>NC_056736.1:483827500-483917500 GCF_019279795.1 Protopterus annectens | reverse complement strand
AAATTGAGTGAGAACATTTCATAAAATGCATTTTGCAAGTAGCAATTCCTAAAATGTTTAGCTGTTGGAGAATATCAGACTATCTAAGGGTATTCTTAGGACAGACATTACCAGCAAAATGTCTCATTGCCTCTTATAGCTCCATTAATTCCCTAGAGGATGTTGCCACACTTTGGTCAAGAAAGCAAATGGTTGACAGTTATGTGATATCACTACAACACCTGTGTACAAGAGTTGGGGGCATTCAGGGGGCTTTTCCCACTGCAAAAAAATTGTTCTAAAGCTATGTGTATTTCTCAGAGCATGTGCATTACAATATTGATTTTTATTTTATTTTATTTTTCAGTCAATGTCATTCATGTAGATATGTGAGTGTTTTATTTTAAAACAAACCCATATATATATATATATATATATATATATATATATATATATATATATATATATATAGATAGATACACACACACACACACACACACACACACACACACACACACACACACACACACACACACATATTATTCCCTTATTTATTTATTTATTTTATTTTATTTTATTTATTTTACATTTGTTAACCGGGCTAGTCTGGCTGGATACATGTCCATTTTCAGCAGAGGCCCGAGGAGAAAAGCTCCACTATCAGACTAAGACAATACATTTCGAAGACTTTACTAAATAATCAATTTTTAAAAACAAAAAAAAAAAAAAAAAACAAAATGTACAGAGACAAAATACAGTTTGCCTGGACTAATTTAAGTAGGTAACAAACAGAGTTCACATTATGTGGCTGAGGAGTTAAGCTCAGGCACAAAAATACAAAGTTGAGTTAAAGGATATCTGTAGTCAAGCTAAATAATTTAATCATCGGTCAGTAGGCTAGAAGACAGATTCGGTAGTTAGCAGAGGGAAAGAAACTGATGGTAACAAGTGTTAAAAGAGCAAGTTAGAAGGTAAACAGGTAGATTGGAAGTAAAGCTATGGGAAAAAGGGGAAAAAAGATAGATAGAAATTGTGGATAGAATATGGTTACGTAGGGTAAAAGTATTTTAACATAGTTAAATGTTATGAAAGTCAAGTTGAAAAGGAGAGTGAGGAAGCAGGATAGAGATGAAATGCTATGGTAGTAGGATAAAGATGGTCTAGGTATGGCTGGAAAGAAAATAGAGAGAGGATGGCTATACGGTGAAGTAGGCAAAAAGATTGGAGAAAAAGAGTGAAGGTCCAGTGAAGGGGGCTGAGGATGTTAGTCTAGGTAAGAAAGGGAGTGGAAAGAATTGCAAGTAGCAGACTGGATAGAGTAATGAACAGTACTATGCTCAGTCAGGATTGGAGCAGGGGCATAGCCAGTGAATTAGTAGGTGGTTTTTTATCTGTTTTTTGAAAAGGTGACATGATGTTAGGGAGGTCAGTTCAGTGGGAAGTTTATTCCAGTAAGAACCGATAGTGTTTGCAAATAGGGAATCACCTGATTTGTTATGAGATTTCAAGGTAGTAACTAGTAGCTTGTTGGCTGATCTGAGTGTCTTGAGATTTTTATAAGGTGTGATGAGTTTATTTAGTATGGGTATATTGGAGGGTAATGAAGAATTTTGAAAGTGATGATTAGTTGTTGTAGGAGTATAAGGTTTGGGAGTTCAAGCCAGTTGAGTTTCTTTAAGTTAAGACAGTGGTGAGTTTGGAAAGGTGAGCCAGTGGCAAATCTGGCTATACTGTGGTAGGCAGTATTCAGTTTCTGAAGATTGCCTTTAGATAAGTTGACAAAGGAGGGAGGCGTAAGTTAGTGTAGAGATAAGGTGAGTTTGGGCAAGGGCTACTCGGGAGGTTGAAGTGAGATAGGGCTTTAGCCTGTATAGGGCACCAATCTTTTTATTGACAGTTTTGATAGTTAAATCAATGTGACAGTCAAAATTTAGCTGGTTATCTATGGTGACGCCTAGTAGTTTAGTGCAGTTGTCAGGTTTGATGATAGTGCCATTACAGGATGTTATAGAAAAAGAGATAGGGGTGGATTTAAAGGTAGGGGTAAAGAGTAGTAGTTTGTTTTTTTTGGGATTAAGGAGGAGACAGATGTGTTAAAACCAATTTTCTGCTGCAGTAAAGACTACTTGGGTAGTGGAGTGGAGTTCTGCTGGGGTAGAGGCAGAGCAGATGAGAGTGGAATCATCTGCATATTGTATACATGTGGATGCTGGTAGGGAATTGGGCAAATTATTGATGAAAATGGAGAAAAGTAGGGGGCCTAGGATAGATCCTTGTGGGACACCAATAGTAACAGGGAGTTGAGTGGATAGATGGCTGTCCCAAAGGACAGCTTGTTTTCTATTAGTCAAATACGAGTTGAACCACTGTAATGCTTGAGAATCCAGTGATAGAGATTTTAAGGTATCGAGGAGAAGTTGATGGTTGACCATATCAAATGCTTTTGAGAGGTCCAGAAATAGTGCAGATGAGAATAGGTTTCTATTTCGATTTTTATTTATAGTGTCAGAGAAGGAGAGAAGGGCAGTAGTAGTGCTGTGGTAGGGTCTAAAACCATGTTGAGAGTCTACAAGCAAGTTGTTATTTAAGAGATAGTTTAGAAGTTGATGGTGAATACAGCGTTCCATTATTTTGGATAGAGGTGATAGAAGGGCTATAGGTCTGAAATTGGATAGTTCATTAGAGTTTCCTCCTTTATGGAGTGGAATAATGTGGGAGATTTTCCAGCAGGATGGAATTTTGGATTCTGTTATGGTTCTGTTTATTAAGATGGATACTGGGTAGGCTATTTCTTTTGCAGCTAATTGAAGGTATTCAGCTGGAAGTTTGTCAGCCGAGGGGGTGCAGGGTTTTAGTTTAGAAAGTAGTTTCTGTATATAGGTTGTTGAGACGGTTTCAAGTTTTAGTGTATAGGTATTGTTGGGGATGGGTGTAGTTTGGAGGGAGGGGGGTGGAGTCATAGTGCTTGCAAGTGAGTTTACAGTTTGAGAGAAGAAATTGTTAAAGGTGTTGGCTATGATGTTAGGTTGTTTTTGTGCTAAGCTAGCTGGGGTAGGTGTTTTGGTGTTGCCTGGGTGGAGTAGTTTATTAATTCCTGACCAGAATTTTTTTGGGTTTTGGTTTTGGTTTTGTTGGTATTGAAAGTTGTAGTTTTTTTTGTCTAGGATGACAAGTTTCTTTGTTTTGTTTCTTAGATGTTTGAAGGTTTGATGGTCAGTAGGGCTTTTAGTGGATCTCCATTTTGACCATGATTTATTTCTCGCTCTCATAGTTTGTTTAGTTATAACAGAGAGCCAAGGAGCTGCTTTGGATCTGATTCTGACTAACCGGGATGGGGCATGTTGGTTTAGAATTTGTAAGAAGGTGTTGTTGAAATGCGTTACTGCTTCATCTATTGGGAGGTATTTTAGAGTTGACCAGTTATATTCTTTGAGTTCAGTTTGAAAGGATGTTAGATTGAATGCTGTTTTGTTGTATTTAGTTCGATAAGTAGTTTGTTTAGGAATGTTGCATTTTTGTTTGGTGATAAAGGTAAGGAGGTGGTCACTGATATTGTCAGGGAGTATACCTGTTTTATAGGAGAGGGGATTGTTGTTGGTCAGTATCCAGTCTAGGATCGTTTGTTTGTGGGTGGATTTATGTATTCTAGTAGGGGAGTTAATGGTTTGGTGAAAGTTAAAGAGGTTAAGGTGTGTGGTGGGTTTGGGGGATATGCAGGAGTTCCAGTCGATATTAAAATCACCTAGGATTATGGTTTCCTGGGGGAAGGTGCTAGAAATCCAGCTTAGGATATTTTCCAGGGTGTGGATGTTCTTGCCTGGGGGGATGTAGGAACATATTATGTTTATAGCTTTGGTTTTGTTAATTTGGAGTTTGGTGGAAAGAATTTCAGCATTTCCTGGTGTGGGGGGGAAGGAGTTAATTAAAGCCACCTGAAGTTGGGATTTGAACAGGAGGGCCACTTCTCCACCTTTTTTATTAGGACGGTCTTGTCTTATGGTACTATAGCCTCGGGGGGGTGAATTCATTGTCTTTGGTACTGGGTTTAAGCCAGGTTTCTGTGAGACAGAGGATATCAAAGGCGTAGAAATCAATTAAGGCATGGAGTTGAGTGACTTTGTTGTTAATGCTACGAATATTAAGGTGAGCAATAGAGAGGGAGTCAGAGGAAAAGGGTGGGTTAGAATAGTTGGTAGTTAGTTTTGGAGGGCTTTGATTTTGGAGGGTATTGGGGCCAGGGTTGGGGTGGATATCTCCATATATAAGTAAAGGAGTTTGGGGTGGTTGCAGGGGTTTTGTGTATTTGACTGGTATTAGAGAGAGTCTTTTGGAGGTTGTGAGTTTGTAGTGGTGGGCTTTATGGTAGAGAGGGGGGAGGTAGGGACAGATAGCTAGTATATTAATATGTGATTGTTTGGGTAGGGGAAGTGTAGTTGTAGTATGTTTGGTTGAAGTAGGAGTTTGGTAAAGTTTGAGATTTTCATAGGAGGTAAGGGTGTAGTAGTAAAGCAGGATGTTAAGGAGAAGAGGAGGAAAGAGAGATTTAAGGGTTAAGGGCATGTTTTTATAGAGTATGAGGTTAGAGATTATAGGTTTGTAGGGAATAGGAGGGGTGGTTTCAAGAGAGGGTGTGGTTGAAGGAGTGAGGAATTAATTGGTGGATGTGTAGGAGAGAGGTTATAGGTTGCTGGTCAATTGGGGGTGTGTCTAGGGAAGTATAAAGGTAGGACCCCTGGGGGTGGGTGGGAATTGGGGGTAGGGAGGGGAGCGGAGTGAGCGTAGCGAACGGAGCGGGGAACAACAAGACGACCAGTTGCAGAAAACAATCAGGCAAGAGGTAGGGAACAGGTGTAAAAGTAAAGGTGGGTTAGAAAGGTAGAGAAGACTTGTGGGGGGTTAGTAATAAAATACTGGGTAAGGTAAATGAGATGTGTTTGAGAAAGAAAACAAAATAAAAATCAGGTTGGAGCAATAAGAAGAGCAGTAGGATTTACTAATGATTGTGAATGTAGGAGTTGAATTGACAAGATCGCCACCTAGTGGCCAGGAAAAGGAAAGAAAAACAGACGAAATACACTGGAGGTTTACTAAGTATGAAAAGCAGGAAACAGGGAGGTATAAGTAAGGATAAAGGCAGAACAGAGGTGGGACTGAGAGAGGAGAATAGGCCAAATCTAAAAGGGGGGGGGCTGCTGGTTTACCTGGCTGGGGTAAAAAAAATGTCCTGGTGAGTAGTATTTAATCAATACAATAATAGGACATACTTTCCAAAACTATCTGGGAGGACAGTCTTTGTTTTAAGGATGTAGACTCCTATTCAGGATACTGGATATATTGAGATGTCCACAGGGCCTCTTAGGTTAGGTATGGACAGGAACCCTGGTGTACAATCTGTAGAATTAGCTATAGGTAGAGAGAAGAGAGAGAACAAGCACAGGAGAGAGAAATAGTTATTCAGTAACATTGAGAGCACATTAGTATGTATGTATGACTGAATTTACTTAATGTTGAACAAAACACACAGGCAAAAATACAATTGAACATACTGAAGGCAAATTTATCCAAATAGTGAACCTGTAAAACATTAACAAAGGAAACCAATTTAATTTCCCAGTCTTTACACTAATCTGTCCCATAACACTAGCCTCCAATTTGTCTGAATGATAGCAGTGTTACAGGAATTTTTTTTTAACGTACGGTGTAGGTTTATGGTTAGGATGCATTACTGACATGGGTATGGGGGCCCAAACATGAAATCTAACCCCTTGCCTAACCTCAACCCTTACTCAAAAATACACAAACTAGCATGGTAACCCCTTGGCTAACCTCAACCCTTACTCAAAAATATACAAACTAGCATGGATACACAGAACACCTATACCCTTACTTAACCCTTACCCTAACACAAACATCGAAATACACACACACACATTTTTTAATCTAACCAATTCCAAATCCCCACAAACCTATTTCAAAGAAATGGTACTTCAAGATATTGAACTTTCAACTATCAGGAAATTTGACAATCTCAAACAGACCTACAGTTTGTCGACCAAAGCAACATTCGACAACTGTATAGCACTCGTATATTTGTATATAGATGTATATCCAATGTTAATTAGTCTTCTGCCTCACATGAAATTTAGCTGGGAATCAAAAAATGACAGATGCTCAGTGATCTAGAAATAACAGCTGCATGAAGTGGCGAGAACTTCCAAAACTGTCTACAACCCTACTCAATACAACCCTGAGATCTTCTGGCAAAATACTATTAAATGTCCCCAAATCTAAAGTCAGTTACGGTGATTCTCTTTACTCTAACCAAATTTCCAGAGCCTGTAATAACATCCCTCAACATATCCTAAATGCTACAAAACCCTCCAAGTTTAAAGAACTTATCAAAGTACATTAAACCAAAACCGGGCACTGATTTTGCATATCTCCAGACTAACTGTAGCTTCTCCCGTATAACTTCTTTTTCTGATCTGTCTTAATCTTTCTCATATCATCTCACTAACCACACTTAATATTCATCTCCCTGTTCTCTCTCCAACCTTTTTTTTCATGCATTACCCATTGTGTAAATGCCTACACATCAATATGTACACTAGCTATTTCTATGTATGTTTTATGATGTGGATTCTATAAATGTGTAGGTGCTAACTTCTATTTGGAGCTTTTTTCTCTTGGCATCCACTGAAAATGGGCAACTTGTCCAGTTGAACCTTCCAGGTAAACACATTTGAAATAAAAAATAAAAATAAAAATAAATAAGCAAGTTTTCCTTTTATATATAATGCATTTGTAGAGAACCAAGTTCCGTGTATACATTTCAACACATCTAACCAGCTGATATTGTTTTTTGTAATAAAATTACTCTACAAATTATTAAATAAATTAAAAAAAAATTCTTATTGTATGCGATATATTATTGTGCATCACTTTAGCTTTTAAAATACCTGTTACTAATCCTTTACAGTGTTCTGTTTTTAATAAAATGGATGGAGATAATATTATTTCAAGAAGGGTGTGATTCAATGCTGTTTAGTGCCTTTACTTAGCATTTCTACTTCAGAAATCATTTTGTAGTACAATAAATTCTAAAATATTTAAAATTATATATTATGGGCATTCAAAAATGCATACATTAAAACATGACAAAAGTGATATCCAAGCAAGGATGCTTATACTAATTTGACTATAAAGTAATACACAAATTCAACTGTTGAAGTTTTTTACTGCAGAATTGCTAGCATCCCATCTATGAAATTCTTTAAGACATCAGAAATGGCTGTCTGGACAAAATATTAATGCATGATATTATATTAAATTAGGATTGCCTTGAACTGTTTTAATTGAATAGTATACATAAGGGTATATTGTATATTTGGGTTTTTAAACACTTTTCTTTTATATAGAGTGTATAATGTAGAAAATGGCAAACAGGACTGTGATGAAGGAATATTATATATAACATAACACATTAATAGTGGTTACTGTATGTATACAATCAGAAAATTATCCACTGAATGTTATATTGTACCTTTCATTTCAAATTACACCTTATAATTGCAGGGTGTACTTACCTCAGAGAAGATGATAGGAAAATTCAAAAAAATATAAAGATGATAGAAGTCAATAGAACTACTTGAAATTCTGTAGAGCTCCTTGGAGCATAAACTGAGGGCCAGATTAAAAAGAAAAATCACTTATTCAGCCATATAAAGGCAAAGGACCCAGACACAGTGGTGCAATGTGGTCCAAAGCTATGCAGCAGAAGTGATGCTACGTGACAGGGTCAGACATATTAGGGAATTCACTGGCAAAAACTTTAGAGGTCATTATTTGAAATGTCAGTCATGTCACCTGAGTTTGGTGGTGTTTACACAACATGCTCATGATAATATGCATTCATCCTCTTAATGACGCACTGTAAAATACATAGCAGAGAGCAGTGAAAATGGCTATACAGCAAAATCCCTGATGCTGCTGAATTATAAATGAGAGGGAAGTGGGCTTATATGATAGCAAGGAAGGTCGGAAACAAGCACAGAACCACACAGAAGGGCAAAGTGAAAGAAAGATTGTTATAAGATGGAGAAGCAAACTGACATATATAATTTTGAGTGGGGGCAGATGAGCATTTTTTCATATTTCCAAGATGGGTAGATAGGTAATGCAACAAGGAAAGTATGGACAAATCAAAGGATATAGTGAGTGCAGCAGGATCAGGCAAATAATTATACAAATAAACAAAAAAAGACAGTGACAAATGGGGAGAAATGCTGACAGATATGGGTGGCATACACAAAGTGATGTGGAAGTTTGGGCTACAAACAGAAGGAACTGACCAATAAGGACAGAAAGTACCATAATGCTGCATAAAATAGGGTGTCAGATGGCTTTCAAGCTGCACAATGCTCTACTCAACTTGAGGTAATCTCTGTTGTGGCCACATTCTTGACTAGACCAAATACTGTTTGCCCACTGCCCAGCCAAACACTGCTGTCATTCTGCCATTTGCATGAACATACACTCCAGGCTAATAATGCAGATTTTTCAGCTGCCAGTTGACAGGGACATCACTTAGACTTACACCTCTTGCTGGTGGAGTTAAATGGGAATCATACAGCCATCAATGGTGACAGGCTACCAAACAGCACCAGGGAACCCTCCAGGTCAACTCTATGGTGGGTGACCTACATCACCTTGCAGAGCTGCTGGCCTGGAGACAACTACTGACCCAGCAGGTGATGGCAAGGAAATTAATAGTGTAGAGGTCACTGCCAAACCATACTCAGTCTAACAGCTTACACAGCATAAAATATGAATATAAAGGGAGAGAACTAAAATGATAAATGAGAAATAAAATATAAAATACGAATATAAAGGGAGAGAACTAAAATAATAAATGAAAAATAAAATATAAATTATGAATATAAAGGGAGAGAACTAAAATAATAAATGCGAAATAAAATATGAATATAAACGGAGAGAACTAAAATAATAAACAAGAAATAAAATATAAAATACGAATATAAAGGGAGAAAACTAAAATAATAAATGAGAAATAAAATATAAAATACGAATATAAAGGGAGAGAACTAAAATAATAAATGAGAAATAAAATATAAAAGAGGACATCCACGAAGAAAGAGATGAACAAAAGCAGAAACTGCTATCACTTACCTGTGCTACAAGGGCTGGCAGTGCACTGCATGAGGAAAATGTTAACCACACAATGGCAAATAAGCTAGTTATATGCCAGACAAACAAGCAGTACAACAGTATGTGTTCAGCAATGGTCAGGAGAAATTAGTACCTAACTAGTCCACCTCTGCCATCAACATGTAAAACAAGTACCTAACTAGTCCACCTCCGCCTACAACATGTAAAACATGTGCCTAACTTGTCCACCTCTGCCTGAGACATGTAAATAATATACAAGATGAAAGAATGGCAAACAAGGACCAGGAAATTAGAATAAACAACCTCAGTTGCCTTAAATATCCAGCTTAAGGAGAGTACCAGCAATTGGTAGACATGGAGTACCAGCAATTGGCAGACATGGCCTACCAGACAGAGTGCAGCATGGCACCATTGTAGTAATCCCATAGAGACACAACCATGGATGTCAAAATATAGTACATATGTTCCATAGGCATCGTGGTATTAATGCATCATGATGTAGGACAACCACCACTGACCGTCAACTGACACCCTATGAAATGTATGTGCATAATGTACCAGGTGTAACTGGTACTGGCAAGGGACTTTCAATGGACAATGAGCTACTACTGCAGTTTAGACTAAATAGGGTGCTGTGTGTTGATGCTGGGAAAATGACTGCAGGTACAGCCCTGTAGTCATGTAGACAGCCACAGTGTGGATGATGGTGAAAGAGAAAAGTTAGCACAGACACCATCACCATGCCACTTGCAGGAATCCCTTGCTTTAGTATGGATAATATAAAAATTCAACCTGCATTGACAAAGTGCATGACAGATAATGTAAAGCTATACTATATGCAGTGGTTAAAATAATTAGCAGCAGTGCAAACATGCTAAGTGAACCAGGTCTCCAACTAATAGTCAGCCTCTGGCAAAATATTATCTTTGATCACAGCAAGTGTTGGAAAAAGAAAAACAAAGAGAAAGAACTCCATGTCCCACAGGTTCTCTATATATCTGAGCACATATGTCGACTTAAGTTTGTGCCATCTTTCTGTAATACATATTAAAGAGCTGTGGATCACGGTCCCTAACCTCCTTTTCCCACTGGTTAGGAAGATTATGAAAGCCTTTCCTTTAGGTCACTGTATCAATTGCTGGTCCTGTTTTCCAGAGCAGATGACACCTGTGACAACACTCACAATGCTGCCATGGAAGTGCTTGGCATCCACTTTGCTTTGGGTGCCATTGCAGTAGTCCTTATGCAGATGCACCCGAGTGTTTCCTTTGCAGGACACTCAGAAAGGTCTTGCTTTCCTATCTCCCTCAGATGCCATGGCCACATCAGTTTTGAGAAAATGGTATCTGATTTCTGTTGACACATCATACAGGTTTCAAATTATTAACACTGATTAGCAGCATGGCAGCACTGTGGAGCCCATTGCTACTATATAGCCATGCATTACCTAAATAATGTATTAGAGTTCTGTGGGGTGGGAAACACACTATCCTAATGGAAAGCACCTCTTAAAATCCCAGTCACTGTGCATGCTTGTGACAAAGTATTCCTAAGGATCACAAAACTGATTAAGAATGCCATGGCCGTGTAGATGCCATGGACATGACCACATATGTGCAGTACATTTTGCAGTTTTTTTATCCAATGCACAGGCAGGAATAATCCTCATCTCATAGTTCAAGGCAGGTAAATTTGTAATAAAATGTGTCCTAATTTGCCTCAGTAGTATAATGCTGTTGTATGAGACACAAAATTGCATAATTTAAAGTAGTCAAGCCATTGCAGTTCCCATTGCACAGTGGGATTTTGCTGAAATAGAAAGTAAAATGACTTCTGGTCTGAACATTTCTGTTACTCTAATGTTGAAAGAACTATTTTACTGGTACATTAGTAAGGGTAATGGCATGTGGGGAGAATGAGGGGATAACAGTACTACTTTTTGTTGTTGCTGGTAGGAACTTTCTTGAGATCTACCTGCTGATTGGATACTAGAGCACATGGTGGTTCATGATGGAGTTTTGCATTGCATTGTTTCAGTAGAGTGTGGTATGTTAAGTAGTAAGGATAGAAAGACCATTGGCAGGTAAGATGATTGACTCAATAAATGTGCGGTGTCTTTTGGTGGGCTTCATTGATACCTACTGACAGGTGTGTTATTAGCACAGGAAGGGTTGCAACCACAGATGATTGAGATCAGGGTTCAGCTGCATGCAGCAGTAGCCTAGCAAGGCACCATGTGTGAGTTTATAAGAGGTGAATTGTGGGCAGTAGACTTAGTATGCAAGAGAGAGAGAGAGAGAGAGAGAGAGAGAGA
The DNA here is from genome assembly GCF_019279795.1 of Protopterus annectens. Lineage (NCBI taxonomy): Eukaryota > Metazoa > Chordata > Ceratodontiformes > Protopteridae > Protopterus > Protopterus annectens. The sequence goes on along the minus strand of NC_056736.1, from coordinate 483,906,018 downwards.
GAGAGAGAGAGAGAGAGAGAGAGAGAGAGAGAGAGAGAGAGAGGGAGAGAGAGGGAGAGAGACGGAGAGAGAGAGAGAGAGAGAGAGAGAGAGAGAGAGAGAGAGAGAGAGAGAGAGAGAGAGAGAGAGAGAGAGAGAGAGAGAGAGAGAGAGAGAGAGAGAGAGAGAGACAGAGAGAGAGAGAGAGAGAGAGAGAGAGAGAGAGAGAGAGAGAGAGAGAGAGAGAGAGAGAGAGGGAGAGAGAGAGAGAGAGAGAGAGAGAGAGAGAGAGAGAGAGAGAGAGAGAGAGAGAGAGAGAGAGAGAGAGAGAGAGAGAGAGAGAGAGAGAGAGAGAGAGAGAGAGAGAGAGAGAGAGAGAGAGAGAGAGAGAGAGAGAGAGAGAGAGAGAGAGAGAGAGAGAGGGCTTCTCTGAGATGTACACATTGGCAAAATGTGCAGCAGATGTGGTCAGTAGTGGGGAGATAGAGGCTGGAATGGAGCACAGGTTAACAGATATCGGGAAAGGGTTAATATGAACAGCATGTATTGACTGTGATATATTCTGACTAGGGACAGATGGATTGCTTAGATGGCTCACATCATAACACAGTCTGTCTCCATGCTGTCTAACTGGAATGTTTGCTGGATCTATCTTATGATATACGAGTATGGTGAGTGTGGGACTTTAAGGTGTTAAAACTGTTGCCTGGGTATTTGAACACTATAGCTATTGCTGAGCATATGATGTATGGGCATTATGACCACACCTGTATTGTCACATTTCAGGGTGGGACATAGAGCCTAAGAAGAAAAAGTGACCCCCTGCTGTTCTAGACAGAGTTGAAAGTGGCATTTCAGGTACTTGGTGAGCACAAGTGGTGAGATTTGGGAGCAGACAAGAATATCTGGGTCTTAGTGTTTGCATGTGACATAACATAGCAGTGGACATGAATGCTGTTGGTAGCTACAACAGAGCAGCCCATCAGATATATCTATGACCATCAGAAGTATCACGCCACTGATCAAGAGATGATGGCCATGAATGGGGTTTACCATTAAAAAAGCATCCAAACCTCCGTGGAGATGCTCTTATTGACCGAGTGTACAGAGATAGCAAGGACTTTGACACCTGGCACACATATCACATATGTCTATATATATATATATATATATATATATATATATATATATATATATATATATATATATAGATTTATCAGATTCAAACTATTTGCACCATCCTACATCTTCATTGGGATGCACCAAATAAGTATTATCTAATATTAGCATCGCACTTTATGGGCAATCATGTGTTTTAAGCTCAAGGTTGCTTTACAACACCATATCTACTCTGCAGTCACAGCTGCAGTGCAGGTATGAACACATACAATGAAGGTGTATGTGTTTACATTCTTTGCATACCCATTTTAAATATTTTTAGTGCATCACAAAGTCTCAGGGATTTCATAGATGTGTAGTGTTACATATGAGTGTTTTTCCCTGTTTAAAGGTGCACTTTTGTGTTTCCTGCCTTGGAACAAGGCATGCTGATAACAGTTCCTCGTGGGATACTCATGGTGATGGTACATTTATGATAGCGCAATCTTTGAGGGTGCAGTGTCAGTATCAGGCATGTTTACTGTGGGTACATTGACACTTGTGTCCAGTGACACAGCTTCTGTTGATTGTGGAAACCACCCCTATCTCTCAGGAGCCCACAGAAGAATACTTAATGCCCAACACCTCAATTTAGGGAGCACACTCGCATACTGCCCATGCACCTACTGTGAGCAACAGTGTCTTCACTGAGCATGGGGACAGGAGCTGGCTGTGCTTGGCTAGTGACCACTGCCATCATACTTTCCAGCCATTGCCTGAAATGTGTGCCTCAATATGCACTACACATAACTGATAAGCAAGGCAGTCTTCCAGGAACAGCTGTATACTACCACCATCGTGGCACAGATGTTCAGTGTATTGTGCTACGTACATGATGATAATACTTTAAGTGATGGCTATCAATAGCTGACACAGGTCATTAATGTGGTCAGTAAGTATTTGGGTACCACTGCTGTCACTCTGGTTCTTTTTGCCTCTATGTACCAGGGAAATGATCACAACAGAGGCCACTACTCATCTGCCACCTTTTCGGGTACATTTCACAGGGGATGAAGGCAGGTCTGCTTTATGTACATTTACCTCCTCATCTATATCACACACTAGCACTGCTTCTTTTGAAGAATGTCTGGTGGCCTTAACAGATGTGATGTATGTGGAAGCTAGGAGCATGAGACCATCAGGTGGTCAAATTTGTATTGCTCACCATTAACCTTTCCACTGGGTGCTGCTGTCCATGCCATTCCTTTGTTTTCTTTGAATGTCTGCAATGTGTTGTATCTCACGTCTGTGCTTCTTGGGAACCACATATGCTCTTTCACAGGCTGCAGCATAATGTAGGAAAAGGTGTAATGTTCATGAGACAGATGGCCGTGGTACCCCTACAGTGGGACATGATGGCAACTGGAAGGTCCGTGTAATAAGAATTGTCAAAGCTACACCTATCTTAGTGTCCTCATTGATCAGTATTCCATTCCTGTCATGACACTTGTAATATGATGTGTCTGTCCATATAATAGTGATTGAATACATCCCTTTTGTGGATGTGATGGTATTCAGATACTCAATATGGAGGGTTCCAGCAGGCCCCAATGCAGACACTGACTGCTAGAGTTGACTCTAACCTGTAGTACTTACTACACGTGAAGGCTGCTACACCAAACAATATAGTACAGTCTCTGGTCTTGATTGCCAAGAAATCAGACTATACAGACTCACTTGTGGCCAATTTACAGTTTTTATATTTCTGAATCACTGTCCCACATTGTTTACTTCAATTCACTTCATTTATATTTGCACGTGTGGCTCATTACTATAATGTTGCTCATTTCCAGATCAGTATACAATCATTGTCAGATGATGCTGACCACACAATTTTATCTGGTTGCAAGGCAGTGCTACTGTGTTTCTGAAATGGCCCTGCCCTATATTTTACTCCTTTTTGCATATTTTTTCTAACACAATGTTGTATTTGTTATGGATGACTGATCTGTGTGATTAGGAAGAAATGCAAACATGTTAATTACAAACGTATTGATATGTTTATTTTAGGATAAAAATAGTAAACTATGCGGTTACCAAAATACTAAAAAAATGTTTTTAACTAACTAAGAAGATTATGCTATTTAAATTGTCATTTGTATTTTCATACACACATTTTTGGTATTGTATATGGCGCTTTTTCAGTTTTTTTTCTTTTTTTTTTTTTTTTTTTTTTAGTAGATATGTGTAGTGATATAGTCCTTTAAAATTCCAAATGGACAAGGACATTCTTTTGTTGATTCGGCTATTTTCTAAGCTGTGGAAGAGACTATTAATATAAAGACAGAAAAGATGTGCTGGGTTACAATATTAAAAGGATAAAATGTGTGTTATTGATCAGCACCTGGTCCCAAAACATTTACTATAAAGAGAGAAATGAAAAGCTGTATTGCAATAAAGCATTCTGGGAATAATGAAGTACATATTACCAATCAGTACACAGTCCCATCAGCTGCTGTTCTATTGGCAGGAGCAAGTTTAAACAAGCAACTACATGGAAACAGCCTAGTGAAGGCGGTGTGAGTAGCATAATATAATGAATAACAAATGTGGCAGAAGTTCAGAACCCATCATTTCATACAATGTATGCTTGATGCAGATGAGCAAAAGCAGATAAAGAAATGAATGAAATCTTGTGATGTTTCTTCTAATTAGAAGCACAAGAAATAGTATATTTTCTGAGTGTGCACAATACTATCTTTATTTCAATGAGAGTAGGTGATGTAAGGGAAAAAAGTTGATAAGAGTTTGAAAATAGATTATAGAAAATTAGGGTATTTCTTTATAGGTAGTTTCTAGATACAGACAAAGAGGTTATTTAGCCAGCTTCTAATGTGCCCTCTTTGTTAAACTGCACCAAAGTTAAAAATGATAAAATGGCTGGCATAGTGGTAGACTATGCAGGGTTTAAGTAGCTGTGTGGAATAATTTATAAAGATAACTGCACAAATGGAGAGCAAAGAAATGTCGCCTGAAACATAATACTTCTAATGTCATTGAAGAAAACAAATCCTTCTTCACACAATATGGGTGTTCTACTTTTAACTGGTTTTAACGATATTTAGATTCAACGTGAATAAGAGGCATGATATCAAGAATTTTATTAATGCTGTCGGGCATATGTTTCATAAGGGCATACTTGCTGACACAGCAGCTACAATACTGTTTGCTATCAGAAAATGTGTTGAACATGGTTGCAACATACAGGAAGCCAGCTAAGTGAGGAAATGGTAATCTCATAATAAAAACATGTCATTCCTTTGTGTGAAAGGGACATAGCTGGAGAGGATACTAACAGAAGCCTGCCTCCCCTACTCATTACATTTTGCCTACAAAAATAAGAAAATTTTAAAAAGGATTTTATGCATGAAGGATGGTTTCTCTAGGAAGAATAAAATACATACATCAAAAAAAGGGACTTTTAAATGTGGTCGATGTAAAGCTTGTCCTTACATTAATACTAGCAACTGTTTTTTGCATCCAACTGCTAATAAATCCTACTTTTATTCTGGTTATGCGACCTGTCTTTTGCAAAATCTAATTTATCTTGCCACCTGCCGAGACTGTACAGCTTTTTAAGTAGGTAAGACTAACCAGCTTTTTAAGACCAGAATCATGCAGCATTTACAAGATATATCAAACGGTGAGAAGAGAATTGCATTGGCAAATCATGTTATATTATCTCCTGGTCATTCTTTCCGTTTTATGGTTCCGGATGCTCTGGAACCGAACATTCGTGGTGGTGATTTGAGAAATCTTACAGAGGTATGTGAGACAGAATGGATCATAAACCTTAGAGCAGACAGATACCCAGGAATTAACAATGTAGTACCACTGAAACCACTTTTGAAAAATAGACGCCTATTCATAGTATAGATATGTTATGACATTGTGTGTCTATTTTTATTTGGTTGGATGATCAGCTGTCCCTTCATGTTTGATATGGGAAGGTAATCAAAACAGGGACTGAATCTGAGATGGCGAGTGCAAGGGACCTGGTTTAAGTGAAAGATGTTTGTGCTCGCGTTACATATGCCTCGTCTTCATTTTAGTTTTTTATTTAAGGGTTTACTACCCACCAACAAATGATATTTCTTAATGAAAGGATCAAGGAATTTTAGTTACTGCCTATGGTTTTTAACTGGCTGAAAGAGGAGGTGTTTCTCCATGTGTGCCATTGGAAGGCAACTCACACAGGAACTTGACTTAAGCTGCTGATTGGATGAGAATTCATTTTAAACTAGTAAATGGAGCTCTTGGTATAGATTTGATGAAGGCTGAAAAGCTGAAAGCGCTTATCTACAGTTGAGCTTTGTTTTATGTTCACCTTTTAGTTTGTCTTCTTATATCAAAAGGTTCATGATTTTATTTGATTTTTATTGAAAAAATTCTTTGACATTTCATGGTTGTCTGCTCCTGGATTTTTTACACATTTATTTAATAGGATAAATAATATCCTGAAAAAAACAAATGGCCGTTTTAATAAGGATAATTTTCTTTAATCTAAAGTAAACTGTGTTCTTTGTATCATACTACTGGCAAAATACATTGTGGTTACCAATTGTATGGATTTAGAATAAAATCTGATGTTTTCATAAAATTCAGTTCAATCATTTTTTTGTCGAACCCAGTCCAGCAGTGATCTTTCCTGAACCTGGACATTTTTTAGACATTTATAAAAAATCCTTAATTTGCTCATTTACTTGTCTGTAACAGTCTTGTAGGCTAGTCCACAAGGAAAATTATTTGACTTTATTAGGTCAGTATTGAGAGAAAGTATTATCTGTTTGGACTTTCATCCATATGATATGCATACATATGCATTCATAGATGCTAAGATGGTGGTGCCCTGTGTGGATGTGGCTACTCTGGCTCCTGATTTGCATTTCATGTTTTTGTGTGGTTTCTGTCAGTTTGTCATCCATTTGTGAGCAGTTTGTATGGTTGGATGTGCAGTGTCTACAGCAGTAGTGTTTCTCTGGTGGATTTAGCTTGATTTTTGGGATTGTTGGTCTTTTTGTTGATCGGTGAACTGACTGTGGTCATTTTGGGCCTTCAGGGGTGGCAGTTGTACCGAGTGCTGGTATCAGAGCCTGCATTGTGGATTTTTGGACTCTGCTGGTTCTGTTGGATTATGTTGGGTTGTGGGACTGGTCTGACATGGGACATTGCTGGTGTTGGAGGATGGAGCTGGTGATCTCTGTGAGGATGGTGTGGATAGAGAGATTTGCCGTAGCCACTTAAGCGTTCAGGCCTCAGGTGGTAGCAGTTGCACTGAGCGCAAGTAATGGAATTTGGAATGAATCAGAGGTGATGGACTGGGACTTTGGACATTTTTGGTGTTTGAGGATAGAGTTGTTGACAGTGTGGATGGTGTGGGTGGTGAGCATGGCTGCGACCATTGCAGTCACCACCGGGCTGGGCAGAGAACAGTTATTTCAGCTTCAAAGCCTTTGCATGGCTGGGATACTGTTACTGCTGTTGTTGTTGTTGTTATGTGCATTGTTTATTTGTACATTTGCACATGAGCTTAGAGAAATGCAGTTTTTCAGCTGTGCACTTTGCTTTATGGTATGAATGGCAATAAAATTTACTTTTACTTTGACTTTGATAGAAAAAATATTCAGACTGGTGGCAGTTCCCACAAGTACAAAAATACAGTTATTACATTTTTGTTTTAGTCCATCATATAAAGAATGGGGCTCATGGAATATGTATGAACTCATAGTGTGATTTCTGCACTCCTCTCTTTTATGTTCTCTCATTGGAAGGATTACACGGTGACAGACTTTTCACTTTTTCACAAATGCAATTACAAACTCATTAAGTAGACACATCAAGTAGCTGACATGAAGAAATAGACTGAATATTGGAGTACTATGTCACATTTAAACTGTATTGAATAAGTATATGTCTTACATTGTGCTTATCAAAATGTTTCCATAAACACTAGTAGTACAAAAAAGTCCCTGGGAGGCATGAAGACTTCATTTCTTTTTAGATAGCACATGGAAAGAACTAGAAAGAAAGCCTATTTGGTTTTATAATATGTACATTCAGCTTTCCAAAGAAAGGAAATTATTCAAAAGTAATTTTTGATAACTAGGGACAGATATAATTCAGCTTGTGTCATTGCGGTGTGATTAGAATTTTAAAAAGAGTTGCCTTGGAAAAGTATAAAATATTAGGCTGCCAGTAATCCTTGCTTACACCCTAAATGTGTATTAGTATTACATGAGCTTATACTGCCTTATACTGGCAATCTATGCTAGATACGACAGGCAGAATTAAACTCTCTTACTACTTAGTGTACTATGAGGCAGCATTGTTTATAGCAATAATTTGGGATCGTTTGTTTAATTTATTTTCAGTAACCACTTCATTTACTTTAGGTCCATGAAGAAACTGGAATCTACTCTGACTCTTAGTAGGTGTAAGGCAAAAGTTTGTAAAAAAAAATGCATTATTGTACCCCTTGGAAAGTCATCTACCCCATGGAACTACCACACTGACAATAAACCCCTGAGAGTTGAACCAGTTGTTCAGGGATGGGAACTTATGTGGACAGTGACCTAACTTTTGACCGACGTATCTATTTTTGTAAGAAAGTGTTTCTGTATCGCACAACTTATAAATAAAGGGATTGTGGCCAGATCTAGAAATGTCATTATCCCCCTTTACTTGGTCTTCATTAGGTTAGTCATTTAATATACTGTCCCCTTTGGCATGTATCTGTACAGCCTCGTCACTATACTCGGTATCCTACAGACTACTAAGAGGTGACCTGTGTCTGGCATACAAGACATCCTCTGATCAATTACTGATGCATTTACTGCATGTCAGCAAATCAAATGGCATCAGAAATACTCAGTCTAGGATCGATATCTCTTCTGTGAAATCAACAAAACAGTTTGGAGGGACAGGTATATCTCACAGAGGATACTGCTGCTCTGGAACAGACTCCGCAGCCACATAAAACAAAGTTCATCCTTCATTACTTGTAAAGTGAAATTTAGATCCATGGATAGAAAATTGAACATTTACCCCAGGACTGCTGCCTGCATAAAGATAGTTGTACCTACCAGGAAGAAGTAGAGATCTAACTCAAAAAAACAACAAACCCCAGTGGAATCACAAAATCAGTAGGCCGTATAACAGAAGGAAGAAAATCATGGCAAAACTTAAGGTTCAGCAACCAGGAGGATAAAGGCAGTCTCATCAAACTTAATAAACAACTCAGAGGACAAATAAAGTCTATCAAAGCCAAACTTGAGGTAAATTTTGCCTTCCAGGCCAAGGACAATCAAAACCTCTTTAGCTATATCTACAACCTCAAAGGCAATACACAAGTGTATGCAGCTCATTGGAAATGGAGTCATCTATACTGAGCCATAAGATATATCAAATCTACTGGCTGATACATTGATCTCCAGCTTTACCTCTCTCTCTCCCTTAACCTTCCCTCAGGAAATACCATCAGATATAACTCCCTCTGCTATTACCAGGGTACATGTCATTAATGCTCTCTCTCTAAGGCCAAGAACACTGCATCAATGGGCCTAGACAATATTCCAACATGCCTTCTAAATAGCATGAAACATTTCCTACCAAGGTCTCTGAAATTGCTATTCACCTGTAGCATCTAAACAGGCTTTGTTCCTTATGAATGGAGAACAGTAACAGAAATCCCTCTGCACAAAGGCGGGCCATCTAGAGACCATGGAAACTACAGACCCATAATTCTCACTAGTCTTATATGAAAAGCCATTCAAGGAATTATCATGGAAATGATCAATAACGATATAGTAAACTTCCAGATACTGGACCCAACCCAGTTTGGTTTTGTCAAGGGCAGGTCATGCCTACTCACCCTGGTGGACTTCTTGGTGAAGGTCAATAAAGCATTGGATGAAGGCAAAATGATTCACACTGCCTACCTTGACCTAATAAAGGCATTTAACACAATTCCCCACATGGGCGTCATTGATAAACTCAAGAGGTTAGGTACAAGCCAGTACATCATCCAGTGGATAGCCAACTGGCTAACAAACACAAATCAGGAATTTAGAAATGGGGAGTCCACCTCTACAAAGAGGCCAATCACAAGTGGAGTCCTTCAGGCATCAGTACTTGGATTGCTGCTTTTTGGCATTTACTTCTCTGAAGTCAAGGTCAACATCACTGGTCTCTGGTGATTAAATTTGAAGATGATTGCAAATTAGGAGCTGTCACTGAATCCCAAGTTCTCCAGGAAGGGATGACAGACAAACAACTGGTGTTAGAGACATGGACTACAACTAAATACCAAGAAATGTGTAATAGTATCCTTCAGGAAGTCATCCACCCCTGGTAACTATCATATTGACATCACAACCCTTAAATTTGACTGAGTAGTCAGAGATTTAGGGACACGCATAGACAGTAATTTAGCCATTGACCATTATGTCTCTACAGTAGTGAGGGAATCACTCTATGTTTCACAACTTATAAAGAAAGATATGGCATCTAGGTCCAAGGAAGTCATTGTTCCACTGCATTCAGAATTCATCAGACCTATCATTGAGTACAATACCCCATTTGATGTGTGCCTAATCAGACATATCCAACAATGTGGATGTCCGCAGAGGTTCCTCACTAAAATAATACAGGGTGTAAGTAAAATGACCTATGTAGACTGCCTCAATGCCCTCTCCCTGTAGTCTGTCTTTTACAGGCTGTTGAGGGGAGATCTATGCCTGGCATGCAGGGCTTTGTCAGAACCCACTCTGATAGACCTCCTGCATATCGACAAAACAAACAGCACCAGAATTACCTGTTCTAAAGACATAAGCCTTGCTTGTGATATAAATAGGATCTGCTGGAGAGACAGGTATGTATCCCAGAGACTACCCTGTCTCTGGAACAGGCTCCCTATCCTTGTGAAGCAACCCAATTTAAGTGTAACTTGGACAAATGGAAGGAGAACAGGAAATTAATCCCTAGTTTGGCACCTATGTCTCTAATGGACATAGGCAACATGTAAATGGTTCATCTCCAAGTACCTTGCTTGTAAATAAATCATCACCCAAGCCCCTGTTTACACATATCAAGGGTACCAGAAACTTGTCAGAGATTGGGGATACATGGCTAGACTTAAAATTGACTTTGGGGTCGTTAACCTAGTAAACACCTATGAACCTATGAACTACAGAACAGATGCAGCTCCTAAATGCTTTATCCCATGCATGGGTTCTGCTATGATCCCAGCTATTCTTGTTAGGGATACTATATTATTATCAATCATGGGATGGATAAGGCCATTCTATAACCACATGGGATAGGTTATTTTGAGCACAAAAAAGGAAAATTGCCAAAGCTTAAAATGGCCATTAAGGGCAGCTAGACTAGTACTTACCTATGAACCCATAAAGAACTAGTCCTGGATAGGACATCAATCTGTCACAGGATGTGGACATGTACATTCATACAAATAGAGTATCAACACTTATGGACAAATGACAGGCTCATAAATAAATTTACCTAGCAGCATGTCTTTAGGACATGGGATGAAATAATAGACCTTGATTAAAAAAAAAAAACATGCAACGCATCAGAGTTTTTTTTATCATGTGGAAGTCACAGTATGTTTTGATGCTCATCTTTCTCAATTATTTTCTTCCTCGGTGAGTAAAGAATAAGAAATTGTTTTTCTGTTTATTTGTATCAAATGAACGTGGAAGCTGACTTTTTTCTTTCAATTAATTAATATTCCATAAATTAAAATAACCAGGCTCGAGAGTAAAATTTTAATAGCATGGCATTTAAGGATGAAATGGACTGCAAAGATTGTTTCTTTGGATAACTGTATTATCTTCATTGGCCTTTTTATTGAATGCAGACATATAGTTGGTTTCCTGGTTTCCATGCAAAATGATTAATAATCAGTGAGCTGCTGGGGCATTTATTTCATGCTGGTTCAGATCTCTTTCCCTCTGCTTTAAGCAGTCTTTCTCATTTGTAGGTTCATATGTGTATACTAGGCTAACGATCGCAAGCCTTGCAAAATGACCCAAATGTGACCCACAGATTTGATTTACATATATGTTGGCTTACTGACTGCTCTGTCCATCAGACACATAGGCATCAGACCAGTGGTGAATTTTTGATTATGCATCCATTGGTCCAAGTTATGTTTAAATAAGGTTAGGGAGGAATTCTGTTTCACATTTGTCTGTGTCAGAAAATGGAAATTCTCTGAGAAACATATTTGACTTGCCAACATGTCCTATTTAAGTTGCATAAAAATTTAGTTTTTTATTGATCCAATGGTTCTGGATCCTGTTTGATTTGCAGATATGCAAAAGATTAATCAAAAACAGGGTCTATGGATGCCTTGGATTGCAGGCACTGATAACATATCAGAAGTCTGTGTGAAACTGAGTAAACTGACAGAGCTTTGAGGTGATCAGTATAGGGCATTGTTTTTACCCTGTGTATTCTTTTGCTAAGGAACTTTTGTGGACATTTGAGTTGTTGCATATGTCTGAACAGGTACATACTGAATAGGCATTATATTCTATGATGGGTCTGATGAGAGCTGAGTACAGTGTTATAATAACCTCTCTAGACCTAGATGCCATACCTTTACTTATAAGTTGAGCAACATAGAAGGATTTTGTTACAACCCTGGACACATGCCAGCTGAAGGCTAGGTTACTGTCTACATGAATTCCCAGATCCCTGACTACTGATAATCTTTTACTGGTGATTTACTGATGATGTAGTTATCCAGGGGGGACAACTTCCCAAAAGGTGCTATAATGTATTTATTGGGTATGAGTTTAAGCCATGGCTTTGGCAACAAGCATTTGTGTTAGACCTTCTTGAAGGGTGTTCTCATCTTGGGAGGATTCAGTGATTACTCCCAGTTTGCACTCATCTATGAACATGGTCAAACAGATGCCTTTGACATTGGCTTTAACCTCTGAGAAGTAAATGCCAAAAAGGAATGGTCCCAACACAGAGCCCAGGGGAACTCCACTGTTAAATGGTCTCTTTGTAGAATTGGCCTAACCGATCATAACCTCTTGCGTCCTATCCATTAGCCAGCTAAATATCCAACATGTTACAAAGGGCTTTATATTCCTAGTTTCATAAGTTTGTTGACAATGCCAGAGAGGATAATTGTATAAAATGATTTAGCCAAATCTATGTAAGCAGCATGCATTGCTTCTCCTCATCTGATTTTTTCACAGCAAGCCACCAGGTTCAGTAATCATGCCATTCCTTTGACAAAGCCAAACTGGGATGGATCCAGTGTCTAGAGGTCTCCTATGTCCTTGTTGAAAATTTGCATGATAATTCTTTCCATGGCTTTGCAAATAAGACTAGTCAGACTAATGGGTCTGTAGTTTCTAGTATCCATTGCAGGAACTGCTTTATGAAGGGAAGTGATCATTGTAGTCTTCAATTCAAATTCTATAAAGCCTCTTTTAAGATGATAGTTAAATAATGACACCTAAGATTTTGATAAGTAATATTTTAGACTGTTCTGGAGGCATCCTGAATTATTATCAGTGTTCACTGAAGCCATGATTTTGGCGTTAGTAAGTGCACCCAGTACATGCTCATTTGCTATATTTGGAGGGATTATGTGTAAAGGTATTTTTGGGGGATGGTTGGGGATGAGAGGGGGATAAGGTTGGAAATAAAACTGTCTACTGACAGGTTGACTATATCAGCAGGCTCACTGAATGTGACATGATTAATCAGTTCAGCAGACTGTTGTGAGCTGCCCTTGAGGTTTCTGATACAGCTAAAAAAGGACTTATGGTTATCTTTCACCTGGAAGGCTATCATCATGGTTGGTTTTGGTTGTCGTAATTCGCTGTCTTCATTGCCTATTTAGTCTGATGAGAGAGGTTTTATCTTGATGGGAATTACCCTTGCTGATTTTTGCAATAATTTTTGTTTCCATTTGCTGCATGTCCTGATAATTTGGGATGCTACCAGGAAAGTTTGTTTCTGGGGATAGTCTTTGGCTTACTTTTTGTAGGTAAAGCAGCCTCTATGCAGCCATTTGCATACTTGCTTAGAGTTTATGAGAGCAAGACAGTGTATGCTGCTGTGTCCACTGGGTTTCAAGAGGCACTGAATGTTGACAAACCATCACTTAATAAAAGGCAGTCTGCTGTCCAACTGGTTTTTAAATGTTACTGGTTTTACTTGAGTTACAGAGTTAATTTTGATTTCTGAGGGGAGAGCTTTATGGTCAGACCACACCAGGATAGACAAGGCATTGGGGTGTGTTGCAGCTTCCCCCCATATTTTGAGTATGAGATCCAGTATGCTGTAGCCTCTAGGGGTATTTTCACTGTTTGGTCAAGGGTGTCTGTATTTATGAAGTCTGTCAATCTGTGCCTGTAGATTTCAGGATATGTAGGATTCCCAGTCAATAGATAGATAATTAAAGTCTTCCATGAGTAGGGTGTTAGGCTGTAAGGTAAGTGCCTCTAGTAGGTCCAGTATGTATTGTGGGTTTTTTGTACATGGAGCGTGGCCTATAACTAGATAGGATATGGGACGGGATTTGGCCTGTGGTGATCTGCACATGGAGGAACACCACCATGTTATCCTGTTTGACCATCCTAGAAGTATGCTTGTTACTGATGTAGTAAGAGACCTGGGCACATAGGTTGACAGCAACCTATCCTTTGAGCAGCATGTTTCCACAGTGGTCAGGAGAGCCTTCTATGTAGCCCATCTCATAAATAAGGGCATTGCCTCCAGAAAAAAAGAGGTCATAACTTCCCTGTACTCCTCCCTTATAAGACCAATTATTGAGTACAATGTGCCCATTGGTATGTACTTCACCAGGCACCTCCAACAATTGCAGAGACTGCAGATGTACCTTACAGAGTAAATTCAAGGTGTTCAACACCTATCTTATGTGGATAGACTAAAATCCATTTTGCTGTACTCGCTGTACTAAAGACTGCTCAGGGGCGACCTCTGCCTAGCCTAGAAGGCATCCACGGACCCTGTCTTGATGGAATTGCTGGACATTAGCAAGTGAAATGGCATTCAATGCACCCGGTCTAGAGATCTCAACATGAGAAGCAATATTAACAGAACCTGCTGGACAGACAGGTGAGTCTCCCAGAGGCTACCCCTACTCTGGAATAAGCTGCCCATCCTTGTAAAACACACCCCTTTGCTGACCCTCTTGAAGTATAATCTGGATGACTGGATGGGGAATCACAAATTCATCCCTGGGGTTTTACCTGTATCCCTTCTGGATAGGGGCAATAGGTGATGAGTCATGGCTATTACTAGCACCATTATAATAGAGAAAAACTTAGCTAGGTTTGTAAGGGACCCTGGGCCATTAGCTTAATAACCTCCTATGATTCTATGATATTGATACACTTACACCTTTTGCCAGTGTCTGTGCAGCTACTAGCCAAAAAGTATGCAACTGCTGAAGTCTTGCACTACTGGGGTATTCCCTGCTGCTTTAAAACATGTCTTGGTAACTTTACAGATGTCTATTTTCTCAAGTGTGAGGAAGGCTTCAAGGGAGTATAACTTTTTAGATAGAGGCTTCTGGTATTGAGCAGTAACACCCTGAAGTACAACTGAGTAGATTGTGTTATGTTGGCATGTTTGTATAGTTGGCATTTCCTAAAAAAGGCACTATTTGAGTTGATTAAGTTTTAGCTAGCATTCAGAATCCTAAAAGGGACAGGTGCAAACCATCCTTGGCAAAGAAATGTGGTCTGTCAGTTATGTCGTCTCAACCTGACAAATTCTGGATCCCATTAAAAGACAGCTGATTGTCAAAATCTTTTGCTCATATTGTGCCATCATCCTATGTGATGGTAATATGCTACTCAATGCCATGCTCATACTAGCCTGTGATACATATAGTCAGAGCTCCATAATGTCTCTCTTCATATAGTCCAGGGATGGACATCTCATGTCATTTACACCTACATGGACTATGATGAAAACATTGTAGTACCTGTGGTGCAAAGACTTGAGCGCAGGTGTGATTTGGCAATTACTGGCTCCAGATAAGCAACTAACAGTTCTCTTCTCCTTGGTCAGCCTGGCTAGATGGACATCAGCATGTCTTTCAAAGGATTCCCCTAGGATGAGAGTTTCTGTATGTGTAGTACTAAGAGCTATTTTTTCTGAGTGCCTTTGTGATCGACGAGGCATAATTTTCCAAACAGGCAGTCTAGGAGATCTTTGTGGTTTAGGAAATTTGCTTTTAAGTGCATCAGCATACATTTGTGTGTGTGTGTGTGTGTGTGTGTGTGTGTGTGTGTGTGTGTGTGTGTGTGTGTGTGTATGTGTGTATGTGTGTGTGTGTGTGCATGTGTGTATGCGTGTGCGTGTGTGTGTGTGTAAGTGCAATAAAAGGTGAATGCTGCGTGCATGGTTTCCACAGTCTGATGCGTGCATGCATACAAGAGTTTAGCCTCTGATGTTATTGTGTAAGTATACTTCTCACATTTTAGCTTAGAATTAATTATGGTAATTAAAATGTTATGTGATTGGTTCTAGCTTAATTGCAAATATATATAAACACTTATTCAGTTGATTTCAGCCCACATCTGATGAAGTTTTTAAACGAAAATGTATTTTGAGGATGTTAATGCTTTGGTTTGGTTGTACTAGTTGTGACAATAAAACAAGTGAATCGGGCTGTCTGCTAGGTTCATTGTATGCCTTCTGGGGTCTATTTCTGCATTTAAAATTATTTTGTGGACCTTTTGCAATTTTCATTGGATACCTCTCACACACTGTGTCTGCTTCTTTAAGGGTTAAGTTGTTGTTGCTAAATATGAGACAATTGCTACATTGTCTCCAAAAGCCCATATACACCCAGCTGGCTACAAAGAAGTTAGGAAACTGCATATTAATACTGCACAGTCACTTGATTAGTGAGCTACATGGGGTGGTATATTGGGGTTAGAAGACTATTAATGGAGCTTTGTTGGTGCAGACTAATAGGGGTGCTTTATTGGGGCAGATTATGCTAAACAGTGTTAAATTCTACTAACTGTAATGTTTACACAATGCCAAATTTTACTAAATCTATAGATATTGCCAGTTGATGCCCATGCGGCTGCTCTAAACATGTTGATGCACAATGTACTTGCTCTATTTTATTGCTTTACAAGGTACACCTTTATGGACAGTTTCACAATAGTTACAGCACAGGGCATTGCCAGATGCTACTGTGTTGTGAGTGCATCCTGGCAAATGCTTTGAATTTATAGCAGCCCAGAAAAAAACAAAAAACTAACTAAGGATCCCCTCAGACAAAAAACTACTGCACCATGATACATATTGTGTGCTTCCCAACTCAAATAGACCAAGCACACACCTCCTGCCACGAGATGAATAAACCCAGTCCTCACAATCTAAAAACACAGTAGAAGAGACCCACAAGTGCAATGATTCCAAAAACCTTTTAAAGAACTAGCTGAAATCCCTTGCTGAATTCGGATTTAACATAGTCTTACAACAGTAATAGTGAGTGAAAGAACATTTTTTTTTACAGGAAACTACACACACACACACACACACACACACACACACACACACACACACACACACACACACACACACACACACACACACACACACACACACACACACACACACACACACACACACACACAAAAATAAAAGAAAAAGGAAACAGTAATGGTCCCTCAAAATAACTTAATCAAGTGTGATTTAGCAATCAAAAGTACTTGTCTTTGCCTGTATGGCAACAGATATAAGTAACACTTCAGGAACAAAGGCTAGGATGCCAGGTTTTGCTGAGGTCTGGAACATGAGCAGTAGATAATATTCTAGAACAATACTGGTGTACTTAGTATCACGCATCTATGGAAAATAATGGATGAAAAAAGTATATAAATAGCAAAGAAATAGGAGAAAGAGAGACTTTGGAAATCAGTTTACCATCAGGCACAGAGACCAGAGAAACAGCATTATATAACCACAACAGAAAATGGTGGTAAGGTTGACAGGTGGAAAAAAATTGAAGGAGGAAGCAGGCTAGCTACGCAGGGTTCCATTCAAATAAAGCTAAAAACTTTTTCTAAATGTCTCAGCGTGTGTGTGTGCAAGGGGGGGGGGGGGTGCTGACACAAAAAACAATGACCAAACTTGATGCCTTGCAGGAATGGCGTGCACGGTCAAACCATAAGCCAAAAACACCAACGACCAGCAAAAAATGTGATATAAGACATCAGACATCCAAATACATTTCTAGTTATGCTTTATTGAATATCTCCAGACCGGTTTCGGCTATCCAGCCTTCTTCAGTGGAATGAAAAAGTTTGAAACACAGTTTATTCACAATTATTTATAATAGTCCTTAACCAATAGAAACAATGGTATAGCCTGACCTAGTGGATGGAGTGTTACAGTGCACATATTAGTTACATTTTAATAAATGAAAAACCAACAGTTCTGATAGACACATATAGTGTCTTATGTTGGGATGCCCACAAGAAGGAATATATGGTTATTGTCAAATACAAATAGTAAATAGGTTAAACCTTGGTTGAAAAGTATAAAAAATCCAAGCATATCATATTGGTTTAAACTGTATATATCGTTCACCCTTACAAACATATTATATATGTAACCTCATTTAGTAAATGAAGAACATAGCTACATATTATATGATGTATATATTGTTGTAAATGGTATAAATATGACAACAAATATTTATGCCATAATACCAAAAACCTCTTCCACCTACATGAATCTCTAATGTCCAAATAACAATTAATTCATGACATATATTAATTATAAATGTCTAACATATATTAGACTAAATAGATACTCCATGTTACTATGTACTGAGCTAATTATAACTTAGATGAGAAACATCTTGTAAACAATCATAATAACTACAGCTAAGATATACAGTATAATGAATTTGGGCCCTAATGTACAAATACATGTACAAATAAATTGTACAATTCTCAATGCTCCTTAAAAATTCTGAAACCAATAATAAATCCATTTTTTATCCTATATTAGACATATGACCAAAGTCCATAATAAACCCCTTCTAAGTTACCATACATTATAAATATATCTTGACCACTACATCAATATGGATCAATATGTTGATAATAGATTATAAATGGTCATTGAGGCCTGGCGGAAATAATCCTCCAAGGATGAATGGTGGAACGACAAATGCTTTTTACAATTGGAAATCAGTGCTGGTGTAATTTTTAATTCTGTCCAGACAATGATTCATTTTTAAGGAGATTGCTCTGTTTTTCAAGCTGGTGTGACCGTGGAAATGGTATATATAAGATTAGTGGGGGTGGTGGCTTGCCCTCCACATCAAGGTGCGTAGAGGGGCTTATATCCAAGAAAAAGGGAGCTTTTCACACTCTTGGTTGTCAGGCTTTTTTTTTCTGTTCTTTTGAAACAATGACTTTCAGGAATACTTTTGGAGTTTCATAGTAGAACTGTTTAAAAAAATAGGAACATAAAAATCATTTTCCGAAACTGCCATCAAAAGTCAAAAAAGTCATAAAGCATGACTGATACATGTGTTTTATTTGTTTTCTAGCACACAAATTATATGAGTTTTATATTAATGATGATGCAAAGCAAAGATTTTCATTAGTTTTTTTTTCAAATTTGCCATTTTCAGTGCTGCTTTACTTCTTGTTTGCCATCATTAAAACTGAATCCGGGCTATGTTTAAAAAACATTTTGTCATCTCTCATGGAAATAT
Source organism: Protopterus annectens (assembly GCF_019279795.1). NCBI lineage: Eukaryota > Metazoa > Chordata > Ceratodontiformes > Protopteridae > Protopterus > Protopterus annectens. The sequence continues at coordinate 483,887,111 of NC_056736.1, read as the reverse complement.
TCAAGACCTACCCAGATAATTCAGTGTAGTGCTTCTGTTAATGACTTCAGAGGTTCCCCATAAGACAGAGAATACTAAAGCCCCAATAGGGTTCCGCAGTAGAGAATAATATACGGAACTGTGATAGCAAGTAATCGATTAATGAAGTGCTGTTTGTGTTTAAACATATTCATTAGCTTGTTCTCATGTAAGGAAAATGATCACACTTCTTTCTAGCGTATATTTGTTCTCCTATTATAAATCTGCTAACTGGATAAAAGGTAACATATGATGTGTTGAAGTCTGTTTGCTAATAGTAACAGTTCTGTCATGACTCATTTACTATGATTGCTCAACTTTTCAGACCAGCATTTTTCATACTTTGAGGCCAACCTCAATTGTGGACTAAAGCCTCATTCAAGTTAGACGAAAAACAAGACTAAAAATGTGTACTTAAAAGATTAACTGTTTAGTGTTGATTTGTGTATATGGTAAGTAATGTAAGGTAAATTTCAGTACATGCTGTAGAATACTTATTGTGAGGTTGTGCATACACAGACTTATGAATGTATGCATTAGCACAGCAAATATCTGGAGCCTATAATAGTTTCTGAGAAAAGGTAGTGGTTATTAGGATGTACTCCCCACTAACAATACAATGCTACATCAGCATTTTTAGCCTTGTTACTTTCACTAGATAAGGGGTCATGCTGACCCTGGGGAGGCTAAAGTGGATCCAGTAAATCTGGGAAGGAGAGAAGCTGCTGATATCCAGGTGTGGGTAGGAAGAAAATTTAGTGGCATGGCTAAGATGGGACAAAGAGGTCAGCCACTCTAGGTGCAGGGTGATAGCAGACTTCATCAAGAGATGTCAATCAATTGGGCAAGCAATATTGCTTTTCTTTTCTATATAAGCATTTATGAATGCAGTTGCAGAAATGAATGTAAATACAGCTTCCTGGTCAAGACTGCAGATTGAAGTACTTCAGATCTTTCTATGTAATATAAGCTACTTAGTACATGTTTTAAGTCAGAAGAAGGCCTATTTTTTGTTCCTTAACTTGGAGTTCAGGATTGCGGAAATGGAACATATCTGGTTACCGAGCAGATCAGAATGGAGTTATTTTATTTATTTATTTATTTTGTTCCTCAAGTTACAGTGGAGAGAAATCAGACTGGTGAATGTCACCAGATTCGAGTTAAGAAAAATGCAATGCATACATGCATTTCTAGATTCATAGGTAGTTACAAAGCATGTAGTCCAGGAGACCATTAAGGAGCCTACCCTAACGTCCTAACTGCTCAAATGCACTGCTTGTTTAAGTGACCTGCTCACGATCACACAACATGCAAATGATGGTACCTCTGCTACAGTGAACAGTGCATTTGCATCTCAGAGCATTAGACCACTGCACTAACTGCCACACTGTTAACATTTATTGCAAATTGATTGTAAAGGAATATTTTGGCTATTTCCGATGTTAATACAGCCGGGGCAATCTGTATCTATCAAATGTACAACACAAACACACACACATATATACATATATGTACACCACTTGCTGTTAATATACAGAAAGTCTAAGATCACACTTCACTGGGGAAAGAAGCAAAACCCCAAACCACAATCCTGCATGATCAACGTCTTTGTTTTTTGATCATCCAGGTTTCTGATGTTCCCTGATTGGTCTTTTGACATTTGCTCTTGTGAGCTCTCATCCTTCTGACAGAGTCATTTCTCTCTGTCTGTCTTTATATATTATATGTATATTTTGTTAGCATATTTATAACCACGTAAGACTGCTAGACAAAAATGTCCTTTTTCACTAGTGTTCACTACTGGATATGCACTTGGGACATGATATGTGACCTGGAAACAGTGGGGGAATTCACAGTACCCAGGGGCATATGGCTTCTTTAAGGAAAGGTCCAAACTAAAGCACTTTTCTGATCTGTTAGGAAGTATGACTGACTTCTCTTTATGGATGTTCACTGTGTTAATATCTGACAGCCAATGTTATAGATTACAAAGATTATTACAGAGAATGCAGATCATTAAGTACTATTTCAAGTAAACATATGAAAACTTATTTTTATAGCTTGTTAAATTTCCTGTAAAGCAGCCCATAGTCAGGTCTGTCTAAAAGCTAAGCTAAAGTATACTGAAAATAATTGTTTAAAAGACAAATTCACTAATTAATTAGAATATGCATTTTTTTTAAAACCACATTAGTTTGAAGGAAGAACAGAAAGGCATTCTAGTAGCACAGCTTAAAAATGGACTTCCTCTGGAAGCAGCAGCATCCAAGGGATACTCCTCCACCATTCAGACTATATGCTATTCTGTCTGCCATTTCATTACACTCTGTCCTAAGAAATATACATCATTGTATCACACTTAATAAAGGCATTTGGCTAACTGTCCAACAGTGTGCAACCTATTTCTTGGATCCCAACTCTACAAGCTCCTCACAGAACTCTCCTATCCTTCCTTTGATGCAGATTTATTCAGATGATCCCCAAGCAGCAGTGTTAACTACCCTAGTCCATTTATCCATTGTAGTGAAAAGTTTACTGCAGTATTAAAAGAATCATTTGCTAAATTTATAACAAGCAGTTTGCTACAGTTTTAAAAGATATTTTCTCTTAGCTTTTTTTTTAAATTAAAACAGGACCACTAAAGTCCTCCATGCAGACAGGTTTGCTGCAGTTTAAAATAGATTAAAAAGAGTTTAAAAGACATTAAAAGTTTTAAGAGTTTTTTTTTTTTTCATCTTCACTTGAAGAGCTACGAGGGTGGGTCACTGGCTCATCATAGCACTGATAACACAAATGCATAAGTCCACGAATAAGATCAACAAAGACATGATTCATAGATGTAACTTATGCTAATGTACGATTGTCATGAAAGAGTGTAAGAAAATGAACAAATAATAAGATGTAATGAGAAATTATGCAAAAAGGGTTTATGCTAATGAGGCACTCTGTTGCCTACTTGTGATTCATAGTCAAAGTTTCGCTTTTTTCCATGCTGTCTGCAGATTCGTTATGAAAGGTAGAATCACATCTATTTTATTTGGTTTGCAATCCACAATAATGCTGTCATTTGCTGCTAGTCTAGTTATTCCCTGATATGAGATGCTTGTCTTAGCTGAACCAAAACCACTTGCACCCATTGGCACTCAATGGCCAAGATAGCAGAGATTTAGGCAAAGAATAGCAACCAATCATTTTGATAATAAGGAGATAGTGAATAGGCTCAAGATTGACAGGGATATTGTAAGGGCCTTAGAAAGTACATATGGCCCCCCCACAGGACCACTGGGATGGATGACCGGCCTTCTTCTCCTGTCAGACCGGGGCACTTTCCTGGGGTTTCTACCTTGAGAATACTTTAGCAGTTCCTGGATGTACTCTTGACAAAGGTGGATCAGTGCATCTATCTCTCAGTGTCATGTAAAACACTTCCTTTCAATTGATATATTTTTATGCATATGAATACCTACAGCTTGAAGAAACAGTACAAACTGTTAAATAAACCTGTAAGTTAGCTTTGTAAACTACAACATTTGAAACAAAAACCTAGTCTATATGTATGTATGGTAATTTTCAGACACTGCCCCCCCCCCCCCCCCACACACACACACACACAATAGACAAGCTTTGCACACATATAAAAGTTTAATAATTTGAAGGAAGGTGCAGTCCTGCTATTTATAACTTGAATGAAAGAAAATATTAGTACAGTATGAGAATTCCTATGTGAATAAATGTTTAAAGACACAATATTAAGCAAGTACAACAGTAACTAGATTACCTTAGAGAGTCCTAGGAGTCATCACAGAAACTTTACGGGAAAAAGGTGAAATACGGATAAACAACAATGATTTCATGTCTTTTCTGTCAAACTGCAGATTAAATTAATCACAACTGTAATCAAGAATGAAGGAAAATTTAGAGATTGGTTAAGGGTGCTGGTAAGAATGAATAAAGTAATAAATGCTGTTTTCTGTCTTTAACTGATTTCATTGCTATATATAATTGCAAGAGTATTTATAAACAATGGTAATAGAAGGATTAAAATGTTTTCAGTACAGGATTAAAATAAAATCTATATCAGGCGGAAATATTGAATGCATTACCATTTTTATGCTGCTATTAGTAGACTGCGAATATAAACACTACTAAGACATGATAGCAACATACTCATTGTTCTCATCTATGCATAATCATTTCCCGTACAGTTTGTTTTATTTAAATAACGATGTTATAAAAAATAAAAATAATTGATAATAATAACTTGAATGATATGTAATATTAATCGTGAATTTATTGTGTGTATTTCTGCGTTGTCTCCATGTCCTTTTCTTCTTATTTTTATTATGCATTCCTCCGTCCTTCTTTATTTCTCTCACATTTCTATTAATTTTTTACCTATCCAAATTCCTCAGGAGCAGTCCAGCAAAATGCATCCCAGGTTAAGGATTTTTCACCCTCTGCTTATTCTGGAACGTTCTACCAGGGTTTTGGTCATGCCACCAGTCTTGTAGGAACCAATGTCCTGCACTAGTCTGGCAAAATTTCCTGAATGGGGGCTTAGAGACTTGGTTGAGGATGTGATGGACCAGGTCATGGACAGATGCTTTCAGCCAATTGAGGCATATCTTCAGCTGGTAGAAGTCTTGTTGTTCAAGTTGACAGGAACATGCCCCTCAGTATTGCCCCTCCACATTGGAGTCCACCATTAAAGCACTTTCTGGCAATAGAAATATTTGAGGCATTGGGGTCTGCACACCTTTTCACCCCCTTTGTCCCCTTATCCTTTCTCCTGCACCCTCTTACCTACTTCCTACCCACACTACTCTCTCATAAAAAAATGAAAAACAGGTGGGGTCTATCCCCCTTTCAAAAGCACAGTACCCTCCTTACCTCTGCCACCTCCTCCAGTATAACCCTCGTGATGTTTTCCTTCCTCCCCTCTTGGTTATATCTTCTATTTTTTTCAATCTTTCCTGACTTGATATTTAATAACAGCATTTTTCGGCAAACGTATACTCTTTTACTGCATTCCAGTCCTCTGTGTGTCGTTTGTGAGAGGTTAAATATTGTTTTCTTCATTGTGTGCTTGTAAACTGGATAAGATCTACAATGAATGATTTTATTTTCTAAATGAGCCATGATCACTGGTGCAGTTATATGATTTTTTTCACTTATACAGAATCATGTGAAGAATGACACAGTCAGAGTCAGGATTAAAGAATAATTCTTGAATACAGCTTTCAGCCTGAATTCTATTAATACACTGCAAGACCATTTATGTTTACCATACACATTTGCTCTTTAGAATAATAAGTTCACACTACATGTGATAATACGTTTTTGCTAGGTATGTATTAAAAATGATACAGAGCCACTGGTGTGTTGCTGACTGTAACCATCTTACCTTTCCTTTTTTTTTTTTGCTACTCAAACAAGCGGTGCATATCTGCCAGAAGTAGTCTGAGTCATAGTACTTTGTCACTTTTTGAAATCATTTACTTAAGAGGCCTCTCACTGGTATGTGACCTGATGTGCACGGAATTCGCCTGATGATTGAAACTCTTTGAGGTGAGGATGGATCACATTAGTACCGATATAAGGACTAAAAACCACATAATACATTGTGTGACTCATAGCTCACCGTGCAGATTGTCAGACTCCTTCTTCAGCATAAGCAGGAAGAAGCAGTTGCATTCCAGGTCATCACCTCTTAAGAAAATCATACTGCTGTGAATCATTCGCAGTAACAGGAGCAATAGCTTCTGAAATAGTCGACTCCATATTCCGTATCTCCTGGTTTCATGGTGCCAGATAATGGTGCTGATACTGTCAGTGGCATTAGATGTAACTCAGAAAACATTTTTTATGCCCAGTATTTTTATTTGTAGTTCTTATGTGGGAGTAGAGATGTCTCCTTTATTCTTTGTAGGGAACTGCAAACATTTTCGCGATATTGTGTGAAAGTGCTAACAGAGTAGAAATAATTGCATAGTTCAAATAGATTTCCACACCCATTAACACAAGCCACAGCTTGTAAGAAATTAGTGTTTTCGGTATAAGCATGTCAACATTATCTAATAAGCATATGTTATAAATAATGCTGATACTGGGAATGCATTTTATTTTCAAAAAGAGATTAAAAGGCCAGAAAAAATGTAGTAAAAAAGATGGTACACTTGTATATATATTGCACATAACTGATTCAGTTATTAAGGTTTAGTATATATTTTAAAAAAATCTGAGAAATTTATAGTTAATCTTCAGATATTTACTCCTTTTCTAGGCTTCCCATTCAATTCAAGCGGCAACATACTTTCCCCTTTCTTACTTGTGGCTTTAGTTTCATCTTCACTTGTCTCAGTATATCCTAATATTCCTTTTCCTGTTCAGCAACACAACAGTGAGGTAAACTACCTACAGTTCTTACTGGGTTTTCTAGTTTTGTGAGGAAGTGACCAGATGATTTTGCAGTGGCCTCTAGAATTTGCAGGCCTTTTCCTCGTCAAACTTAGAGCGTCACATTTTCATGTAGTCTGCCTTTATTATCCAGCGAATAAAAATGTTCTAATATAATGGAACAGATTATTGAAAATTTCCATCCCATCTATAAAAAGAAAAAAGAAGTGGATTATACTTGCAATTACCATGTCTGGTATCTAGACCTAACAAGCTGTCAATCGTTATGATGTTGTAAACAAAACTCTCAATTTCTTTAGATATATATTATAATCACAACAATCCCATCCAGTTAATCTGCTTCCTTATTCTCTTCTTCAGGTTTACCTTACATCTTTTTTTTATATCTTAATTTCCTTATCCCATTCCTGACTCTCACGTTTACCAGCTATAATGCTGTAATTGTCAGTTTACAGATATTTATTTGCTTGCAATAAATGTTTTTTTCATAGGTTCATAGGTAGATACTAGGCTATCTGCCCTAGGGCATTTATAAGCCTAGCCAGAGTGTATTTGGCTTCCGCCTCCCTATTAGATTAGCCTACTGTGCCTCTGTAAAGTAGGTCACAGAAGGTACCCTTTTAAGATTAGTTTACTATGCCTCTGTCTAGCAGGGACACAGGAGAGATCCCAGGGGTGAATTTGTGATTTCCCATCCACGTGTCCAATTTTGCTTGAAGAGGCTCAGAGAGGGGCTATGTCTAACATGAATTGGGATTCTATTCCAGAGTGAGGGGAGCCTCTGGGAAATGAATCTGTCCCTCCAGCATGTCCTATTTATTTTTGTGCTGAGGTTTAGGTCCCTGGAGCGTGTAGCTCTAAGGGACTTGGATTTTTTGAGGTGGAGCATGTCCATTAATTCTGGGTTTGACATGGCTTTGTACGTCAGGCATAGATCGCCTCTGAGTAGGCAGTAAGCAATTGAGTAGAGCTGGAGTTTCTTTAGTCGAGCTGCATAGGACATCTGTTTGTAGCCCATGATCCTCTTGGTGAGGTACTTTTGGGGTCTCTGCAGTTGCTGCAGGTGTCGGGTAAGGTGCATCCCAAAAGGGGCATTGTATTCAATTATGGGCCTGATGAGTGATGAGTAGAGGGGCACAATGACCTCTCTTGATCTAGATGTAAACCCTTTCATGATAAGGTGGGCTATATAGAAGGTCTTTCTAACCACGTTGGCAATGTGATTATCAAAGGAGAGATTACTATCTATGTTGGTCCCCAAATCTCTAATTACTTCTTCCGTACTTAATGGATTACCACCTATGTGGTAATTTGTGGGCACCTTGCTTTTCCCAAAGGGGATGACTATGCACTTTTTAGCATTTAGCTTGAGGCTGTGGCTCTGGCACCAAGCATCCATCTTTGTGAGACCCTTTTGGAGGATGCTTGTGTCAGCTGGAGATTCGATTATGACCCCCAGTTTGCAGTCATCTGCGAACTTTGTCAGCCATAATCCCCCCGTGTTAACCTGAACCTCAGAGAAGTATATACTGAACAAGAGAGGTCCCAGAACTGAGCCCTGTGGGATGCCACTTGTAACTGGTTTGGATTCGGACATGGCACCTGCGATTCTGACCATGTGGGTTCTATCTCTGAGCCAGTTTGCAACCCATCTTGTGATATAGGGGTTGATATTTAAGCTGGTAAGCTTATTTATGATGCCAGAGTGGGGTATTGTGTCGAAGGCTTTTGCGAGGTCCAGGTAGGCTGTGTGGACTATCTTGCCCTCATCTATGGCTTTGGTAACTGTTTCAAAGAAATCAACTAGGTTTAAGAGGCAAGATCTGCCCTTAACAAAGCCGAATTGGGTAGGGTCCAGTGTCTGGAGGCTCCCAATGTCTTTGTTTATGAGTTCCATGATAATACACTCCATAGCTTTACAGACCAGACTAGTCAGGCTTATGGGGCGATAGTTTCCGGGGTCCGTTGTGGCACCACCTTTGTGGAGTGGGACCACTGTAGCTGTACGCCATTCTTTGGGTACATATCCTGTAGTAAGGCTAAGTTTGAACAGTGACTTAATGTGAGGGTTCAGTTCTTCTTGGAGCTCATGTAAGACACAGCCTGGGACACCGTGCGGTCCCATAAATGCTGTGTTTTTTGCTTTGGAGAGGGCAGCTTTCACCTGTGCATCTGTGATGTCAGGGAGGATACATTTAGTTGGGATAGGCATTTGCTCCTTTGGGGGGGAAGAGGGGGAGAAGTTTGCGCTGAATCTGTAAGCCAGGATGTTGGGTATGTCTGTAGGTTCAGTATATTTTGTACCATTATGCAACAATTCAGAGCATATCTGGGAGTTTCCGCCCATGTTCCTGACATAACTAAAGAAGGCCTTGTGATTATCTTTAGTGTCTAGGGCAATTTTTCTTCCGAAACCCGCCTTTGATGATTTTATGAGGGATCAGTTTCTTGCTAATACTGATCAGAGATGCCTTCCCTTTTTGGGATTTTGCTCTGTCATGTAGTAGCTTCCTCCTTCTGTTGTATAGCTTATTTATGGCCGGGGTCTACCAGACCAGTCTCCTGTTGTCTTGGTTTTATTTGGGATAGCACGATCCATGCATTCCTGCAGGTGCTCATAGAATGCATTTGTAAAGGATTCTGCGGATTGGGCTGTATTATCCACTGGCCCAGGGGCTTTGAAGGATTCCACCTCAGTCTTGAGAAGTGCAAAGTTGGCTTTTGCGAAATTCTTTACAGTGATTTCCTTGTCTGGGGGTGGGGACGGGATATGGGTGTCCAGGGAAATTTGTTTATGGTCTGATCTTACCAATGAGGGGTTTACCTCTGGTGTGGAACATAGAGTTCCCATGTTGGTGATGACCAGGTCCAATATGTTGTTCCCTCTTGTGGGAGTGGTGACCAGTTGTTCCATTGCGTTAGAATTTATAAATTCAAAGAACCGTTGGGTGAGGGTGTTTGGGCTTGAGTAGTTTTCCCAGTCAATGTTTGGGTAGTTGAAGTCACCCAATAACATAGTGTTTGGAGAGACCTTCATATTCTCCAGTGTTCTCAGGAATGCCAAGTGGGGTTCCTGTAATAGGGAGGGTGTTCTGTAGCAGGCTACAAACTGAAAGGCAGTTTTGCCCGCTGTTAGTTGCACATGGATGGTTTCCGATGCTGTGTGCAATGCCACTAACCTGGAGGTGTAGGTATCTTTGATGAATATAGATACTCCCCCTTCTTTTGTGCTTCGGTCCAAGTTTTGGGGCAGAAACGCATGGTATGAGTTATAACCTGGTAGTGCTGGGGTGCTCTCAGGAGCCTTGAACCAGGTTTCTGTTACTGCACAGACATCGATTTTCTCAATAATGAGGAGAGTCTCGAGTGCGTGCATCTTGAGGTTTAGACTTCCGGCATTGAGTAGCATCACCTTTAGTTTTTTTATCTTTGGGTTGTCTATGGAGGTGGGTTTGTCCTTTGAGCCTTGCCTAAAAAAAGGCACTATGGGGGTGGCAAGAGCCTTGGATTTTTTTTTTACTCATACCATTCCTTCAAGCTAGATAATCTTTATGTTAAAAAATTCCAGAGCCCCATAAAATTCTGTCCTCTTTGATATGCCTTTATTCTCCACCTAATTTTTGTGTCCCCTACAAGTTTTTTTTTTTTTTAATTTGAATTCACGTTTTTGAATCAGATTTTTGTTTGCATTTTGATTGTTATTCTTCTTTAATCAGAACTAGCATAAAAACATATGTTTCTCCCTCCCTCTATACTCATGTTATCTATATCACCTAAACTCATTTGGGGCTGGGGTGGAGGTTGGCATAATGGTTATGGTGTTTAACTCACAGGCACAAGACACAGGGTTCGATTATCACAGCTGATTACTGGCCGACTACTGGCTGGGCATGTGACAGTCTGCACCAATGCTTCTACTAATTTGAATTCATTCACACTTGTATAAAGTCATGAATGTGTCATTTTGCTTGCACTGTGCAATGTTATTTGCACTCAGCTCTTGTTTCCTCACTGCTCTTTCCATGGTTTATCAGTTTTTTTGGACTGTATAACATTTTCAGCTCCAGTGCAGAACATGCTACCTCTGTTTGCCTTGTCAAAGTTCTTTTCATCCATTCCATTATGCTAAACATACTTGAGCAATGAAATGATTCCAGGGACAGATAACTCAGTTTAATTTCTTCAAGTCTTTCAGGCTTCACATACCATGACAGGAATAGACCCCGCTCCTAAGTCAAAGTATGATTAAAGTTTGTGAAATTAGTATTGTTTCAATCTTTGATATGAGCCAAAAGTGCAGAGTCCTTCTGCAATTCATACACAGTTACATGCATCGGTAGCATATCTAAATATGACTATAAATCTTTTTTTACGAGACCCATTACTCCTACTTGCATTGGAACTGATTGGGTATCGTTCTTCCACATTGCCCTGATTTCTACTTGCAAATCCTGGTATTTTATGTGTCTCTCTGTACATAAGACATTGTAATCGATGGGTGTAGCAATTTCAATGATCAGTGCTACTTATGTCTTCTGTTCATGGACTAATATATCTGGTTTACTCTCATCAGTTTTTTGAACTGTTGGTAATATGTGATCCCATGTGATATAATCTTCATCATTCTCTATAAAGCTTTGTGGGTTATGTTTTCAATGCTTCTCAGCTACTTCAGTATTCTAATGTTTGCACAATACCCAATGCAACAGTCTTGAGACATCATTATGCATTTCAGAATACAGGACTTCTGCCATTATTTTATTTTATTTTTATTTAGCATTTGTTTACAAGGGAAGTCATACTGGGTTTGTTGCCCTGGCAGAAAAGCTCCACATACAAACAAGTGCACAGTATTATAGCACAGAAATTATACTGGTAATAAAAATGCAGACAAGTATACAGTATAACAACACAGAAATTATGCAGATAATAACAAGCAACTATACAATATAATACAATACAATGTTTGTCAACTACCATACAAGAAATGTTTGCCAACATGTTCTATGAATTAGAATAGAAGGTTGTAGACAGAGTTTGAGGGTGAGCTGAGGTGGGGACATTTTGAGTATGTTCATCCCAGTGAGGTGAAAGAGCATGATTAGTTGTTAGTTAGATGATCTTTAGTGGGTTTTTAAATTGGCCAGGGTCCCTGGTGTTTAGAATATTCTAAGGGAAAGAGCTCCATGCTTCAGAGGTGTGATTTGAGTAAAGTGAGTCTCCAAACATGTTGATGGGTTTTGTAACTTTTAACAGTAGTTTATTGGAGGATCTTAGACCCCTATTGTTGAGATGGATATGCATTACGTTGTGAATGGCTGGGCATTTCTCAAGTTGGTATACTATGGAGTGGGTTAGGATAAGCTGGTTTAAGGATAAGAGGCTAAGTAGCTCTAGCCATTTGAGTTGTTTAGGGTGAGGCAATGATGGGTTTTATGGGGGTAGGTTGGCAGCAAATTTGGCTATTTTGTGGTAGAATGTTTCAAATTTGTTGAGATCAGTTTTCCTTAGTTTTGTTCGTATGGGGTAGGCGTAGACTAGAGTGGATAGTAGGTGGGTCCTGGTGATTGCTTGTCTGGAGGAGTTAGTTAGAAAAGACTTAATCCTGTATAGAGAACCTAAATTGATGTGAGCTGTTTTTATTGCCAGTGATATGTGTTTGTCAAATTTTAAATTATGATCAATAGTGATGCCTAATAGTTTTGTTTCAGTAATTGGTTCAGTTGGAGTGTGATTGGATGAGGTGATATTAAAGTCCTAGCTGAGGTTGTTTGTTTTGTGACTGTTGCTGGAGAATAACACTAGCTTGGTTTTGTTTGGGTTTAGGATAAGCTGATATTTATCTAAAAAGGATTCAATCACAGTGAAGGATCTTTGGGTAATATCTTGCAGCTGTGGTAAGGAGGAAGCAGAACAGATGACTCTGGAGTCATCTGGATATTGTATGAGGGTAGCGAGGTTAGTTGCAGTGTGGAGGTTGTTGGTGAGGACAGAGAAGAGCAGTGGACCTAGAATTCACCCTTGTAGATCACCTACTGTTACAGGAAGTAGAGAAGAGAGATCATTTTGTCAATTGATATCTTGATGGTGATCTGACAGGTAATTTTAGAACCATGTCAGGGTATGTTTTGATATATCAAGGGATGCTAGTTCTTGGAGGAGCTGTTTATGGGGCACTGTGTCAAATGCCTTTGACATATCTAAAAATATCAAAGAGACTGTTTCACTGTTATTATTTAGTTGGTTGACAGTTTTGGTAAATTGTAGCAGGGCGATGGTGGTAGTGTGGCCTGGCCGAAATCCATGTTGTGAGTTTGCAAGGAGTGTATTAATTTGTAGATGGTGTATTATCTGTGAGTGGACGCATTTATCTAGAATTTTTGATGGGGGTACTATGGATATCAGTCTATAGTTGGAGAGTTCAAGTGAAGAGCCCACTTTGTGGAGGGGGATACGAAGGAGATCTCACATATTTTTGGTATGTATTGTTCTGAGATGGCTCTATTGATCAGAATCAGTCCTTGGTAACAGAAAACATTGGCTGCTAGTTTGAGGTATTCATTTGGTAGTTTGTTGGTGGCAATAGTTGTTTGTTTTAGCTTGTTCAATAATTTCTTTATTTTGGCTATTTAGATGGGTTTGAGAGTGAGTGAGGATGGGGTGTCTTTGGTTACAGGTTTAGTGATTTGTAGGGAGTTGTTTTTGTTTTTTGTTAGTGATGTTATTGAATTTATGAAAACAAAGTTAAATTGGAATGTATACTTTCCTCTGAGATATGAATATTTGAAGATGGGTTGCTAGTATGGCCTGGATGAATAAGTTGTTTGGTAGTGCCCCAAAAGTTTTGTGGGTTACTTTAATGCTTGTGTTGCATTGTAGAGTAGTACTGTTTTTTTGTCAATTTTGGTTTGCTTTGTGCAAATCTTTCTTAAGTTACCATATCTGTCAAGGGAGTCTTTTGTTTTGATTGCCTGATGTTGGCACCACAGTTTGTCTCTTTGCTTTAGTAGTTGTCTGGTTTCCTTTGTGAGCCATGGACAGTAATTTGTTTTTGATCTAATGTGTCTAGTAAAGGCCAGGATATACAGTACATCAAGGAATTTATTGCTGAAATATTGGACTGCTTCATCTATTGGGAGATATTTTAGTGGGACCAGTTGCAGTTTTAGACCAGCTGTTTAAAGGTGTCTGTGGAGAATTTCTTTGTGTTGCGTACTTGTTTATAAGATATAGGTTTTGTGAGAGAGCTGTGATGACTTAAGATATGCATTAGTAGTTGGTCGCTAAGGCTGTCTAGCAGACGACCCGAGTGATTAAAAAGTGTGAATTTGTTTGCTAGGGTCCAGTCTAGAACTGATTTTTTGTTACTGCTTTTGTCTAACCTGATAGGTGTTTGTTTGTATCAGTTGGGAGAAATCATGAAAGTTTATGTAGTTGGAGGGGTTTTCAGAGGTATAGGTTTTTCAATCAGTATTGAAGTCACCTACTATAATAGTTTCTTGATTAAATAAAGCGCATGCCCAGGATAGTAGGTTTTCTATAGTAAATGGGTTGTTTCTGGGTGGGATATGTACTGCTCTTAGGATTATTTGTTTATTACTGTTGATTTTTAGGCTTGAGACTAGTAGTAAATTATTGTTTAGGTCTGTGGGGTTTATTTGTAGTTGCTCAAAGTTAAGAGAGTCCTTATATATTACTGCTATACCTCCACCTTGCTAATTTGTTCCATCTTGTCTAGCCGGGGATGTATGGTTTCATTATTGTTTATGTGGGGTTTAAGCTAGGTTCAATGTCTGGAGTGTATATGGAGATGGTAGCATGAAATTTGCGTATTTTGTTTTACAGGTTTTGAGATTTACATTAACAAGAAGGTAGTCAGATTTAATTCTGGATATCTTGTTAAACGTCAGGATATCAGGCTCTATTGTAGTTTGGATATCTATTTGTGGAATGGTATGGTTGTGTTTGGTATGATTTGAGGGTGGGGTTGGATGTATGCCTCCACATAGTTGGAGGTTTGTATTTCGGCAAGTTGTTGAGGTGAGTTTAAATATTTAGTTGATGTTTGGGAGTGTTTCAGTGATACGTGTGGTGATGAAGGTAAATGAAAATATCTGTATGAGAATAGTGCAGTTTTGGTGAAGTTGTACATTTGAGGTGTTATTGTAATTTCTGTTAGTGGTGGACTTGCGGATGGGAAGGTGGTGGCTTTTAAGTAGATAGCTAAAAGGTTGTGAGGTGTGGTTGGAATGAGGACAGTAGTTTGTAGCAGAGAGATTATTACGTGAATGAGTGGAATGTTTGAGATAGGGTTGTGGTGTAGTGGGTTAATGTGGTAGTTATATATGGTAAGAAAGAGAGTAGAGTATGATTGACATTGTGAGAGAAGTTTGTAGAGGGAGCAGAAGATGGGTGGGGTTAAGAAATGGTGTTATGTAATGGTGATGTGGGTGAGAATGATTGGATGGTGAGTTGTGGTGGGTGTGGTGTTGTTATTATAAATGTAATAGATGTGAGGTGAGTAGGAATGGGACTAGGGTAGGAGAGCGGAGTTAGAGCAATCAGAGAGTCGCACCATGAGGCGAACACAGTTTCATTAAGAACAATCAATTTCAATAAGCCTATCACAGGTCAGAATTAGCAGAGAATTACAACTAGTTCAAACTCTGTTGTAGGCTCAGTTTGCACAAAGCTGGAGCTCTTAGGGCACTGCATTTATTTTACTGCAAGGTTAACCCAGCTTGGAGGAGGGAAGGTCAATAGTGAGAGAGTGGGGGGTGGGGTGAATACAGTGGTCCTGTTAGTGTGTAAGCCACAGGTATTTAATGCAGGACAGTTTCTAAAAATAAATGCAAGGTAGCTATACAATGCTTAGATGGGACATACACTTTAAACTCTTCTTATTTTGTTTTGAAAGGTTGGTTCCAAATCAGAGCATTAGCGAGGATTCACAGTTGCAGGGAAATGTAGTAGCAATGTAGAGGGTGCTTAAAACTGTAAACAGAACAGAAAGAATGATGTAGTATCAGTTTGGAGGAGGCGGAAGGGCGACTGGAGTTAGCATGAGAAACAGAACTTATGAGAGGAGCAGTTATAGCAGATTAAACTAGCAGACACAAACGATGTACATTAAACAAGATTGTCATAGGTTAAGATCTTTACAATAGCTAGCAGAGCGAAACTAAATGACTGGGCAGAAATAAAAGACTAGGTAAGATATCATAGAGGGTAAACATTCGTTACCATTAGCTGTGCAGAACTGTAAAATATTATACTGGGGAGAAGCAAAGCAATGTTTAACAGCTTAGAGCTATATAAAATTGTTAAGACATCAAGTACATATATGCAAGAATGATCTGAGACTCGACCTACACCAGCCAATGCAGTAAATAGCTGACTAACTACAGTGGGATTGCCATTGAAGTAGGTAGCTGGCTAACTACAGTGATATTGCAGCAAGATGCACACAGACATTAAAAACTAAATAATTCCGTAACACTCAAATAAAAGCATTAATCACTGGCAACCAGCAAAGCAATGCTATATTATATTATATGCAACCATGACAGTAGCATGCTTTGTGATAGGAATGCTTCAATGCAAGAGAACCAACCCAGTAGCAGAACAATTCAGCAGTAGCAACAGAAATATTCAATGCCAATTGTGAATTAGCCAAAACATAACTTACATGGCGAGCATACTGAAACAGGATGCAGGACCTAGCACAGACCCTAAGATGAGAGATTTAAATATGGCAACCTAGCCACTTGGTAAGCTACAAAACCTTTGTAATGCCAACTATGGGAGGTGGGGCTGACTGACATAGAGGGTATTTTGTGCCACAGGAAGGTTAAACCATATAATATATACTTTAAATTCCACCACAAGGCAGATGTAGTTTCATAAAAAAAAAAACAATCAGTTGCAATGAGCCTGCCACAGGTCAGTACTACCAGAGAATTACCACTAGTTTGAGCACTATTGCAGGTTAGATTTGCACAAAGCTGGAGCTCTTAGGGGACTGTGTTTATTTTACTGCAAGGTTAATCCAGCCTGATGGAGGCAAGGTCATTTGAGAGAAAGTTGGGAGGGGTTGGATACAGTGGTCCTGTTAGTCTGCAAGCCACAGGAGTTAAATGCAGGACAGTTTCTAAAAATAAATGCAAGGTAGATATACAATGCTTATATGGGACATACACTTTAAACTCTTCTTATTTTGTTTTGAAAGGTTCCAAATCAGAGCATTAGTGAGGGTTTGCAGTTGCAGGCAAATGCAGTCGCAATGTGGAGGGTGCTTAAAAGTGGCGAGCACACTGAAACATGATGCTGGAACTAACACAGACCCAAAGCTGAGAGGTTTAAAAATGTGTATCACCCCCAGCCACAAAATGCGCAACTGTTTCAAGCTCTGTTTTACATAACCTGCATTAATCTGCTTCTCCCACACGTTCAATGGACTTTGTAAACCAACGTGTATGTAGTCCACTATCCTGGGCCACCAATATTAACCTTTCATCTTTTGGTTTTAAGTTCGCCTCTCCTTAACCATTCCTGCATCATATCCTAATTGTCATGAGATTTTTCCAAGAATTTTCTATATTTATAGCTATATTTATGCCTTTTCTACATTTTTGGTAATCTTATCTGATCCTTCTCCTTATATTATTTGTTTTGTTTTTTGACAAATTCAATTGTTACCTGATTTTTTTCCTACTTCTGGTTTGATTTCTGTTCCTGCTTGACACTGATATGCTTCTGGTAAAATAAACAAGAACGTCATCTTAGATTTGTTTGCGTTATGTTCTAAACTTTCACTATGTCTGAATCTTGTGAAGTTAGCAGCAAAGCACGGAGCCATCTTTAAATTTCTAGTCTCCCACCAGGACACAAGTGCTCCTCAGCAATTACATTCTGCTTGCCGGTAAGCCATTAGACCTCAAGAATTTGTTTTAAAAGTGTTCAGATTTGTAAAGTAATACTTACTTTTTGCTGTATTTGGATCTATACAATTAGTATTAATTTTTCTGATTCCTGACTACTGATCTGCTTATTTGTTTATTTAACTGGTTAATTCTGTCATTCAGGAATTGTGTTTTTACTGACACTACCACTGCAGCTATGTTGTCTCTATGCTACTAAAACTGCTGTTATAACTGTAATGTACATCTAATTGACCTAGTCTTGGAGTTAGAAACAGTATTTACTGACTTAGCACTACAGTTGTCTCTGCTACTGCTTCAGCTGTGCTGTTGTGTTCATTTTCCTTTTTTTGTAAGCACAGGATAATTGGCTGATAAATGTATTGTGCATGATTTATTAACCTGTTTCCAAACTAAGTTATGGCAGTGTGATGTGGTTACTGTTGAAGCACTCTCAGTCTGTAGCAGTAGTATCTATTCTCCTGCTTTCTCCACACTATCCTCAGATTTGTATCTTTTACACCCTCCTATCTCCTCATTACTTCCTTTAACCTATCTTTGTCTCATTCTACTAGCTTCATTCTCTCTTTTTTTCTCTCTCTCTCTTCAGGGCACAATCAAGCAACTCTGCAGTCTGTGGCTACCACTCCACCCATACAGTATAAGAAGGAATCAGTACTGCAAACTAAACAAGGATATACATGTTGAGCCTCAAGAGCAGGGTCAGTCCACCCAGGCATTCTACTTGTATTTTTTATGAGAGTGAAGCTATTACATTAGCAGTATTTCTTAGCAGTTCTCAGCTTGCTAATAAAACTGACTGTTGTAGTCTTGTGTCCCCCCCCCACTATTACAGTAATCGTAACTGTCCAATAGACAGTATACATTTAATTCACATCCCTGTGACTAAATTAACCATCAAGCATCCCTCTCAGTGCTTTCTGCCTTAGTTTGTATCACTTGGAGGCCCACCTGTTTATTTGCATCTCCATACATTCCCCTTCATTGCTAATGTATCTCCCTACTCTAATCTGTGCACAAACTGGTTACTAATCAGCAAGTCAATGTGAAGACACACTCCCAACCTTAATAAACTTTCCTGTCTCTTCTCTCCTTCACTTTACAGGTAGTTTGAATTATTACTTACCCCCTCTGAGGCCTTCACTGATTTCCACTGATTGCCTCTCTGGTTTCTTTGCATTCCACCTGGTTTACACCCCTTGTGCTATCTCCCTCCCCCAATACAAAGTCTATATTAGAATCCTGCTGTGCATGGAGCCATCTTTAAATTTCTAGTCTCCCACCAGGACACAAGTGCTCCTCAGCAATTACATTCTGCTTGCCGGTAAGCCATTAGACCTCAGGAATTTGTTTTAAAAGTCTTCAGATTTGTAAAGTAATACTTACTTTTTCTTTTGTCTTGGTTGGCTCTGCCCCACTCTGTTCGCCCTCACTAATGCTCGGGCTCTCTCCACTCCCCTGCCCTGCCCCCTATTACCTCCCGCCCCCACTACCTCTAAATTTATAGTAATCACAGCCACACCCACAGCTCACCCTCACATCACCTCCACCAATCACAGCTCCTTAAGTCATATCACATTATACCACACCAACTTGCTCCACACAAAATACTCCCAATCACTCTCATTCCCACTAGGCATTTTTACATCACCCACACTATTTCCCCATCCACATATAGTGCAGCCCTATAATTCCTATTCAGACCCCCCACCTAGAAACAATTTAAACTTTATAACCATGACTATCACGCAACTAATTCTAGTCTGTCTTCTCATAATTCTTTACAACACCACAAGTTATCACTCTAGCAATATCCCTAAACTTAGAAGCACAACACTGCATTATGCACTCTCGTATACAGACACCACACATTATAATAATATCTGCCCACAGTTATTCAAGAATTACATAACGGACCAATTCAGGTGTAAACACATATGCTCTCATTCCTACTCCAAAAAAACACAATACTTTCTCACACTACTCACCAAACTCCAACATCTGTATAACCATTTTAACTCCAGGCTCACCATAAGTGGGGATATCCACCGCTACCCAGGCCCAAATCCATCCTGTCCAACTCAAACTGCTTCAACACAAAGGTCAGAACATAACAACCCCACTTTCTTCATCCCTGGGCAAATCAACAACAGCAGCAAAACCAACCATCTTTTAATGCTAAATATTAATATTAGAAGTATCAAAAATAAAATACCTAAACTCCAGGTCACAATAGCACACTACTCCCCAGACATAGTTGCTTTAACAGAAACCTGACTAAATAAAAACATAGCTAACTCAGAAGTTCTCCCTACTGGCTACAGTATCATTAGACAAGACATACCACTTCATAAAGGGGGTGGAACTGCCTTACTGTACAAGTCAAACTTAACTGTCTGTCAATTACCAAACTCCTACCCCTCTCCCAATAATTGGGACATACCTATCTCACAACTTCAACTTCACTCTAAAAAGGTCATCACCACAATTGTGATCTATATTCCACCTGGTAATACACCTGCTAGTCTTGAAGACTTCTTATCCTGGTGTTCTTCCACATACTCACAAGAAACCCTTATTCTGGGGGACTTCAACCTAGATTGGTTCACCTGTATATCAGAACCACCAAGTAATCTAATAAATCTCCATGGCTACCAGCAGCTAGTCCAAATTACAACTAGATGTGATAAAAAATTTAAAAGTGAATCCATCCTTGACTGGGTCCTAACTAACAACCCCACATTATACCCTCACACAGGCAGTCTCCCAGACACCTTAAGTGACCACAACATAATATACTTTATACTTAGTAGAACAAGCATATGGAAAACCACTAACTATATATCCACTAGAAACACAAAAAAAATCTCTCCTGAGGTCCTCAACACTTTACTCTGTAACTGTGACTGAACCCCCCTAAACAACCTCCCACTTGACCAGGCTGTAGCATATTTCAACAAAACATTTCTACAACACCTAGACACTGTCGCTCAATTCGCAAAATCAAGGTTAGAACCTCTACAAACCCTTGGCTCAGTAAAGAAACCCAACAAATCCTCAAGTCCAGAGACACTGCCTGGCTTTACTATCAAAAAAACAAAGAAACTCAAAGCCTAACTAAGTACCAAGAACTGCGCAACCGTGCAAAAAAATGCATTAGGCTGGACAAAAAAATCCTGCTACACAACATTACAAACTAAATACCAACACAACCCGCAAAAATTTTGGAAAAATTTAAACCAGCTACTGAAATTCACCCAAAAGGCTACCCCTAAAGCAACCACCCCTGACACTAAAGTTCCCATCGAAACACAATTCAACTCCCACTTTGTGAACTCAATTCCATCCTTAGTATCACTGGACAGTTCCTTCCTCACTATCCCCCCCAACACAAATAACACTAATACAAGCTTTACCCTCAAAACAGTTTCCACCACTTCAATCAAAAGCATGCTCTCCAAACTAAAAACCTCATCAACAGCAGCCGACCTACTCCCCAGCTATTTCTTGAAACTCACAGCAGATGCTATTGCTATCCCAGTCTCCACTCTCTTAAACAGATACATTGTTGAAAACTATGTGCCCAAACTCTGGAAAATATCCTATGTTACACCCATACATAAAAGCGGGACCTCCACTGAACTTAATAACTACAGACCCATTGCTTTACTCTCCCCCCTGGCCAAAATCCTAGAAAAATGCACCCATACTCACATGATAAACTATCTCCTAGACAGCAACATCCTGTCACCTACTCAGCATGGTTTCTGACCTGCCCATAGTACCACTACAGCCCTCCTCCGCTTCACAGATACAGTAAACCATCTCAAAAATGAAGGCCTGCAAGTGTAAACTCTTTTTTTAGATATGTCCAAAGCATTTGACACAGTCTCACACCAAATCCTGCTAAACAAACTAAACCAATATCATCTATCAAATTCCATTCTTACCTGGTTCCAAAGCTACTTAACTGACAGGTACCAAGCTGTGAAATGGGAAAATTCTCTCTCTCTTCAGCTGCCCATAACTATAGTAGTCCCACAGGGTTCTGTATTAGGACCACTACTATTCACAGTCTTCACAAATGACCTTCATACCTCCACAGAGCATGCATCTATAATTCAGTATGCAGATGACGCTACCTTAATCTGTGCTGCACAAAACATTCCCACCCTCCTGCAAACAACTCAACTAGCATTCTCTGACATTGAAAACTACCTTACCAAAGCCCAACTTATCCTCAATCCAAAGAAAGCTCAGCTTATGATTATAACCAGTTCTAACAAAAAAGCTAACAGTCAATTCACTATCTACTCCACTAATGCTACTCCAATTGCTCCAGTGGCACAGGCTAAGCTATTGAGAATAACCATAGACTCCCACCTAAAATCTGATAGTCATCTCAACTTAACTATTAAAAAAGTACATGCCAAACCAGGGTCACTCTACCATATCAAACCATTTCTTACCAAAAACACAAGATCAGCCATTGCTCGCTCCTATCTTCTATCCACCCTACTCTATGCATCTGCCATTCTGACTAATCTCAACAAAACTGAACTAAGCAAAATGGAAGCCTGCTATAACAGACTTGCTCGCTTTGCTGCAAATTTCTCATATAGAACTCATCACTGTACTGCTCTGAGACAGCTCCACTGGCTTGAACTGCCCAACCTCCTAACCTACAATCAGCTCTGCCTCTGTCATTCTATCTATTACCTCCCCAATAAGTGTCCTGCCCTCAAAAACCTAGTACAACATCACTCAGCCAAAAGGCCTCTTAGATCATCAAGCAAACTACTACTAGAAGTCACCAACAGCTACAATAGCTTTGGAGATGCACTATATAGTAGTTCAGTGGTTAAAAACATGGAACTCTGTCCCTACAAGCATTCAAAACACCTCATCCAAAGCCTCCTTTAAAGACCTCATCAGGCAACATCTCAAGGAAAGTTGGCAGTGCCATGATTGCTCCCCAGGCTAGTGAAAGTGGATAACACATACATACAAAATCTAGAGCACTAGATAATAGTTTTCAATCTTACTCACAAACACTGGCTAATCTACAATGTATGTACTGTACCTGTGTACTATGTATGTATTCTACCTATGTTCCAAATTTCAGCTGTACACCACAAATCTATTAATTACCTTTATTTTTAAAATTAATATTTTTTTATTTGTTCTCTCCACTGAAACTGTTTATGTGCCGCATACCACTGTAAAAACATGTCTCCTGTAATTTGTGTGTATACTGATCATGTCTAAATAACTAAATGTGTCTGTAATTTTTCTTTGTGGAGCTTTTCTCCCCAGGCCTCTGCTGAAAAAGGTCCTTTTCGACTCAGTCAGACATCCCCGGTTAACAAATGTAAAATAAAAAATAAATAAAATGTATGGAGTTCTACAGTTGCAGATCTATAAATGTAATGAATTTCAAGGAGGTCCATACCTCTTTCACAATGAAGAATATTAAATCTTTGTATACATTGATTTTTATACATCATTTGATAAGTGTGAAGTATATTGTTTTCCTGTCCAGCTGATCCAATATCTTTTGGGACCAGTCCATCACCACAAAACTGTATGTTAGAACAGAAAGAGCAAATTGGTCTATAACTTGGACTTTGTTCCAAGATGTCAGGGCTATTTTCAGTATTAATTTTAGTCTTCTAAAATATTACCTTTTGAATTTGCTTGCACTTATTCATTTTTTATTTTCGATCCTCCATCAATTCCCAAATATTTATACACTCCCTCCTGCTCAAAATCCATTATATCACATTCCTGACCCAAAATGATATTTTCTTGGTTCTGTAGCTTTCCTGCTTTAAATGTTGCTTTTGACTGAATGACATTCTTACATAATCTTAGAAAGTTTTGTCCATTTTCAGCAACTCATCTGATGAATTATACAGTTTTAAAACATCTACTCAAAGAAGATAAGAAGACTTTACACTTTGTTGTGTTCTGGGACCCACATTTTTACCATTACTTAATCTGTTAGGTAAATAGTTTAAAGGGTTAAGGCCGAGACAAAAGAGCAGCAGTGATAGATTTACCCTGGAATAGTCCCCTATGAATGTTTATCCCTGGGATAATAATCTGCCCTTTTTCATGGTTTAGTTGCAAAGTGTTTTTTTTTTCACTGTTTCAAGTTCATTGTAATGTAATTCATAAATGGAGGGTGTATCTTATACATCTGTAAGCAGTCCTTTATCCGTGAATGCAGATGCTGTCAAATGCATTTGAACTTCTTAATGTTTCTTTTACTTCTGTCCATTCAGCATCTTTGTTATATTCCATAGGGTCTTCATAAATATTTCTCAAAGATATGTCTATTTCTCTCCACAGGGTCTTCATAAATGTTTTTCAAAATATGTCTATTTCTTCTTTTTTGGTGGTGTTTTATTCTTTTTGTTTTGTTTCCTAATTCCCTATAAACTTTTTTGGGTCATCGATGAATTGCTTATTTTGTACTTTTCCTTTATATTTATCTGCATATCTTCTAAATTTTTCTGCCTGTGCTAATATCTTTGGTTGGGTCTATATTAGAATATCAAAAGATGTAAACACTGAATGTTTAAATGTCGGACTGTATTCAGCGAAAGCTGAAAATATCGAAGCAACAGAAAACCAAATTTTTTCCTAGGGAAATAATTTGGTTGTCCATTTCTGTTGCTTCGGTATTTACAGCACTGTGGTGGAAAGTTACGGGTTGGGTTCAGGTAAGTGTGCAATTGAGTGTGGATTAGGTTAGTTAGGGTTAGGGCGTGGGTTAGGTATGTGTGTGATTCTGTGGATGTGAGGGTTAGGGTGGGTTAGGTGAGTTAGGGTTAGGGCGCAGGTCAGGTAAGTGTGCGATTATGTGGACGTGAGGGTTAGGGCGGGGTAGGTGAGTTAGGGTTAGGGCGTGGGTGAGTGTGCGATAGTGACAGAACTTAGGGTTAGGGTTTGGGTTAAGGTAAGTGGATAGTTAGTGGTGTGTGTATAGTTTAGTGTAGGGTTAGGTGTAAGATTTTAGGTGTATGTGTGTGGATTGCTGTTTGTTTGGTGTGCTTGTGTTGTGTGTATGTGTTTTGGAACAGCAAATTTTTTTCCCTAGGAAAAAATTTGCTGTTCTGTATGTTCGTTGTTTTCAGCTTTCGCTGAATACAGACATTTAAACATTTGGTGTTTACATCTTTCGATATTCTAATATAGACCCCTTTGGTTTACTATATGCAATAATGTACAATATATCCTGGTATGTTCTGATACTGCATGTTGCTTTTATCATGTCTGTTTTCTAAGTATCTTTGTTGATCTGTTCCCTTTTCCATACTTTCTAGCAGTGACACTTCTTGTCTAAATTGGTTTATAGTTTTCTCTATTCAATGTTTCCCTGTTGGCATTTGAGCTCTTCCTTCCCTTTCTATTATTACTCTGTGTTTTTGTAATAAGATTTTATCTGTTATTTATTTATCTGCACAGTAATATATCCTATCTACTTCTAATGTTTGACTTTTTGTTAATAGTCTTGATTACCGTGTTTATTTGTTGTATCAAACTTCTAACATTTTAGATCTTAATGACTTTCTGTAATCTGTTTATATAATTGATCTTAATATGTCTATTCATCTGTATTAAATCAAATAACTCTTCCCTTATTTCATTCTTTTCTAAGCTGAGGACACATTCTTTGTTCTATGTTTCCTGCAGGCATTCTACAGAAAGTTCCAGAACATCTTCCTGTTCCTTCACTTGCTCTGCAACCCCATCTGAACTTTTCATTGACTTCCTACTAAAGGTTCCAGAGTGTCTTCACGTGGTAAGTGATCAGATGGCTTACATCCCACCTGTTTCTCTTTAATTTCGGGAGTTATTGTATCATCATGCTGTGACATTACCAGAGTTGGATTTTCTCACTAAATCCTTCACTTTGCAAGTAATCTGTGACTTCAGTTTCTTTGATTTCTCCATTACCAATATCTTTTCTACTTCTACCTTTGTTTTCTTATTTTTTTTATAGTGTGACATTTTCCATATCTAGATGCCTTTAATGTATTTCTGTTCAAATATATTTGGCGCTACTTTTTTGTATTGATTAGTTTCTTTCTTTTTCCTTTGCATAAATATTGCTCAAAATGAAATCTTTTTTTTTTCCATATTTATATTTTTTCTTCAAATGTCTCCCATTCCACCTGTTTCTCCTTACTTTGGGGACTCATCGTTCTATCATGCTGTGAGATAATCTGCATTAGACTTGTGATACTAAATCCTTCAATACACAGGTATTCCATAACTTTAGCTTATATTTGCTTAACTTCGGCTTTACTCATCTGTTCTACATTCTTCCTTTATGATCTTACTTTTGCATTGTGAAATTTTCAATATCCAGTTGGATTTGTCTGTATTTGTCTTCAAATATCTTTGGTGGTGTTTTTTTTTCATTTGTTTTAATTAGTTTGACTTTCTCCTTTGCATAAATATTATACTATATCATACCTTCCTTTCTTTACCATGCCTATATTTCGTTTTATAACTTTAAGAAATCTCTACGTTTTATTCTTTATATTTTCATACTTTCTCTGTTGCTTCGTTTTTTGCAAGCAGCCTAAATTTCTTGGTCTATATAATGTTTTTCATGAATCTGTTGTATTACTGAACACACATTTGCATTTGACAGTGTTTTTCTTGTGCAAGTATTTTTCTTTCTTCTAATTTTTCTCTTAATCTTTTTGAATATCTTGTATCTGGAAATTCTTGAGTTTCTTGAATAATAGTAACACTAGCCCACTCTATCATCTTTATGACACTATTTTTGGCGCATCAGTTTTTCTGTTTTTAGTGGATTGCTACTTCCTTCTACAACATCCTCCCCCTGAGCCTGACCTAACCCCATTGTAGGAATTGTAGGAATGTTTCCATGTCTTGTGGATTCTGCATTGTCATTTTTTTCCTATCCTTGCACCAGTGAACATGCCAGGATTGGGCAATTTTATCCTGGGAATTCTGTACTCAGCTGTCTGTTTTTTTTTTAACCCACTTATATTATTTATTTATTCATTTGGCATTTGTTTTCTGGGAAAGTCCAATGGGTTGAGGCCTGGGGAGAAAAGCACCAGGTAACAGAATGGAAAATTAGACAGACATAATAAAGACATAACATTCAAGCACAAAATTTGAAAAAACACACAGTTTGTCAGAATAAAAACTCAACAGGCACAATAAAGTGGCAGTGTTCAAACATAAATTATATGGAAAGTGTGATAATAGGAAGATGCAGCATTATTTATGTAATAGATGATAATCATAATGATTATTAATATTCTAGTGGTCAGGAAATATGGTAATAGATTACAGTGGTGGAGGCGTAGGATACTACTAGTAGAGAAGAGTAGGGTGTGATAGAGGGATAGCAGGAATAGATGTGGAAAACTTATGAGTGTAACCTCAGGGGAGTATGTGTAGTGGAAGGGATGGTAGGGTAAGTTAGTAGTAGGGATAGAGAGAGAGTACAGGTAGAAAAAGGTAGAAAAGTACCTTGATAAAAAGCTTAAAATGTTTATGGAAAAGGAAATACAGATATGAACATTTTATTTTTCTTATTATAGATGTTAAGGACCTCTTTTCTGTTATTCCACAGCAACAAGGTATAGAGGATATTAATGATATTACCCAGGGGGGTGCCTCAAGAAGCTATTAACTTATATGATGATTTGCTTGAGATTATTCTGTATAATAATTACATATTTTTTGATGGTAATTATTACTTACAAAAAGTAGGGATAGTGATGGGATCACCCTGTGAGACAACATTTTCAAACCTAGCTATGGTTTGTTCTGAAAGGAGGTTTGTGATTGGTAATAACGAATTCAACAGGTATATTAAGTTGTATATTTTATACCTGGATGATATTCTTGTTTTATACACAGGTAACCAACAGAAGTTATAACAATTTGTTGAATTTCTCGATAATACTACCAAGCTTTTAACATTTACTGATGAAGTTAGTGCTGATATTATTAACTGTTTGGACATTAATTTAAGAAAGGATGAAGTGAATAAGACATTAATATCTAAAATACATAGAAAAGCTACATACTCAAATTATGTTTTGCATTACCAAAGTGCACAGATGGTTTATCATAAGAAATCAGTGGTAAAAGGTCAATTGGTTCGGGCAGCCAGAATGGCTACCTTGGACCTAGATTTTGAGGAAAAATGTAATAAGCTTAAGGAAATGTTTATTGCCAGAGGCTATCCAAGAAGTCTGCTTAATTAGTTGGTATAGAAGTTAAATATAACAGCAGAATAGATATTTGGCTCAAGTATTGAGTAACAGTCATGTGCATGTTTCATTTGGAAATAGATCTGATAAGGACAGTTATAACTATACATTAAGTTTCATCACAACCATTACCACTGATTATAATAGTATAAGAACAATTCTCATGAAAAATTGGGTGTTTATAGAGGGGGATGGGCAAATGAGAGACAAATTTAATGGAAAACTGAAAATGGCAGCAAGAAGGGGTGTTAATTTAAAAAGTGTATTAGAAGGAAGTAAAAGAAGGGATAATCATCTTCTTTTGGCTGTTCCCGTTAGGGGTCACCACAGTGGATCATCTGTTTCCATTTCTTCCTGTCCTCTGCATCATGCTCTTTCACACCAACCGCCTGCATGTCCTCTCTCACCACATCCATAAACCTCATCTTAGGCCTTCCTCTTACCTGGCAGCTCCATCCTTAGCATCCTTTTCCCAATATACCCAGCATCCCTCCTCAGCACATGTCCAAACCAATGCAATCTCACCTCTCTTGCTTTGTCTCCAAACTGTCCAACCTGAGCTGACCCTCTAATATACTGATTCCTAATCCTGTCCATCCTAGTTACACCCAGTGCAAATCTTAACATCTTTAATGCTGCCACATCCAGCTCTGACTCCTGCCTTTTCGACAATGCTACCGTCTCCAACCCATATAACATAGCTGGTCTCACTACCCTCTTGTAGACCTTCCCTTTCACTCTTGTTGGTACCCGTCTGTCACACATCACTCCTGACACTCTTCTCCACCCATTCCACCCTGCCTGTACTCTCTTCTTCACCTCTCTTCCACACTCACCATTACTCTGAACTGTTGATCCCAAGTACTTAAACTCATCCACCTTTTCCAACTCTACTCCCTGCATCCTCACCATTCCTCTACCCTCCCTCTCATTTACACACATATATTCTGTTTTAGCCCTGCTGACCTTCATTCCTCTCCTCTCTAAAACATATATCCACCTCTCCAGGGTCTCCTCAACCTGGTCCCTACTCTCACTACATATCACAATGTCATCTGCAAACATCATAGTCCACAAGGCCTCCTGTCTAATCTCATCTTTCAAGGGATAATAATAATAAAAAAAAAATTGGGTATGATAAAATGTGGTATGTGTAATTTTTGTAGCTCAGTATTTGTTGGTGAACAATTTCAGATAAAGAGTATAAGGGCCATTTATTTACCGTACTAAAAGGGTTGTTTATTTGGCTATTTGTAAAAAATGTCCCTCTTATTATATTGGAAAAATGGAAAACAATTTAAAGGAGAGAATATATGAGCATCAGTATGCAATTAGACAAGGGAAGCTAACCAATGCACTGGCCAAATATATTGCCAATAATCAGGACCACTGGTTTCAATTTTTAATTATTGAGCAAATTAAGGATAATCCTTGGGGGGATCCTTGGTATTTGCAATTGGAAAGCGTGAATTAACATGGCAAATTATATACGCACAAAGTCCAACAGCCACTTGTGTAAATGAGATGCTGGAGCAATAGATAAGTAGAATTATACACACAGCACCATCCAGTGTAACAGCCAACAGCAACAAAGTCAGACCACTGCTGAGATATCCAAAAGCAGGTTTAATAGTAAAATAACTGGTAAAAACAGAGAATATGGTTAGTGCTTTTGTGGTCTCAAACACCACTTCTTCAGACCTTCATAAAAAATTCTTTACTCTAACACACCTTCTTTTAAATCAATTCATGCAGCCACGAACCTATAAGCAAGCTCAATTAAATCCAGCTTCCATGTGTTTAACCCTTGCTTGTCCAATGATTTAAATTACATTTGCTCAAGCAACTACATATATACACGTTCCATAGTCTCCTCTGCCCCTTAAAATTATTCCTAAAAATGAAACATTCCTATAAGTACTATTATAATATTATAGCATTCAGCATAGCTTGAAACATTCATTGTTACATAAAAAACATTTCTAAAAATATCACTATAAAAATCCATACTATTTATTTGAACAGACTATTATTCTTTAAAATGGGCTGTATTAGAATTCTATCATTCAACCCTTTTCCCCGGTCTGCCCTTAATGTAATTATCCAACGTGTCTCCAAGGTCTCAGTGGTGTTTCTAATATCCCCACCTCTTTCATTTTCATGAACTTGTTTTATCACTGTAAACACAAAAGCATGGGTATGATCTGTAGCTAAGACATGTTTTGCCAGTGCATTAGTTTCAGTGCCCTTCCTTATTTGTTGTACATGCTCACGTTTGCGATACCTTAATTTTCTGTTCGTCTTACCTACATAAAGGATGGGCATCCCTTGCACCTGGCCAAATAAACAATGTTTTCACTATTACAGTCTGCTAGTACATGAAACACATATCATTATCCTGAATCTGGATGTATAAAAACATTGTTTTCCAATATATACTAGCATTGATTACAATTCTTGCATGGGTACATGCCCTCACGCCTATCCCTCCTTTGTACTGGTGTCTTGCCCCCAGATGAATAACAAAGCATCTGCTTCAAAGATCTTTTATTCTTAAACTGGAAACTAGGTTTGTCATCTACTATATTTCTTATTTCTTCATCCTGAGTAAGGATGGGCCAAAACTTTCTCACTGTTTCTGTTATCACCCCCACATTACTGCAGTAATGTATAGGTATCCACATTTTATTGGCTAGGGGCATCTTACTTTTAACATCATTCCTATTTCTATTAGTGGAAAAGTACAGCTTGCCCCTCTCCAACCTTTACACCATCATATCCTTAAAAGTATCAGCTACCTTGTTGCTAGCATAGCTCCTTTCCCTCAATTTATTATCCAGGGTTAGTAGCTCTTTTCTAAACCTATCCTCATCTGTTGTTAACCTTGAGGTCCTAAGGGCCTGTCCTTTCACTATATTTTCAAAGATATACCCTGGGTGCATACTTTTTCTATGCAAAACAGTATTTCTATGACATTCCTTCCTATATATACTTGTCTGGAATTTCCCTGCATCATCTCTCAAAATGCTCACATCAAGAAAATCAGTTCTAGAATTTGAATATTGCATGTCAAATTTTAAAAATGATGTACTGGTGTTCACTGCTTGGAAAAACCTTTCCAGCTCTGCCTCTTCCCCTTCCATAACAGAAAGAGGTCGTCTACAAACCTCCTGTAAAATATTACTGATTTCCACTCGATTATGTTAACAGAGTGTTCACTCGCCCATAAGGCCATTATTAAATTTGCGTAACTGTTGGCACTAGACTGGGCATTAATGAATTCAGCTCTATTTATAGTATTTTAAAACTCAGGGGTCTTTGCAGGTAGATTATTTTGATCTGATTTGATTGTTATAACTGTATAATTGTAAAATCATTACTTGTTATGGAGCATATGTCATGGTTTTAGTTACTAGTAATATAAGTGGTTTCAGTTTTTTTATTTTGATGTTTACTTTCATTCTTAAAAAATATAAATTAATTTTAATGCACATATCAGTCCTATGGTGATGATGGGATGGAATGTTAGTTTGAATGTGAACTTGTGTAGAAAAGTTTTAGGGTGATTTACAATAATTCTTGTTGTGTAAGCCTGTTTTTAACATCAAGGCTCCTTTAAGGATAGTTTAGAGGATTGTATCATTTCCTGTTTGTTAAGTTTTAGTGGAACATTCAAAACATTATTAAAATGGTGTCTTTTAAATTCAGTGCTTGTCTGATGAGGTTTTGAAATGTTTTTGAGGTGCACCAAAGCCAGTTAGTGTTGTCATGTTGCTGAAGATGTATACCATAATATTTCAAAGATGATGGACATGAACATCATATTTCCTAGGAATATGTGGAAGAATCATCATAGTGTCAGTGTCACATAATAGACAGTTTCCTAGCAACATGAAAGGATGGTTGTAAGATTTGTAGAATCATGATGAAACAATTACAAAGGTTATCTGCAAAGTCCACTGTCGACATGCTGTATGTAGCTTTTTTTTTACTTAATATCAGACTTTAAACATGTACGAAGAAATCATTTTTATGCAAAACTGTTATAAAGTATAGTCAATCAAGTGGCCCAAGGCAAAAGTTTTACAGTCAACTTTCCTATGAAGAGAAGAAGACAATATTTGCATGCTATGTTTCTAACACTGATATGATGCTCTACAACAGATGCAGCATTTAACTCATGTCATGGACCGATGGTTGATGACTAAATTTTTATGTGGATTCCAGCATATGTAGAAGTGTCAGCCAAGGAATGCATGTATGTACCAACACACACACACACACGCGCGCGCGCGTGCGCACGCATTAGGTTAAAATCAATGCGTAAAGGCTTGATGACCAATGGATATAATATAATAGAAAGATATCAGAATTGTTTTACTCATCAGGGAACAGCATAACACACACATTTAAAGGTAAACAGCAGTTATGGAAGATGTGAATTAAAGTTTGTCATACAAGAAAGGAAAGTTAGGAAATTTATAAATATAAACCAATCAGCACAGACAGCAAAGAGTAAAATACGTTGCTTTTCAGGAGTTAAACAAACTGAGATAATGCTTAGTTTAATGTTACTTTTTTTAAGGACTCTACATTTTTTGCTAACAAGATATATTCCATCTTGCACAGTAGTCCTAAGCAGCTGTTACACATTATCTTCCATCCCAGATGGGAGGCAGACAGCACACTTAAGAACCCCGAAGTTTGTATTTTTGTATCTTTGTTGGTTGTAGTGAATATAACAAATTCTGAAAATGTATTTAAGTCTTGTACACAGGACATTTCAACCCTCTTTCTTTGTGTGGAGTCTATTACAGTCAGCCCTTAGGCTAAAATATTACTTACACAAAATGCTTGCAGTAATTACAGATCATTTGTAAAGTCATATTCCCCCAGTGGCACTGAGCAGAAAATTCTCTTAGGCACTAGCCTCTTTCTTCTTTGCACATTTTTTTTTATTAGAAATTGCCATTTTTAAACCATACATATTCAGCAGAAGGAGTTCAAAGTTGTATCTTACACAATTTCTTGTCCAGTGCAGCATCTAAAAGGTATTACTAAGGCACAGTTAAACATTAAGGTAACTATCACACAAAGATCAATTGTAAGAAATTGTTTATTTATTAATTTAGAGCATGTTGACTAAGGCAAATCTGTAAGTGATCAGCATTTGTTCAACTATCTGTTATAACTTGTAAGTCGTAATTGCTTTATTGTATACAAATACAGACTTTATTTCCTTATGGCAGCATTTTGTGATTCTGCATAAATGTTTTGCAGATTTAAAAATAAACTGCTGTAGATTAGTCATTAAAAAGAGATAAAATTATATAATAACTGACAGCTTGAATAAACAGTCAGAATACTGTATAAGCATAGGCTACCGTAATGTGCATCAGAAGTCATAATCAAAATGCCAGGCTAGGTGAAATTTCATTCTTAAATTCATTAAGTATGAATATTAGAAAGAAACATTTAAGCTAATTTGAAAGTTATTTTATATTTCACAGGAAAGTTGCAAGTTCATTCAAAATCAAATGCTATTCAAAAAAACAAAATACAATTGATTAAAAGGAAAACATATTGCACTTTTTTCATTTTTCTGCAAAGAATTAAGCTTTTGGTGATGCTCTTTTATACACAACATATGTAGCAGGAAATTAAATTGTAATTAAAAAACAAGCAATTTGTATAAATGGTGAATGCAACTGAACAATGATGGATTAAAATGTGTGTTCATTAATTTTAAGAAAAATAATATTTATATTAATACCTTTTATTTTCATCAGAAACCATTGTTTCATTAAATAGACAAAAGTAATGCTAATTTTATAAGAGCTGAATCTCCAAAATGAGGCACTCGAGAGAAAGAACTTTACCTAACAGCTCTGCAGCAGTGAGGATGAAATATATATTATCTCATTTAAAGCGATTAGGTTTGGGAACAAACCAATTTGTCCAGGGATACCAGCAGTATTTTGGGAGTTATGCAGAGGTGATAAGAATGGGGCTATGGTTGCGTAGAAGGGGTGGTCATTGGGAGAAGGAGGTTAAGGCTAAAATGAAGAGGAATGAGGTAAGTTAGAGCTGTTGGCTAAGAATGGTTACTTTAATAAGGGAAAAAGTGGAAGGAAGTGAGGAAGATGTGGGTTGGCGATTAGAGGAAATTGTTGGGAGTCACTTAGGCATGTCAGACTTGGTGCAGTTTGGGAACAGTTTGGGGATAGGAGGGGATGCAGTACATCAGGAGATTGGGGAAGCAGTAGATCTTGTAAAGAATTGGCAGAGGCTTAGTGAGAGAGGGCAGGTCCAAAGGAAGGCATTCACCGGGTAAGGTAGCTTAGGTTTGTCTATGGGGAGTTTCAGTCATTCATAGATGGGGTAGAATCACAGCACACAAAGTCATGTCAGATTTCGGGATCCAACCAGGCGATTAGCTATCTATGCAGGCCTTGCATCAAGGGAAAATGGGAGGTCTTTTTGACACCTCAAAGTGCTCTCAGTTACCGAAAACATTTGGGTGAGTACATGGATATCTCTGAAATAATTGATGCTGAATGAGTTCAAAGCTTGACGGAATCAGAAACTTCACATAGCCAATATCTTTTGGTGGCTTTAGCAGCCTTGGAACAGTGGTGAGAAGGTAGACAGTGACAAAGAACATTGAACAATTGAGTGCTAGGCTTCATATACTACATGGCCATTTGGTTGAAAAAGGCTTTACCACTCTTGGTTTATTTTCTCACAATCCATGAGGCACAACCTGGTTGTCGTATGATCAGAGGTTTTATAAGTGAAAGGCAGGTAATCTGTCACTGATTGGAAGTTAGACATCCTAACATCTGCTTAGCCACCATGATGGATAGCTTTGGGGCAGATACCAGATGGGGTAAGTTAAGTGGGGATAGGATAGAGAGATTCTTGGCCTTTAATGTGGGGTGTTGCTGATGGGTGGCAGGTAGATTCTTGGACCCTTGTTCAAAGTGTGTGGGAGTCCATCCAGCTATGCAGTGTTACTGCTACAAAAACAAATTGGTTAATCCAGGCCAACTTTCAATGAGGTGGAAATGTTACCTTCTTCATTTAAGGGTCTTCAAAGTTTGCAAGGTAATATAATTTTTAAGGGTTGGGGGTGTCCTTTCAGTGGATGAGTTGCTATTACTGTGGCATATGCTCAAGCAATTTTCTTCTGACTTGGGAGTTGCAGAGGAATTAACTGATGGGAATGTTCTATTAAATTGAGGGTTGGAGAGGATGGAACAGTCTGTAAGAATTTGTGTTCAGTCCTGGGGGAAGGAAGATATTTTGGAAGATTTAGTGAAGAAGGAACAGTGGGCAAGTAAGTTACTGGGCCCATTTGATAGCCTATCTTTGGCAGTTTTAAGGTTTTGCCATTAGGCTTGGTTCCTAAGCAGTCAGGTGGCGAATTTTGACTGAATCACCATTTGTCTTATCCTGAAGGGAACTCCATTAATGATTTTATTTCAGTAGAGGATGCTAAGATGAGTTATGCCTGTTTGAATGATGCAGTGTGGGCCATTTGGGGATTTAAGTATCCATGGTTGGTGAAGGTAGATATTGAATCTGCATGGAAGAGTGGCCATTGTTAGGCATGGTGTTTTATTTTGACAAGGCTATGTCGAAGGGATGCTCGGCAGTATGTACAATTTTTGAGAAGTTTAGCATTGCAATCTTTTGGATTTGCCAGCAGTGAGTGGCCACTCAGAAGGCTGTACATTACCTAGATGATTTCCTAATAGTAGTTGAAGTAGATGAAGGAGTGCTGGAGGATATGTAAGAGTATTTAGGGGATGTGTGAAGAACTGGATGTCTTCTTGCTTATGCAGAAGTTGGAAGGCCCGGACAAGGCATTGGATTTCTTGGATTTGCTAGTGGATGTGAAACATGTATTGTTTTGTTTACCAGTTGAGAAGATAACATGTTTGAAGGAAATGACTGGATTGGTGAAGCTCAAGAACAAGGTGTGGACTAAGAAGCTTTTAGAGCTTCTAAATTTTACATGTAGGGCAGTTCACCCAGATCATACATTCTGTAGGTGCATGGCCTCTTTGTTAAAAGGCTGGAAAGGAAAACATCTCTGAGTAAGGACTGATATGTTGGCATGGTCTGATTTAACACTGAGGTTGTCCTTCTTGGAGCAGTTTAATGGTGTCTGTTTTTGGCAGACAGATTGGATTGGTCAACGGGAATTGCAATTGTTTACAGATGCAGCAAGGGGTATTAAGATGAGAGCATTTTTTGTGGTAGATGGTTTGCAGCTCATTGGCCAGCAGATAGAAAGGATGAATAGAAGAAGGATGTAGCCTTTTTGGAGTAAATGCCAATTTTGGCAGCATCTGTGTTTTGGCAGTAGCAGTTGAAGGGAAATGGAATTATTTTTCATTTGGACATTATTGCAGTAGTGTGAGTTTTGCAGGCTAAGACTGCAGAGTCTGATTTGGTTTTGTTTGTATTATATAAGTTGGTTTTGCAGAACTTGGTGATTAATTTTTCTTTCACAGGTGTGCATTTAGCAGGTGCCCGGAATATGATTGCTGACAGTTTATCTTACTTTCAGAATTCTATGTTCTTGCAGTTACATTTTGAGGCAATGGTAAGCTGAGGGTGTTGCCAGATGAGGTGTGACAGATTGAAAACAAACCAATTTGTCCAGGGACACCTTCAGAAAAAATGAAGCAAGTACGAATGCAGTGATTAAAACAAATGCAAGAAATTATTCAGATTATTGGTTTCATATTAAATAAAGACAAAAGTCAAAGTTTAGGTTTTGAGGGAAAGATTAGTGGAGCTAAATTTAATAAGGATAAAAGTAAGATCCTTGCAATAGAAGAAGAAAAAAATTGATGAGAAAAAAAGTAATGAATAGGACATACAAGAAGGTTCTGAAATAAGTATTTTAAAAGATTTAAATTGTGAGCTAATAGAAGAAAATAATCTGCTGGTGAAAGAGTAAATGACAGAAAAATAATTTTTAATAAAGGAAATGAAAAAGAATTTATACAGCTAATGACTGTGGTCGGTGCGATGATTAATGTGCTCGACTCACAGACACATGGTAGAGAGTTAGAATTCCACCTTTGGGAGGGAAATTCCATACACTTAGAATTGTCTATTAAACAGTTAGCATAGTAATTACATATGAAGCTATGAATGAATGGGAAAATGGAAATTTTAGAGTGCTTTCTGTAGATGTGAATAATAAGAACAGGGATTTTGTAGTAGTGTAATATATGTTATGTAGCAATAATGATATTAGATGACACAATATTTTTACCAAATGAAGAAAGATTATAAACAGAGAAAATATGGTGAGGAAAGATAATCTAGAATTTGGGAAATATTATTGAAAACCCATATTCTGTAAAAATGTTGTAAAGATATTAGGTGTAACTTTAGCAACAATTGGGAACAATAACCATTTTAGATTTAAAATGGAAAGAACAAGTACATAACATTATAATATTATATGCTTGTACTAATTGTAAAGAAAGGGAAAGCTTATTTCATCAGATATTAGACTGTGATGACAAATATGAATATTAAACAGGAGACTAATTGTGATTTAAGAGGCAAGTGTAAAAAAAATCATGGGTGTACAAATCGGTTGGCTGTTTGACATCTGCCCTTTTCCCCACTATAGTGCGATCTCTGAGTTAATATATTTACTTAAGCGGGTGTGGGGACATAGCCCCCCAAATTGGCGGGTGTGGGGACAAAGCTCCCCACTTCATAGTGTTTGTTAAATTGTGTTGTTCATATTTGGGCTACAGATTTTTTCCCTTGGAAAGAAATCGATAATGTGGCCATTTGATTAAGAGGCTGTTCAACACTTAGGTGTCGATGGAAGGGTACTCGAAATTCTGACAGTTTGAGTAAGTAATATAGATGCCAGTACAACCCACTGCAGCCTCATCCCCTCCTACAAATCCGAGACAAAGATACAAAATCAGGAACAGATTGTAAATGTTTGTCTTACATACTTAGAAAGTTGCAGGCATAACAGGTTTTGATTTTAAAGCCTTTTCTAAAGGGTATGAATTCTGAAGCTGATGTTTGTCATAATTTAGTGAACAGACTCCACAATACATTACCAGAAAGCCACAGATTTTGTAAGGAGCAGATCAAAAACATGAGGAACAAATCAGGGGCAATTGAAAACTATGCCCACTGCACACATGCACACATGCACAGATGCACAGAGACACACTTGCACAAGTGTGTATACTCATATGAACGCACACAAAATCACTGACATGACCATCAGTTATAGCCACTGGTATGATTGTTCATCTTAGATATCCTGTTGATATCAGGACAATGAATACATTCATAATTTTACAGAAAAGAATCTCAGCTTACTGTTGTCAGAACCATACAGTACAACCCTTTGCAGCTCTCCTAATCCCTCTCAACTTCTTAACTCAAGTATCAGAAACCAAGACTCAAAAGACTCATTTTAAATATTTCTATTCTATTCTTAGCAAGTTGCTATAATTACAAAACATTTTATTACAAAACATTTTCTGAAGGATACAACGTCTGAACCTCACATGCTAGTTTTTATTAAGTTTCGTTATTCATATCAATTTGCCACAAAGCCACATATTTTACAAAGAACAGACCAGAACACTTCTAAACATCTTTCTTCAAGAATTCTGGACAAAGCAGAAATAGTGGTAGGACAAAATTTTAGTTTCTTTAATCTATTCCTTAAGCAAATAAACCTACTGGATAAAAATGTCCCTTTTCACATGTTACCCAGGACCATTGTTTGAATGACTTACTCAAGATCACACAATAGTCAAATGTAGATGGAACAATTCAAACCACTCCTGGAGGCACTTTATTAACAGCTCAGTTAAATAATTAATGAAACAACAGGTTTGCAAGGACAAGCATTTTCTGAACATTAATAACTACGGAACTTTAATGTCTGGCATTATTGACTTTCTGTATTCTAAGTGATTTGGGAAAAAAGGAAGCTATCAGTGGAAAGGACATACATATAAGACAAAACCCGAGGCAGATAAGACACAGATTCTTGTAATTCACTTAAACAGTTCACAGAACAACGGTCATTGTACTGACATGCATTTTCTGTACAACTAGGATTATAAAACTTTTAATGACTGGTATTATTAATTGACTGTAATCCTTAGTGATTTATCAGAAAATAAAATAAAAAAAAAACTTAATGAATACCTAGCAGCTACAGCCCATAGTCAAGAGTTAAGTCTTTAAATAATTCAGTTACCTTTTTTCTGTTGTATGACTCTGAGAGAGTCATTTTAAGCAGACACTGCTCCTAAACTGACCATGAAAAGTTAGTTTATTTGGTTAACAAAAAATGGATATGACATAAATATGAGGTAAAACTGGAGAAGTTTATTTGTATGTATTCTAGGAATAATAATAACTATGACACACACACACACACACACACACACACACACACACACACACACACACACACAACAATAATCACTTACTAGAAGCATTGCAATGTTGCCTTTACTTTTAAAAAAAGGCTGCGGTGTACCATCTTTAATTCTGGCTTTTCTTAAAACAGACCATGCTGCTGTGCTGTACTGTTTTATGACAGCCACCAGCACATCTTGCTCTTTAGCTCAATAGCAAACCTGGGATGTTCTCTTCTCTTTTGTAACAGTTATTAGACACCCCAGCCAACACAGGACAATGAACAGCTGCCTAGGTCACCTTGTGCTGGATCCAGTTCTGATCCCATGTGAAGAAAGCAATATCCATACTTGCTATAAAATTAATCTTAAGCCAGTTTCAGAAGGGTTGCTGAGACACCAGAATAATATGGCAAGAATTTGAAAGCCAAATTACTGGTCATGTGTTCATTGTAATATAGCTAATCACATTTGAATGTGAAAAATTTGCATAGAATGGCCATAACCTAAACGTATTATGATTGCTTATTTTCAAAACTGATTTCTCCTCACATACACACATATATGTAATTCCCCCTCCTGCAGTTAATCCAGATAAATGACTTTTTAACATTGATCCTGAGTCAGCAGTGATTTATCACTTTCTTATAAATTACCTTCTCACCCACAATTTTTGCCAGTCTGTGGCAGACTATAGTGTTGATGTTTGGCTATGATTGACTTGAAGGCAATAGTAGTGGCAACAATGGATTTCAGCTTGTTGATCTCATCCACATGCACTGCCCTGCTGAATAAGCCATAGCAGCAGTAATATTACAGTAATAAAAATAAATTTAATGCCCCCTGTCTTCACGCAGCCTTATTTTCCATCCAGAGTAATCATATTCAATATAAAACACTAATATATGCCCCCCCCCAAAAAAAAAAAGAAAAAAATGTCTTCAGGTCCTTAAAAAGCCACATAAATGTTATTTTAAGTATAACCACATAATTGACATTGGATTCACACACACCCTATATGTCCACCTCCCAACCTGAAAATAATCATTTTCTCATTATGTAAATTGCACTGCTTGGGTGATTTCATACACCTTCTGTCAGGAGAAGCATTTATTTCTAACTATTTCACTATGCCACACTTCTCAGCACCTATAATTCACACAGAATTTCCTCCTTCTGCAGCTCATATGAGGTTACATGTATGGGTAGCAGAGATTTAAGTATGATTGTAAGCTTATTTTTATTTGCTTGTATTACTACTGGAACTGTCTGTGTATCTTTCTTCCATATTGATTTAAGACTTTGTATCTCTCAATACACAAGATACTACAACTGCATGGTGCAGTAATTTCAGTGATTAATGCTACATTTGTCTTATTTTTCCTTCTTGTATTGCTCTATCTTATTTTCTGGTAGATATTTTTGAACTATTGGTATTGGGTAATCCCATGTTATACACATCTCAGAATCTCAAGATTGTCAAAGATGCTTTATGGCTCACATATGCAAAACTTCCCAATTACTTCTGTGTTGTAACGTATTCTATAGTCATAAACATATAGTGTGTTGCATATTCTCTAAATATTCATAGATAGATAGGTTCATAGGATGACACTAGGCTATTGACACGGAGGCCTTTATAAGTCTAGCCAAGAATTTCAACCATGTTCCCTCAAAGTCAGCACCAGTTTCCCCTGTCCAGCAGGGACACAGGTGGGATCCCAGGGGTATATTTTCTGTTTCCCATCCAGTCATCCAGGTTCCTCTTAAAGATGGTTAGAGAGGTACGCTGCTTGACATGGAGAAGGCATCTATTCCACAGACATGCAGTCTTTGGGACACAAATCTATCCTGCCCACAAGTTCTATTAATGTCACAAACCAGGTTAAGGCCTTGTATGTGGGTAGCAAGAGTGGAGTTTGTCTTACCGATATGCAGTCATTCCATCAAGGCTTGGTCTGAAATGGCCTTGTATGACAGACACAGGTCACTTTTGAACAGGCTGTATGAGACTGAGTAGAGGGACAGGGCTTTGAGCCTATCTGTATAGGATAGATGCTTGAGATCCTGGATTTTCCTGGTCAGGAACCTCTGTGGTCTCTACAACTGCTGCATGTGCTTGGCAAGGTACATGCCAAAGGGGGCATTGTACTCAATAATGGGTCTAACAAGGGAGGTGTACAGGGATGTTATGACCTCCTTGTTCCTGGATAAAATACCCTTATTTATGAGGTGGGCCATGAAAAAAGCCTTCCATGGGATGGAGGAAACATGGTGGTCAAAAGTCAGGTTGCTGTCAACCTGAGTCCCGCAGTCGCTCACGACTGATTGCATGCTTAGTACACTGTTATTAATGTGATAATTAGTGGGAATTATGTTTTCCCAAAAGAGGATAATGATGCATTTTTTGGCATTCAGTTTGAGGCCATGCTTCTGGCACCAGTCATTAGTTTGGGTAAGAGCCTCTTGGAGAATGTTCACATCACTAGGGGAATTTAAGACAGTGCCCAGCTTGCAGTCATCTGCTAACTTGGTCAGCCACAGAACATTGGTTTTGCTTGCATTTCAGAAAAGTATATCCCAAACAGTAGAGGCCCCAAGACCAGTCCTTGGGGTACACCACTCATTATGGGTCTACTACTGGAGGTGGCTTCCCTTATTTTGACTGAGTGGGTTCTATCAGTGAGCCAGTTAGCTACCCATCTGGTAACATACAGGTTGATGCCTAGCTGAGAGAGTTTATCTATTATGCCCGCATGGGGAATAGTGTCAAATGCTTTGGTTAGATCAAGGTAGGTGGTGTGCACTGTCTTCCCCTCATCCATGGCTTTGGTTTCAAAGAAGTCGACCAAGTTTAACAGGCATGATCTCCCTTTGACAAAACCAAAATGTGTGGGGTCAAGCATTTGGAGATTGCCAATGCCCTTGTTTGTAAGGTCCATGATAATGCATTCTATGGCCTTGTAAATCAGGCTAGTTAGGCTGATGGGCCTATAATTGCCTGGGTCAATGGACGCTCCTCCTTTGTACAGAGGGATTTCAATGGCTGTCCTCCATTCAGCTGGGATAAAACCTGTGCTCAGGCTTTTCTTGACTAGGATGTCTAATGAAGCTGAGAGCTCCTGCCTGAGTTCATGTAGGAAATAGCCAGGAATGTTATCGGGTCCCATGGAGATTGTATTTTTTGCCTTTGAGAGGGCATTAAAGACCTGCTCCCTGGTGATGAGGGGATGGGGGCAGGTGCTGGGGATGTCCTGGTTTACTGATGGAGGGGACGAGGGGTGGTGAAGTTTTCATGGAACCTATCTGCCAGCAGGTTAGCTATATCTATGATGTTTGTATATGTGGTGTTATTGACCACTAGTTCAGAGAAGATTTGGCTGTTGCCTTTGAGATTGTGGACATATGTGAAGAAGGCCTTGTGATTGTCCTTGGTGGATATGGCCAATTTGGACTGGAAGTTAGCCTTAGAGGATTCCACCAGTGACGTTATTTGCTTGTTCAGACAAAGGAGAGATTGCTTCCAACTTGGCACCTGCTCCTTCTTGGCCCTGGACAGCAATTTTTCCCTTCTATTCTAGAGTTTGTTTAATCAAAGATATAGATATATACATGTATAAAACCACACAAAATCGCAAAGTTACTGGCTAATGCTCCCAGAAATCAGGAAAATAGAATCATGAACTGTAGACAAGTTTTGTTGAGATTTTGAAGTAATAAAGCACTTATAACTTGTTACATCTTTTGAAATCAATACTTCCTTAATGAAAATAAAATAAATTAAACAGATGAGCAGTCTTGCTCTTAATGGGGCTTCTTCATATCCCAAGCTGGCAAGTTGGAAAACTACTGAACCTTACTACAAGGCTCTATTAATACACATAAACACACACACGCACACACACACACACACACACACACACACACACACACACACACACACACACACACACACACACGCGCACACACGCGCACACACACACACACACACACACACACACACACACACACACACACACACACACACACACACACACACACATATCTATTCTAAGCCAAGTTATACTATCTTACTGTAAGCAAACCAAATTGCAGTACAGTTATGTCACACAAAACAACCAGGCTGAGTACAGTAACACTGCTTCAGCAAAACAGGGACCACAAATCAGAAAGCTTTGTGAATACCCACTGGACTTGAGAAGGTTAATAAAGCTATGAATGAAACCAAAATAGAGCATACTGCCTACCTCAAAACAAGCAAAGGTACTTGACACAGTACCTCACTCAGGTATTACAGGAACACTCACAAACTGATGCATAAATCCTTATGTCACCCAGAGACAACCACAAGGCATTCTATAGATATGTCAAGAATCTAAATGACAATGCTCAGATCTGATCTGAGCTACAACAGAATGGCATTAAATATACTGATCCCAAGTATATTGCCAATATCCTGGCAGATCGCTTCAGTGCAAACTTCACCCCCCTCTCTCCCCCCTAAAGGGCCCATCTTAATACCGAAAGATTGCCAAATTCCAGTAATAACGGCCACACAGGTCAAAGACTCACTCTCCAAAGCTAAGAATACAGCATCCATGGGACCAGATGACATCCCAGGCTGTACACATGAACTACAAAATGAACTGGCACCTCACCTAAGTATCATGTTTAATCATAGCCTCACCTCAGGCTTCATGCCAACTGAGTGACACACAGCTACAGTTATCCCACTGGGAACTACCGCCCCATCAGTCTGAATAGCCTGATATGCAAGGCCATGGAATGTATTATCATGGAACTTATAAACAAAGACATTGGAAACCTTCAAACACTTATCCCCATGCAGTTTTGGTTTGTGAAGGGCCGATCTTGTCTCCTGAACCTGATTGTCTTCTTCAAATCAGTCTCCAGAGGTGTGGACAAGGGTAAGGTGGTCCATACAGCCTATCTGGACCTTGCCATGGCCTTCGACACCATCCCCTACTCTGGAATCATAGATAAACTTAATAAGCTCGGCATTAATCCCTACATCACTCAATGAGTTGCCGACTGACTTACTGACAGAACCCACAGTGTAAAAGTTGCCGACTCCAAATTCAGCTCCAGACAAGTGACAAGTGGAGTACCTCAGGGTTCAGTCCTGGGACTGCTCTTGTTTGGCATCTACTTCTATGATGTACAGGACAACACTAAGGGACTCTGGCTAACAAAGTATGCAGATGACTGCAAACTGAGAGCCATTATTGAATCCCCAGATTATGTGGATATTCTACAAAAGGGCCTTACACAATCAGATGCTTGGTGCCAGAACCATGGGCTCAAGCTCAATGCCAAGAAATGTATAGTTATTCCCTTTGGGAAAAAACATGCTCCTGTGAATTACCACATAGGTGGCAGTACACTAAACACCGAAAGTGTGATAAGAGACTTAGGGACACAGGTGGACAGTGGTCTCACCTTCGATA
The DNA here is from genome assembly GCF_019279795.1 of Protopterus annectens. Classification (NCBI taxonomy): domain Eukaryota; kingdom Metazoa; phylum Chordata; order Ceratodontiformes; family Protopteridae; genus Protopterus; species Protopterus annectens. The sequence continues at coordinate 483,842,556 of NC_056736.1, read as the reverse complement.
ACCACATCCCCACAACAGTCAGGAAATCCTTCTATGTGGCACACCTCATCACTAAGGGCTTTTCATCCAGAAAAAAGGAGGTCATTGTCCCACTGTACTCATCCCTCATTCTACCCATTATAGAATACAATGCCCCATTTGGTATGTACCTCTCAAGACATCTGCAACAACTGGAATGGCCACAGAAATACCTCACTAATAGAATCACAGGCTTAAAACAGATGCCCTATGCTGACCATCTAAAAAAACTCCACCTATACCCTGTCGCATATTGTCTACTCAGAGGCGATCTCTGCTTAACATACAAGGCCATGTCAAACCCAGAGCTGTTGGACATGCTACATTTAGAGAAATTCCAATCCCTCAGAGACACATGCTCCGGGGATCTAAACCTTGTAATCACAATGAACAAAACATGCTGGAGGGATAGGTTCCTGACCCAGAGACTAACCAGACTCTGGAATAGACTGTCCATACATGTCAAGCAGAGCACCTCATTGGCCCTCTTCAAAAGAAACCTTGATGATTGAATGGTAGATAGGAAATTCACCCCAGGGATCACATCAGTTGCCCTGCTAGACAGGGGTCCAGGGAAGTAAATACTGTGGGAAGAAATAGCCAGGGAATTGTTATGGCTAGGCTTGTATAGGCCCTAGGGCTGATAGCCTAGTACCAACCTATGAACCCATGAACCTATGGATAGACAAACAAGTCACTTATAGGACATATGAAGTTAGGGTGGGGGAAATCCACCTCCTCAAAGAGGCCTGTTACTAGTGGTGTCCCACAGAGCTCACTACTGAGACCTCTCCTGTTCAGAATATTCTTCTCTGAAGACAAGGCAAATGCAGCGGACCTTTGGCTGATCAAATTTCCTTAAGACTGCAAGTTGGGTGCATCACTAAATACACAGAAATGTAGATATCAACCAGGGAGGTCTGAAGCAGGTAAATAACTGGTGTCACAGCTATGGTCTAAACCTCAGTGCATAAATAACTATACCCTTTAGGAAGATGATTACATCTGCAAATTGCAACATTGATAACACTCCCAAGTGGTAAAGGACTTGAGAAGTCACGCTGGCAGTAACCTAAACTTTGATCATCACGTCAGTGGTTGGTTATCAGAAAATCCTTCTACATGGCATAATGTATAAGTAAGGGCATGGCATCCAGATCTAATGAGACCATAGTACCACAATACTAAGCCCTTATTAGACAAATAATTGAGTACAATGTAGCCTTTTGCATGTATATCACCAAACATTTGCAACAGCAGGAGTGGCCACAGAGGTTCCTAAGTAAAAGAGTGCAGGGTGTTCATAACATATCCTATGCAGACAATCTCAAAGCTCTGTCTCTGAATTCAGTCTCCTGCAAACTACTGAGGGGTGATCTATGTTTAACCTACTAGGCATTCTTCGATCATACCCTGATGGATATGCTACACATTTACTAAACAAACAGCACTAGAAATATCCAAGGATCTAAACCTCATTTGTGACATAAAACAAACATGTTAGATAGACAAGCATGTGGGGGGAGATTACTCCTTTTTTGGAACAGACACCCCCTTCATGTAAAGCAGAGTTCTGCCCTAAACCTGTTTGAATGGAATTTGGAACAATGGATGGGAAATCACAAATTCAGCACTGGTTGTTAACTGTGTCTTGTATAGACAGGAGCAGCTTGCAGCTGCTCTAATGTACAGGCACATACTAAAGCCATTCTAGTTCTTGGACTTTGATAGTTGGGAAAATTGGGAGATGAATAGTTAGGATTAAAAAATATGACAGCTGTTAGCCTAGCATTCTTCTATGATCCTACGATCTATGATCCTATGCTGTAGTGATTAATCAGCAAAAGAATCTGACTTGCTATAAAACTTCAAAAATTGAGCTCTGTATAAATATCTATTATTGCAGATCTTGTCTGTAGCATTTCATTCAACAAACTGATACATTGCGCAAATGTTTTAGGGGCGGATGTCTCAGGGAATTATACTTCAATAGCTCAAAGGGAAATAGTCATGTTGCTAGATTTACAGTTTTCTTTCCAAAGAGGCATAATGTTGAATGCCAACTATTATTTTCAGTAAGCAGTCCTAGTAGTGCCAGCTGACGTCATCAATGTATTGAGCACATATTGAGCGACTGAAATTCTTCAAATCTTTGTAGGCTGTTTCCCTGTGATCATCAGATGAAAGTACAATAGTTAATGTTTCTCTGATGCATTGCAAGAAGTAATCTTTATCCAATCCAGGCTTGGTTGTGAATTTTATGTGCACTGATGTCGGCTGCTTTAGATGGTTCTCATAACACATGCACTCATCCAGCTATTTAAATCCTCAAACGTCTGTTTCATTTCAACAACATTTTTACCATGGTCTATTTCAAATGCTTAAGCAAGAGTGTGCCAGACTAAGGTTGAGAGTTTTTTTTAAGTAATTTTGAGTGCCATGTAATGCTTCATGCATTTTTTCAGCAGAAGAATGCCACGAAAATTCATTTTTCAAACAGCATCCTTCACAATTACAGCATTTCAGATATCCAAATCGTACACTGCTATAGTACTGAAGTCTCCAAGAATTACATTGTCTCCCTGTGGGATGCTGGCTATATTTTCATCACTGCTGGTTTGGAACTACTTTGTATCATCATCATCATCATCATCATCATCATCATGATTGTTAAGTGCTGATGTTTGTATATATAACATACTTACTTGTAAAATGTTGCTGAATGTCGGTTAGTTTGTTTTACTTCCAGTGTGATGCTCTTACCATCTGTTTTATTGCTTTTATTTTGACAAGAAAGCTGGCTCACTCTGTGTTATTTTCCTTGTTTTGTGTTGATAAGAATGGTGGTCCAATATGCATCTTCAGCAGGCCACTCTTTATACAAAGAGTCAATCAACGCTACCGTCTTCTCACATCTAGCACTTGTCTTGAGTCCTTATTTGACAACAGTGCCAGTATTACTTCTATCATGATCCATAGTGATGACAGCAGTTAGTTTTTTGGGTCATTCACTCTTCAAACAACCCAATAGAGCCTGAAGCTTCTGAGTTACTAAACTGCTCATTCTCTTACTTTGAAGAGACAGCAGCCTGACCCATGTCTATTTGGCTGTTCTGTAAGACAAATATAGGATAGCCTTGGTTCATGATGCATCAAACATCTATCTCTTTGCTGAGCAGCATTTACAAATCCAGCTCTTTAAGAAAAGCAGTGCTTATTTTGCACCATCATCTCACTCTTGGAGACATGTGTACACTCTTATTTGACCCTCTAAGTGTTACTCGTAGAACAAGGAACTGCTTTGGTAGCTTACCTTCGCAAATACCACAGTTTACTCTATCTGTGGTTTTATTTTGCACCATCATCTCACTCTTAGAGACATGTGTACACTCTTATCTGACCCTCTAAGTGTTATTCGTAGAACAAGGAACTGTTTTGGTAGCTTACCTTCGCAAATACCACAGTTTACTTTATTTGTGGTTTTATTTTGCACCATCATCTCACTCTTAGAGACATGTGTACACTCTTATCTGACCCTCTAAGTGTTATTCGTAGAACAAGGAACTGTTTTGGTAGCTTACCTTCAAATACCACAGTTTACTTTATTTGTGGTTTTATTTTGCACCATCATCTCACTCTTAGAGACATGTGTACACTCTTATCTGACCCTCTAAGTGTTATTCGTAGAACAAGGAACTGTTTTGGTAGCTTACCTTCGCAAATACCACAGTTTACTTTATTTGTGGTTTTATTTTGCACCATCATCTCACTCTTAGAGACATGTGTACACTCTTATCTGACCCTCTAAGTATTATTCGTAGAACAAGGAACTGCTTTGGTAGCTTACCTTCACAAATACCACAGTTTACTTTATTTGTGGTTTTATTTGTAAAAGAAAAAAAAAACATTTCCATTCAATTTTTTTAAGCTCTGTGTTGTAGTTTTGTTAGTTGATAACTCATATGCAAGGTATTTTATTCCTGAGCTAATCCAAATGAGGGAGTTGACCATTAAATCTACTACAAAGTAAAATGTATTAGTTGTTCCCAGATGGCCACCTGATATCCTAGATGAAATGATGAATTAAACATTTACAATTCACTGCATAAACTTACAAATACAAATATAGAGAAAACAGCATTATTTTTGTGTTTGTTTACAATTTGCTGACAGGGTATGCTCACTGTATGCTTGGTTCATTTAGTGATGGCAGTGTGACACTGGGGCTGAGTACAGGGAAAGTAATACCAAAAAAAAAAAAACATCAGTACCTCATGCAAATTATTTTCATTGATTGCATGAAGGAGTATTTTGCTTTCAATTTTAGAATTCCTCTAAATGACGAAAGCAGACAATATACAATAACAGTATTTAAAAATATCTGGCATTTGGACAATTAACTCACAGCAGGCAAACTCAGTTCATTTATTTTCACAGTAGTTAAAATGGCTGTTGATAGACTGATTAAAATGCCTGATCGATTTTAATTTTGCCTGAAAACCACATTTCTTTGTATTTTCCCTTGGAAAGCAAGGTGTAGTTATGCTTCAAATGAAAAGCTAATGTGAGAGCCCAGACTTTTCTTACCTACTTTATGAATTTAATGGAAACTGTGTTCACACTCCTAAAGTTCATTATTGTATGTATTAGACTGTGTCAATTCTTTGAGTGACCACAAATCAAAAAGTTATACTTTTTCATTATAAAACTCATTAAACCAAACCCTGATGTTATCATTGGGGGTATGCATTCCTTATTTCTTCTTTGTTTTCACATTAGTGTAGATGTTTCTCTGCTACCAAAATAATTTTGTTTCAAAATTTAACAGAAGAATGTTTCTCACATCACAGGAACCTTGAGCAACTCTTGTAAGAGGTTTGTATCTCTCCTGAATAGCAATCTTTACTATCATGCAGCTTTTTTCTTCTCATGTCTCTTCTTGCTTTTAGTCCTTATATTGCATATACAGAGGTCTGTCATTCAAGCTTTTGTACAGTAATTTTAGGCATTTAAAAGAATCATTCACGCACACAGATTCAACTTAAGATTATATATCCACTTAGATGATTTACCTGCCTGTGTTTACTGTACTTAAGCTTCCAATCGTTGATCACTTTAAAGCATTTGCAACTACTATGCTTTCAAATTTAAGCTGACAAAATGCATACCTCTCAGCTTTCAAAATCATAGCAGGGGGTCATCAAAACTATACAGCCATCAAATCTCATATCAGAGTGTCGAAAATCATAGCACTCAAAATTTGCATATGTGTAAATTCTCATCCCAGGGGACACAAATGTGTCAAACTGCCCTCTTAGCAGGTATAACTTATAAAATTAGGACCTTTATGGTGCTAACAGGTAAATGTCTATATAGGTTTAATGTAAAAATATACAATTATTCCTTAGAAAAAAAATATACATGCCTGTTTTTTTGGCTTTCTATATGTGCCAGGAGTAACTTAGTTTAGTTAACGAAATTGTTATAAAATTGTTTAGATAGAAAGATAGACAGAGAAATTGATAGATAGATTTTTTTTTGTCCAAAACATGGTTGGTGAACTTTCATTAACACATTTATGCTGCAGTTAAATAGATACAAAAGCAGAGAAGACACTTCAGCCTGGAAATTGACCAGAGCACCAATAATTTCTCACCAAACCGTACATAGCCTAAAATTGTCTTGTCCATTCTGAAGCATTTAATATATGATCCTTTACTTCCCCTGAAAATTTTATTTTGTTCTGTTTAGTTTCCTACAATACACAGATATAGTTACAGTGACATTCCATAACTGCATGACTAAAATATTGTTTCATAAACTAATACATTTTCTGCACAAAATGCATTGCTTTTTAATAGAGCTCAGTGTCCTTGCTCAGTATAACATTGTTGAAGCTTTGCATCGGAAAATAACACACAAGCTTACAGTGACATACATACACGCTAACGCACACACGCACACACACACACACACACACACACACACACACACACACACACACACACACACACACACACACACACACACACACACACACACACATACACACACACACACACACACACACACACACACACACACACACACACACACACACACACACACACACACACACACACACACACACACACACACACACACACACACACTCACACACACACACACACACACACACACACACACACACACACACACACACACACACACACACTGGAAGCAGATGCATGGCATCTTAATCCATCCTGCCATCATATCCTCAGTAATTCTCATAGATGATGAATATCTTCCTGTCCTTTCAAAAATGGCATATCATGGCTAAATAACACATCGATGATATGACATACCTGTATATTGAGCTATGAGACCCTATTAAGATCTCCTGCAATGAAAAAGATAATCATATCTAAATAAACCAATTAATTTAGCAAAGTAGAACAGATATGTACTAATTTAATTGACAATCACTGAACTGTTTCAGCTATAAGGCCCTTTCAAGTATAAAAATGTATGAGTGGAGCACTATAGACTCATTGGCCCTTACCCTCTTGTGGCGTCTCTTCTAGTGTCAGATATTGGCAGTACATATGAACTCCTAGATGATTCATCCACTAATAGTACAGTGCATGCATGCACGTGCTACATAAATTAAAAGCAAAAGTCCTAGTACCACTATAACAAAGGGCTGTTTTACACTAACAGCATCAGCTGCTCCCTGACACAAATGCCTAACACAATAGGTTCACAGGTTCATGGGTAGGTACTAGGCTATCTACCCGAAGGCATTTATAAGCCTAGCCAGAATGTGTTGGCTTTTGCCACCCCCTTAGATTAGTTCCCTGTGCCTCTGTCCAGCAGAGCCACTGAAGTGATCCCCGGGGTAAACTTTCTGTTTACCATCCACTCATCAAGGTTTCTCTTGAAGAGTGCTAGCGAGGTGCTCTGCCTAATGTAGATTGGAATCTTGTTCCAAAGCATGGAAATTCTTTGGGACAGGAATCTATCCCTCCAGCATGTCCTATTTATTGTTGTGGTGAGGTTTAGATCCCTAGAGTGTGTGGCTCGAGGGGATAAGGTTTTCTTTAGGTGGAGCATGTCCATCAATTCTCGGTTGGACATGGCCTTGTATGTCAGGCAGAGACCACCTCTGAGTGGATGGTATGCAACTGAGTACAGCTGGAGTTTCTTCAGTTGAGCTGCATAGGGCATCTGTTTGAGGCCAGTGATTCTCTTGGTGAGGTACTTGTGTGGTCTTTCCAGCTGTTGCAGGTGTCTTGAAAGGTACATCCCAAATGTGGCATTGTACTCTATGATGGGTTTGATGAGTGATGAGTAGAGGGGCACAATGACCTCTTTTGATCTGGTTGCAAACCCTCTTGTGATTAGGTGGGCCACATAGAAGGATTTTCTAACCACTTTGGCAATGTGATTATCATAGGAGAGATTGCTATCTACTTGGGTCCCCAGATCCCTTATTACATTTTCCATATTTAGGGGACTACCACCTATGTGGTAGTTTGTGGGAACTTTGTTATTTCCAAAGGGAATAACTATGCACTTTTTGGCATTTAGCTTGAGGCCATGATTTTGACACCAGGTATCCTTTTCAGTGAGACCCTTTTGGAGGATGTCTGTGTCAGCCGGTGAGTCAATTATAGCCCCTAGTTTGCAGTCATCTGTGAACTTGGTCAGCCATAGTCCTCCTGTGCTTGTCTGTACCTCTGAGAAGTATATGCTGAACAGGAAGGGTCCTAGGACTGAGCCCTGGGGAATGCCACTTGTAACCAGTTTAGACTCAGACCTAGCTCCCGCAACTCTCACCATATGAGTTCTGTCTATCAGCCAATTGGCAACCCATCTTGTGATATAGGGGTTTATGTTCTGGTTGGTGAGTTTGTCTATAATACCAGAATGGGGAATGGTGTTGAAGGCCTTTGCGAGGTCTAGGTAGGCTGTGTGTACCACCTTTCCCTCATCTATAGCCTTGGTAACTGTCTCAAAGAAGTCCACCAGGTTTAGGAGGCATGATCTGCCCTTAACAAAGCCGAACTGGGTAGGGACCAGTGTTTGGAGGTTCCCAATGTCTCTGTTAATGAGTTCCATGATAATGCACTCCATAGCCTTGCAGACCAAGCTAGTCAGGCTTATAGGGCGATAGTTACTGGGGTTTGTTGTGGCTCCACCTTTGTGGAGTGGAATAACCATTGCTGTGCACCACTCTATGGGTATGTAGCCTGTGGAGAGGCTTAGTTTGAACAGTGTGTTTAGGTGAGGGCTTAGTTCGTCTTTGAGCTAGTATAGGATGCAGCCTGCGACACTGTCCGGTCCCACTGATGCTGTTTTTTTGGCTTTGGAAAGGGCTATTTTAACCTGAGTGTCTGTGATTTCAGGGGCTCTACATTCTTCTGGGATGGTTATGGGCCCTTTTGGGGGTGAGAAGAGGGTGAAGTTTGCACTGAACCTGTCTGCTAGGACGTTGGAAATATCGGTTGGTTCAGTGTATTTTATGCCATTCTGCACTAATTCCGAGCAGCTCTGAGCATTGCCACTTAGATTCTTGACATAGCTAAAGAATGCCTTGTGGTTATCTTTGTAGTCCTTGGCAAGTTTTCTTTCAAAGCTCGCCTTGGACGATTTTATGAGGTATCATAGTTTCTTGCTGATATTGATCAGGGATGTCTTCCCTTCTTGGGATTTAACTCTTTTCTGTACTAGTTTCCTCCTTCTATTGTATAGCTTGTTTATGGCAGGGGTCCACCAGACTGGTTTCCTTTTCTTGGAGAAGTGAGTCTTGGTTTTGCTTGGGATAGCACCATCCATGCATTCTTGTAGGTGCCCGTAGAATGCATTAGTAAAGGATTTTGCAGCTTGGACAGCGTTATCCTTTAGCATGGGGGCTTAGAAACTTTCCACCTCCGTCTTAAGTAACATGAAGTTTGCTTTTGAAAAGTTTTCCATGGTGGTTTCCTTGTCCAGGGGTGGAGGCAGAATGTGGATATCCAAAGTGATTTGTTTATGGTCAGATCTAACCAGCAAGGGGTTGAACTCTATGGTAGAACACCGGTCGCCCATGTTGGTGATGACCAGGTCCAATATGTTGTCACCTCTGGTGGGAGTATTGACCAGTTGTTCCAGGGCATTTGAGTTTATAAATTCCAGGAAATGTTGGGCAAGGGAGTTAGTACTTGAGTAGTTCTCCCACTTTATGTTTGGGTAGTTGAAATCACCCATTATTAGAGTGTTTGTCAGGACCTCTATGTTACCCAGTGTTTCCAGAAATGCGGAATGGGGGTCCTGGGACATGGTGGGTGATCTGTAGCAAGCTACAATTTGAATTGCAGTTTTGCATGTTGTTAGTTGCACGTGGATAATCTCTAAAGCATCGTGCTGTGCCACTAGCCTGGAGGTGTGGATATCCTTGATGAATATGTATACTCCCCCGCTTTTGTATTGCGGTCCGGATTCTGTGTCCGAAATGTATGGTATGCGTTGTAGCCTGGTAGTGCTGGGGTGCTCTCTGGAGTCTTAAACCAGGTTTCTGTTACTGCACATATATCGATTTTTTCCATACTGAGGAGTGCCTCGAGTGCGTGCATTTTGAGGTTTAGGCTTCTGGCATTGAGTAGTATTACCCTCAGATTTTTGTTACTTGTGCTATTTATGGTGGTGGGTTTGTCTTTTGAGCCTTGCCTAAAAAAGGCACTATGGGGGTGGCAAGAACCTTGGCCACTATTTGAAAGCCTAAAGGTAAAAGGTGCAAGCCATCTCTAGTGAAGCAACTTGGCTTCTCGAGCATGTCATCCCAGGCAGACAGACACTTGATCCCCTTTCTTCCATGACACCAGAAACTTAGCCAATTGTTGAAATTGATAATTTTTTCTTTATACCATGGTATCATTCTTGGTGAGGGCAGGATGCTACTCAGGGTCAGGGTCATACCAGCCTGGGCTATATGATCAGAGAGCTCTTCCATGTCTCTTTTCATGTAGTCCAGGGAGGTATGGCTCAGGATATTCACACCAACATAGACAATGACAGAGTCATATTTGTACTTGTTCTGGAGTGACCCGAGTGCTTGTGTTATGTGGTGGATCCTGTCACCCGACAGGCAGCTAACAATAACCTCCTTATTCAGCCTAGTGAGTGGGATGTCAGTGTGTCTGACTATAGAGTCACCTATTACTAGTATGTTGGGTATGTTATTTTGCCTTGAGGGCTGTGATTGCGTGGCACACTGGTTTTGTGAAGTATTTGTTTCATGGTTTCTGTTGGGGGGTAGAGGTTGCTTGGATGTCTGCTTTGGAGGGCTCTGTTGCTTTTGCAGATTTTATTTTAGAGCCTCTGAGTATGTTTTTGTGTATTTATGTGAGTATTTTGCCGGTGCTGGTTTAATGGGTTTATGTGAGACTGGTGGTGTGATGCCAGTATTTCCCTTCTCCTCTTGACTGTCTGATCCAGTCTTGGGTTGAGAGAGCTTAGCCTCCAGTTTGGCTGTGTAATTGCATCTCTCGCATGTATTAGTGTTTGTTGGTAGGAGGGGAGGGTTGTCTGTGTACATGAGGCAGTTGTAACATTGCCTCAAAATGCCCAGATTCACCAGTTTGACTGGAGAGTACACCTGAAACTGCCCTTTGGACATGCCTGGATAGGTATAATAAACTGTTTTACTGACTGGCTGGTAAGGTCAAATAGAGAGCCTTGTCTTTCTGTAGTGCTAGGGTTTATAAGTGCTTGCTATGAGTTTTGAGTAAGTGCCGGGCTGAGAAATGAATGGCTTGAGTGCTTAAGTTGAAAGTTTGTCTAGTTCCAAGGGAAAAATTGAAGAGGAGACTTTGTGGAGCCAGAAATAGTTATACCCTAGCTAACCAACTGGGCAAATGCAGTTTTTATAGCAGGGGAATGAAAGAGATAGAAATGAGCCCAAAATGGCCAATAAACTACTACTTTCTGGGCTGAAACCACTCCTCCAGGGACAGATAGGCTGTTCATAGCTCCCATCTCTCACAGGTGAACAGAGAAACTTCCTTCTATCCAAGTAAGGTATGGGCAAACACAGAGATTTGTAACACAGCCCTGAATTCAGCACTAACCTGAAAACTGGATTATACTAGCCTAGAAAGGCGAGAAACAAGTATATTCTTTTTCAGAAAATAAAACAGATACAATCAAAAAAACACTTTAAATGTGCATAAAAGATGCTTATTGTTATATATCTCAGTTCAGAGTTGTAGTCAATGCCCCTAGTAATAAAGTAGGAAGAAACACAAATACAGTAAAAGCAGAAGAATAAAGTGCAATTTTTATATATATATATATATATATATATATATATATATATATATAAACAATAGAAAACAAACAATCTGATTTAAACAAGTTACCCAATTAACCAGAAAAAAAACTCAAAACTGAGCCCTGTTCCAGCAGTCTTCAATCAGACAAGTTCTGACTGCACATTTCTGCTACTTAGGTGCAGGGGAACCTTCGCCAAAAAAGATGGCCTGGATCAGTGCTCAAGTTATACAAACAAAGCTAGATTCAGCAGGCCTGAATCTGGTCCTATGCTACAGCAACAAGGCGCACCAATTTCAGAAGAAACAGTTAGAATAAGCAGGCACAATAAGCCTGTGACCAGAAATTCCCAGCTCAGAAGGGCAGAATCCAGCCTCTCCTCCCACAAGAGTTCAATGATTTGTGAATCATAGAAAGAAAGGCATGCATTGTTTTTTAAGCTGGAGGTAGAGTATCTTCTACCTTTCAGATATTGTACTACTGAATTGCTTATTCATCTGAATATTTGAGATACCTGCGGGTTTTGCTTCAAATTTTGCTGCAGCAAATGGACATGGTCATAGATAAAGAACTGTCTTTAAATATGCTTTGATAATGTAATGAGTTTTTTACTGTGCCCATATGCCTTGGTGACTGAACAGTAGTATTAAACCCTGGCGTTTTAGAAGGGTTACTATTCTGTTTATAACTTTCTCAAAATTTATGTGAAACGTTAACAGTCAAAAGGAAGGTAGGATAACTGATACTTGAAGAGACGCATTGTCAATCATGTCTAAGATGAAACTTCAGTTTGGACATACACTTCTTACAGTGTAATGGAGTTACATTTGAGGAATTTATATTATATCTCAAGTTTGAGGGGGCAGGATTCATTTACAACTCAAAGGACAACTTCTATGTTCTTAAGACAATTCTTCAGAAAGTATGAAAGTTTTCCATTGCAACCAATTAGATTGTGATTCTGTGAGATGCACACCTAGAACCACTTATATGTATGAGAGTTCCTTTGTACATTATTACAAAATTGATTGAAACTTTTGTTGGATGAAATAAACTAGTTAAAGCCATATTTGGACTTGAAAAACAAGTAAACTTTTTTTTTTCTGAGGGACTAAGCTGTAGTAGTAACCAATATCTAACCAAACCAACTTCACTTTTGCACAACCGCAAATAAAAATGAAGAGCCACAAAATCTGAATCACTGCATGTGCACAAAGATGAACCGTACATGCCATGAGTCCATGTGGAGATCAGCTGTTTATAAGGTGGATTTATTTATTTCCATCTGTTAATTTGAGAACTGATCCACATGATTCTTTTTTTTTCAGACTCAGCACAGGAGAACTGCCTACTTAAGTAACAGAGGAAGTCAACTCCTGATCTTCAGGAACTGTTTTCATAACAGCTCATAGCCTCAATCCCCTATAGTAACTTCCAGAAAACTGGGTAAACCTCATCTAGTTTACATGCAACCAAAGCTATGAAAATATCTCCTATGTTAATAAAGTCACTCATATTAGAACTTTCCCTGCCACCAACATTCTGCAAAAAGCTGTCTGCTGTTATGGTAATTCTAATAATAACATCTAAATTAATCTGGAATCTTGAGATGTCTGCTGATTTTCACAGTCATTTCATTAATCACCAACTTATTGAATTTTTTCATTCTCCTGAGGCTGAAATCTAACTACCCTTACTAAAGTCTTATTTTATTATGTCATAATGGCATCAACTCTTCACTCATTGACGTCTACAGAGGATATGACAATAGAACAGCTGTCATCCTTGCTACTTCCTATTTAACTGAAAAGAATAAACTTCATCTAACTGGCAAGCAAAACTGTAGCAAGGAGAAGAACAATTATATTAATAGGGAACATAGCTCAGTCATGAAGAAAATGGATACTGCATGAGTGTTCATGAAGTCAAATTGTATTTTGCACTGTAGATTCATATTTATGTATCTCAGAAGTGAACTGGGAGAATAGCTACAAAACAAACAAAGGAGATATTTGGAAAACTTGTGCAGGTTATGACTTGAGGTCAAATAGAAAAGACGTGCTAGCACATTTCTGTTCTTCTGTACCATTATCACATTACTTCTCTCTGTTGATGAATACATGTAGGAATGTGTATTACATTATTGCTTCCTGGAAGGTCACTAGTTAGCTTGATTCTCTTGGAATGATGTATAGATCCTGACAATGTAAACAACTACCACTCAGAAACTAACCTCTACGTTTTAGTGTAAACTTATTGCATTAATGAGACTAAGAGACTTACATTGTTTGTAAACTTACAAATCCTTTCCAAGTAAGAAATGGCTCTTAAGAGATATTGATAATCTTCTCATGGCAGGAGAGCATGCTGGTACTCCTAGATATCTCTACAGTATATGACACAGGTATTTGACATGGTATCTTAACAGAATGTTTGCACTTTTCCTGTGGTATCTCTAATATCATTCTTGACTGGACTGTTTCTTACTCGTCTAGCTGTACACATAATGTCCATTCAGGACTTAATTATTCACCTTTGTACCATCTTGATTGTGAACTCCAGATGGTTCTATTTTGGGCTCATGATGAATAGTCTTCCCTTCAGAGATCGGTTAGGGGAAATGAGTTTAGTGCACCAAAGATAGGCTGATGATTCTCATTTTTGCTTCTCCTTTCCACAATGACAGATGTCTTGTATTTATTCCCTGGCTGATGACTTTGAAGTTATTCTTACTTAATAACTATAATTTGATTAAATTGTACACTTGAAATTCTATTATTATGATTGTTCTTACTGTAGCTCTGAGAAATTCCTTTGCCACACATTTGTTAAACTATATAACATTTGGTGGAGACAAGCCTGAATTTCCTAGTAAGATGCAGAGACCCGGTATTATGCATGACTTATAGTTTACATTTCAGGACCAGGTGTTGGCTGCAGTGAGGCTAGCCTGTTTTCATCTGAGAAACACCTCCAGGGTTATGTACCTAACACCTCAAGCAGACTTCTCAACTGTTGTTGAAACCTTGGTGTCCCCCAGATTGGATTACTGCAATGCCCTTTATCTCAGACAAGCAGTGAACATGACAACTAACAGATGGTACAAAATCCTGAAGTTAGGATACCTGCTGGTGCACCTCAATAGCAGAATATTACTTCTGCTCTGCAATGCCTTCATTGTTTTTCTATTTGATATACTGGATCATTTTAAAGATTCTAGTGTTATTTTTTTTGTATGTTTGTATGCTGGTGCTGGGTCACTGCTACTTGCAGGGGGTCACTGTGTGTGCCCTACTGCCCTGTATGGCTGTTGCATGCAGCTTTTGAGTGTCACTGTGTGTGCCCTACTGCCCTGTATGGCTGTTGCATGCAGCTTTTGAGTGGCTGCTGGAAAGTTCATGGTTCAGTTTTGAAACTACAATTTTTTACACTTTTTATCTATCAAGCCCTTACCCGTGGAACTCACTAAACCAGTGGTAGCTCTGAGAATGCTCTTCTATGTCCAACTACATGTAAGCTTTAAAAGATACATTTTTGAAATGACCTTTCATAATGTGGGTTTATGATATATTGCCTTTCTTTTACATTTTTTTTAGTTTACTTACTTGTTCTATTTTAATATGTATTTATATAAAATAACTAAATAAACTTGAACTGAAATCCCACAGGGCTGTGCTGTCGCCCTGCTAGACAGGGGTCCAGGGAAGTAAATACTGTGGGAAGAAATAGCCAAGGAATTGTTATGA
>NC_056736.1:483545000-483825000 GCF_019279795.1 Protopterus annectens | reverse complement strand
ATGAATTTATAACTTTGGAGTGTATTAATTTTCTACTTAATGCCTCTTGTTTAAACCTTTTATGAATTATAAATGACATTTCATCAGCTTAATGTTGCCTTGACTACAAGACAGTAGCATAATGCAGATTGTGTGGTACAGAGGGTGATGCATCGTAAATATGACAGGGACACTCAGGCTTGAGCATAAAGTCAGTAGAAGTACTCATATTAATTCTTATTACAGAGTGTTGTGCTGAATTCTGAGTAAAATGCTATCAAGCTGGTAGGGGCAAAGTTCAACAACTGAAATTCAGCATTTCTAATTACTTTAATAATATGCCACTGGTACAATACTTGATCATAAATACACCAGCTGTGATCCTGTAAACACCTTCTGTGAACATATTTTCTATATTTATTCTGACATGTGGTAATAATGGAGTATGCAGCCAAATATAAACCATGCATGATTCTGTTTGGTATTATTCCATCTACATTACTATCGTCTGACTGGATTTTCTGACGACATGACAGATAGCTCCATCGTTGACAAATATAAGGTAACAAACCAGTGCAGCTCATGTGGTAATATAACTAAATGGGCATACATACTTGTTATACTAACAAACACTGGCAGCTATATTATCTGTGACTTGTTTCTAATCCAAAATTATTAGTTATGCATGTTAAAATAAAATAAGAAAAGCACTAATATTTTAGTTTTAGAACTATACATTATATTGCTGTATGTTGGGTCAAATGTTATTTCATCAAAATAGACACACTACTAAAACTCCTTTTTGAAAGAAACAAAAAAAAAACATAATAATAATAATAATATTCACATGTTGTTCTACAGCTGAAAACATTAATACTTAAATATCATAACAAATATAAGACTGTTCTTCTCTACATATTATGCTGACAAGGAAATTAGACATAAGTTGAATAGTACATAATACGGCAATCACATAATCAGATTGTGCTTGTGAAAGAATGCCTAACAAGCTGGCAAAGCAATGCCTACCCACCCATTCATCTGTCTGTAACAACTTTACAATCAGTTGATTCTGCATTATCTTATGTAAGATCTCTGTATTTTGCCTCTTCCTATTTCACATTTATTTATTTATTCATTTGTTTATTTTACATTTGTTGACTGGGTTTGCCCGACTGAGCTGAGAAGCCCTTTTTCTGCAGATGCACAAGGAGAAAAGCTTCACTTATTATGCAATTATTTAACAGAAGCTATAAACAGCAGTAATTCAACATTTCTACAAGACATTTAAATAGAGGCAGTAATATGTCATATGAGAAGAAATAATTTTGGCAGAAGAGGTAACAAATCACAGTAAAATCATATTGTTGGTTGCAGCTAAGCATGTCAACTACTATTGCATGTTGCAGGTGTTAGCTATTTAGGTTTTAGAAGACAGTTGAAAGACAAGTTAAAAAAGGCTAGAGAGAGCTTGGGAGAAGAATAACTAGAGGTCAGGAGTTAGATTGTCGTTTGGATCGGAGGGATGTTTAGGGAGGGTGAGTACAGTGGCAAGTCCAGTGGCTTTTTAAGTACTCCTTGGTAGCTGCCTTGAATTGTTTAGGATGTGTGAGGGATCTGATTTCTACTGGGAGCATGTTCCAGCAACAGTAGGATGATAGCTATAACTGTTATACCCATATTTAGTCTTGGGTTTGTATATTTGTAGCAGGCCTTGGTTGGAGCTCCAGATAAGTCTGGTGGGGGAATAATGAATGATGAGAGAAGATAGTGTCGGACTGTAGGAAGGCTGGTATAGGCTAGAGTGAATGATCTAGAGCTGAGAGAGGAAAAGCTGGTGGGAGAATTCTAGCCAGTTTAGGTGTTTTAGTGAGCAACAGTGCTGGGATTTACAAGTTTGTTGAGCAGTGAATCTGCTACCTTGCTGTAGGTAGATTCTAATTTGGTCAGGAGTGAAGTGTTGAGATTTGTGAGAATTTGATAGCTATACGTTAGAATAGGTAGGAGGTGCACATGAGAGAGAGCAGCCTTAGCTTCGGTGGTGAGAAACGTCTTGTTTCGGTAAAGGAGCCCTAGTCTCTGATGAGTCTTCCTGATACAATTATTTGCATGTAAGTCAAACTTAAGCTGATCATTGATGGTGACAGATAGGAGTTTTGTATTGCAGTCTACCTCGATGGGACTGTTATTAAGAGACAGTATTGAGAAGGAGGATTTAATGTGGTTAACATTTTTGGGGAGAAATAATAATAGCTCAGATTTTTAGGGTTAAGGATGAGCTGGTTATTGGAGATATGTTCAGACATATGTTCGCCTGTGTCTGTTTCTCCCTGGAAAATTTCAAATTTCCATTAAAACAGAACCTAATCTCCTGTATGCAGCTCATTTTTTCATTGCGATCTGCATTGTCTTTGAAATTCTGCTTCTTATTATCATCCGTTCTACTTCCTTTTTCCCCACCTGAAGTCTTCCTTTCTTCTTCCACTTAACACCTTACATTTCAATATCTCAGAGGTGTCTTCTGTTTACTGTGAAATTTCTTTCTTGTCATTTACACTTGTTGAGGGTTTATTTTACAAACTTATTCTTCATACTAGCATTTTAGTAGCTGATGTATAGTTACAGATACGACCTCTTGGGCTGTGTCCTGTATGTTATGTACAGCCTCATAAGACAGATACTAAGGCCACTTTTTCCACTTACAAATCTCGTTCCACAAGTACATTACATCATGTCACCAATTTGGGAGATATTTACTGTACTACACTGGACTGAGTTATATGTAATAGAAACTAAGACCTCATCCTATAAACTGTGGGACAATGTCTTCCTTCTACACTGGATAGACTGATGGAATGAATTATTCTACTAATTAATTCTATATTTTTCAAATAGGAGAGTAGAAGAATATAAACCCTCAACACTGCATGGAAAGATATATTCTGAAAATTACAATCATATTTTGCTAAC
This sequence comes from Protopterus annectens, assembly GCF_019279795.1. Taxonomy (NCBI): domain Eukaryota; kingdom Metazoa; phylum Chordata; order Ceratodontiformes; family Protopteridae; genus Protopterus; species Protopterus annectens. The sequence goes on along the minus strand of NC_056736.1, from coordinate 483,822,051 downwards.
AAGAATTAGAGGTGGTAAATCCTGCACAATATAGAAGCATCATCCAAGGAGTAGCACTTGCTGATTCTTGTTCTGGCCTGGGACACAGGATTTCTTCATCAAAGGCAGCAAAAGTGGAAAACAGGAGGAATTCTGTGATTGTTGTAAAGGAAAGTGAATGAGATGGTAGCTTGGGATCAAAAAAGAGAAAGACAACTTCTCTTGAGAGAACATGTTGTTGATAGCAGATCATGGTGTGAAAGACTCATGTAATGTAATTTAATGATGGTAAGGCAGGGAAGTACAGGCAATGAATCAACAGGATTTAGTAAAGAGCTATGCAAGTCTGACAGACAATATAAATAACACACAATGAAGCATTATAAGTAGAAAGGGGGATCAAACTTATTTTGTTCATGGCATGATTAATGATAGCACATTCTCTCTCTCTCTCTCTCTCTCTCTCTCTCTCTCTCTCTCTCGCTCTCTCTTTCTCTCTCCATATCTTTCTCTTGCTCGCCCCGTCTCTCTTATGGAATATTCACAAAGGAAGTTTAAGAGGTTTTAGTTATTCCCTCCTTGTAAACACCATGCGTTGTCACAGTACATGTACTCCCAATGCCATGAAAGATGGTATCTCATTCCATCCTACACAGCATGATCAATGGCAGTAGTTTTTGTTCTACTTGTGACCACCAATAAACGGGTTTATCAGAGCGGTTTTGGGCATCTCAGTGCTATTTTTTCTGGTTCTGGTTTTTATTTGCACTCTTGCTTCTGTTTCTGTGGTTATGATCAGCGGCATATTTACAGCTCAATGTATGTGGGCTGCCTTGACTCGCTCTCATGTATCACATCATTAGATGAAGAAATTATATAACCTATCTTCATTAGCAAACTGAATTTGTGGAATTCAGTACTACATTTAAGCAGCTTAAATGTGACAAAAAAAGTTTAACATTAATAGGGAACATAAAACAATAGTTTCACTCTATCACATATGAAGATTTTTATTTTGTTTTGCTTTTCACAGCTCTGTGTAGGCATTGTGCAGCCAACAGTAACCGAGGTATGTTACAGGTAGGTATATATATGTATACCCCTCAATCTCTTAACACCAGCCACACAGGTATGTCACAGCTGAGGTAAGTACATATACCAATATCTCTCAAACTCTTAATACCAATCACAGAGGTATGTCATGGCTGAGGTACATACATATGCACATACCTCTAAACCTCTTAACAGCAGTCAGAGAGACACAGAGGTATGCGTCCAGCTGATGTAGGTACATACACATGTACGTCTCAAACTCTGACCAGCAATCACAAAGGTATGTCACAGCTGAATCAGGTACATAAGCACATACCTCTCAAACTCTTAAAAGCAGTCACAGAGGTATGTCACTGCTGGGCTTGGTGCATATATACAGTCCCAAACTCTTAAAAGCAGTCACAGAAATATGTCACAACTGAGGCAGTTACATATACTCATACATCTCAAACTTTTAACTCCTGTTTATACCAGTCAGAGAGGTGTGTCACAGCTGACGCAAGTACATATACACATACCTCTCAAGCTCTTAACTCCTGTTTACACCAGTCAGAGAGGTGTGTCACAGCTGAGGTGAGTACATATACACATACCTCTCAAACTCTTAACACCTGTCCCAGAGGTACATTACAGCTGAGGTAGGTACATATGCACATATTTCTCAAACCCTTAACACCAGTCCCTGAGGTATATCACAGCTGAGGTAGGTACATATACACATACCTTTCAACCTCTTACCACACACTGAGATATGTCATGGTTGATGTAGGTACATATACATGTACCTTTCAAACTCTTAATAGCAGTCACAGAGGTATGTCACAACTGAGGTAGGTACATACACATGTACCTCTCAAATTTTTAACAGCAGTCACAGTGGTGATGAATGACTACAACTCTATTGTATTTTGATCAAATTCATCACCGATTATTCATTATAAACTCTTATCTATCTGTCCGTGTACCTATATCAAAATACAGTTCAAAATGCAGACAGTCAATATAATGACACCAAAATACTGACAGTTCATAATATCGAGTCATCAAAAAACTGACAATTCTTAATATTGACACATCATAATAAAAAAACTCACAGCACTAACAAAGCCAGCACAAATCACATAGTAAATGAATAACAAAAACAATTAAACTGAAATAAAACACACATACATACGCATGCAAAAATCATAACCATAGCAATACCATAGGAAAAGTTTGTTTGAATTGTAGTATTACTTCGGAAATTTTTTTTTTAGGTAAGGTGAAGGGTTACTGTTAGGGACAGGGTTAGCGTTAGGGGTAGCATGTATTATTAATACGGGCTGGGAGGTTCACCCACTTGCCCACCTTACTAACACATGTTAACCTTAACCTTAACTCTGTCCCTAGCCCTAACCATGCTCCTTACCATAGAAAAACTCTTTCTGCAGCATTACCATAACACAGACAGGCTTAGACATTGAAACACACACCAACCCACACTACAGACATGCACAATCCTAAAGGAATCAGGTTACTTAACCCTTACTCTGACTCTAACCAGACAGTGCTTGCAGGAACATAGTTATGACTGTCTGCATTCGGAACCGTCAGTCACATGAACTGTCAGCATTCTAATATTGCAAGTTACAGTACCTGGATTCTGAACTGTCAGTGTTTTGAACTGTAACCACACACAATATAGATATAGATATAGATATAGATATAGATATAGATACAATGTGTGTGTGTGTATGCAAACAAAACCAAAACCACAGTTTGTAAGTGTGTCTGTGTGTTTGAATGTGCAAGTGTATGAGAACATGTGTATGCACATGCATGTGTGTGTGTGTGTGTGTGTGTGTGTGTGTGTGTGTGTGTGTGTGTGTGTGTTTTGATGTAAAACATAGTTCTCAACCTCTTAGAGTAAAAAATATGAACAAAGCCATAAATAATTGGGGTTCAAAGGCCCAAAAGTAGGGACAATTTTAAGTATTGCTCTTACAAACTTAGAAACAGGTTTTGCATTAGCATGAATTTTCTGAATGGTATGGAGTCTGAATCTCAAATGTCTGTCATCATTTTCTGACTTCAGTACTCAAAGATTTGGCAATGATTTGCCAAAAAAGTTCAAATTTGTGAGTAACAGGTCAAAAATATGAGGCAAAAATCTGTTCATTTGATAAGTATACTATAAACACTTATTAAATTCATCTTGCATCTCTTCAAGATGTATCACATAAAGCTGAATAATCATTTATTTTATTTTTCACAAAATTGTTTATCTGGCTTATGTTCTTTTAAGAATGAGGCTTCCAGAAGTATATGTGGTATTTTAGCTGGCGAAACCATATGATGCAAGATGTGTCTTAGGTTCATATTTTAGTAATAGGCTAACTACCCTTTAGGGTCACTTTAAGCCTAGCAAATTACACAGTGTGAAAATCAAACCCTGCACCTTATGTTTTTAAGGAAAACACCCTAACCATTATACAAAACCTCCCACCAATATGATGGGTTAATGCAAGAGCACTTAGGTGTTACCTTGTAAGGATTGCCAATGAGACGTATTTATTATTTATTAGCATAATTAGGGGGATGTGAAGGGGGAAGCTACCCAGTTTCAAGAAGTTTGGTGAGTGACTGCCAGTTTTTGTTAAGTGGCTTTATTACTGTACTGGCATTTAGAAATGAATTCTGATACTGCAGTTGCAATCAGAACTGAAACACTGGCATGTTTTATGGGTTGTGGGTCATATGGTAACCATTGCAAACCACTTGTTACATTTGCAGTAACTGGTTTGCAATAATTTCAACAGATGACTTTTTTTTTCTATTTTTCCTTGCTGGTTCTGAACGCAGAGATCAGTGATTGACACTGGACACTTAATGAGGTTGCTACAGCTCTGTATAATTATTCAGACTGCATAAACTTAATATGGGTTTTACACACTTTATTTATTCTATCCTAGTGGTTGAAGAATTTGTAATAAAATCCTTCACTTCAACATTGAGCTAGAGGTGATGGATCTGTAATGCAACTGGGGTGGAGAAAAGGGCCTCAAATGTCTATGCTCTCAGCAACAATCTCCCTTTCTGCACTTCTGCTTGCCATATATCTTCAGTCAGATAACATCTTTATACATTCTCCTAAACAGATCTTATACCTGAGTTGTTCTTCTTTCATCTTTTCCCGGTTAGGGGTCGCCACAGCGGAACTCCGGTCCGCTAATGATTGGCAGTAGATTTTTAAGGTGCCGAGGTGCCAGCTCGACACTCAACCTTCAACGAAGGCACACACATTTCATGCATGTCTTTCGCATGCCAGTCGACTGAGGGGAGGACATGCAGACTCCACACAGAAGACGCTCCAGCCGAGAATCGAACGGGATGCCTGGGTAACGTTATATAACATGACAAGACCCAGGAAACTTCTACTTTTATAGTAGTCAGTGTGTATCCTCAAATGAGATAAATGTGTTTTTCTTTCTTTTGGTTTCAACTTCCCTTTTTCATGCTTTCTACATAGGGTCAGGATGTCATGTCAACTATCGCCATCTGTAATGCTTCAATGCCACTCTCCAACCTTTTTCAACAGTCATGCATGAGTGTCACAGGTCTTCTCTCACCTAATCAGTTTATCTCCTTGCTGGATGTAATCATTTCCTCTTTATTTATTTATTGGCATTTGTTGACCGGGACAGTCCACTGAGTCAGTAAGAGCCCATTTTCAGTGGAGGCCCAGGGAGAAAAGCTCCAGAAATGATATAAACATAGACATAGAACAAGATTTAACATTAGAAAAGGTCCATAAACATGCAATTTTTATAAGAAGGATTAGTTATATTAAAGATAAAATAAGATTTGGCAATAACTACAATTAAAAAAGATTTCTAATACAAAGTAAGACAAGTCAAATGTAAAAGGCAAATATTGTATAGCACTTCTGACATGCAGGCAGTAGGATACACATAACATTTTATAGTTAGTGGTCATTAAAAATAGGTAAGACAAATATAAGAGAATAAGACAAACAGAAATAAGAATATGTTCAAAAAGTAGGGCAAGTCAAGTTTTAAAAGGCAGTGGGTTGGAGCAAGAGCAAATCAAGACAGAAGAGAGGTAGACTTGTAAATAACTTTTGAATGATGCAAGGTTTTAATTAGATCTAATTGCCAGTGGTAAAGCATTCCAGGCTTTGGCTACAGAAAAAAAAAATTATAAAGAAGCTGGCTGGCAGGTAGGTTCAGCTTATGCACCTGCAAATGGTGTCAGTTTTTAGATCTGAGAGACTTTTAAGGTTGATAGTTGCTGAATAATGAGGTGAGGGCAGGACAAGCTAAGGATTTGTAAATTAATTTATGTACAGTTGTTAGGTGCATTGATAGGGCAGGCAATGGCATCAGCAGCTAGCTTTAGAATCTCTGTGGCTAGGTTGTCAGCTGCATGGGAACTAGATTTGAGTTGTTTTATAGTAATAGCTGGAGCTTGTTTATGTGGGAATTTAGGTGCTGTTTTGTGGGAGGAAAAGGAGGAGGAGTGAGTGGGTGGGGCTGGTCTAGATGGACTAATATAAATAGAATTATTTGAGAGTGTGTCACAGTGAGCTTGGGGAAAGGTGGAGGTGATGTTTGATATGGTATTAACAAAATGAGAGTTAAAAAGATTGGTGAGTTGTGGTGGAATTTTATCTGGGTGTGGACATGAGTTACTATTAGTGCCCGAATTTAGGAGAGATGATATAGATATCCAGAATTTCTTGTGGTTCTGCTTTATGATTGGCTTGAAGCATTCGAAAATAGTATTTTTTATCTTTGGTTACTTGACTTTTAACTTGATTGTGAAGCTGCTTGTATTTCAAGAGGTCTCTAGAATTTTTATGTTTCAGCCATACTTTGCAGATTTTGTACCTGTTTAGCATTAGTTCTTTTGTTGATTTAGTTAGCCATGGGCATGGTTAGTTTTGACACATTTGACATGGGAGGGTGAGGCTATTAAATGTATCTAGAAATATTGCATTAAAGCTATTAAATGCATCATCTAGAGGTAGAGTTTTTAGGATGCTCCAGTTCATCTTATTAAGGAGATGTTCTAAGAACAAAGGTGGGGAGATGGTCACTAAGTGTGTTAGGGAGAATACCAGCCAATGACATATTGCTTGGATCAGTAACCGATATCCATTCTGGGATAGAGCCATCAGTATTGCCTCTGTTAAATCTCGTTGGAGTGGTGAAAAATTGAATAAACTTGAATAAGTTAATTTTTGACGATGGGAAATGAGAGCAGAAGACTTGCCAATTTATATTAACATTGCCCAGAATGACGGTTTAATTTTTTATTGAATGGGTGATCCAAGGATGACTTCCAGAATAGATATATTATTGCCAGGGGGTAAATATAAAACTATGATATGTAAACTTTTGGATTTATTTATTTTTATAAAAGAAATGCGAATTTCAGGATTAGAGAACTGAGGAATAGTATTAGTGTATAGGGCTGTGTTGTAGGTATTAGGGAAAATTAGAGCAATACCACCTCCTTTCTTGTGAAGCCTGTTGGTCCTTATGGCGTTGACACCTGGAGTAACAAATTCAGAGTCTTTAACATTAGGTTTCAACCAGGTTGCAGTGGCAGTGAAGATGTCTGGTTGATTGACTGTTATCGAAGCATGAAGGTCGGTAATTTTGTTTCAGATGCTTTGGAATTTTAGAGTAACAGATTGTAAGACTTTACAGGAATTATAGTTGTCATATTGAGCAGAAAGGTTCACGGAAGTAGGCCCTGGATTAACATGGATATCACCACATAGGGGTAGGCTAGAAAATGTGGGAGTGTAAAAGGATGTTAATTGGTTTATTTTTTATCTGTTTATGTGTTTTTTTGGTGGACAATAATGTGCCTAACAGGAAGAACTTTAAATCTGGGGAAAAAAAGCAGTAGATTTATTTGAAAGAGGCTAGGAGATGTATGTGGGTAGCTTTCTGATGGTTATGATGGGAAGGATGCGAAAGATATAGGTTTAGAGGAAAGATTGATAGTGATTAGTGCTTTGATATTTAGTAGTAAGAAGAAAATGAGGGTGAAAAGAAATAGAAGTAATAAACGTATGCTGGTTTGAGACATTTTGGGAAGATGATAAGAAGTGACTATAGTAAGAAAGAGGATGGCAGATATAGGGAAGTAGAGTTAAAATGCAGGGGGATATAGTAGAAGAGGTTAGGTAACTGTGACAAAAACAGTGAATTGAGGTTAAATGTGAGATAAAAACAATTAGGAGAGTTTTAGAAGGAGAGTGAGAATGAAAAGAGATAAGCAGGTAGAGATGGGAAGAAGTGAGGTACAGGGTGATCTAGTAGTTGGGGAGGTTTTAGTTTTTGAAATGTGCTGATAGAGTTAATACTAGACAGTGGGAAGTTCCCAGTGAGAAATGGTGGTTGGAAGAAATTAGAGAAGGCAGGATATGACTAAAGGGAAACAGAATAAGCAGGGCTGGGCATGGAGGTAGCTGTGGAGGCTGTGATTGATTATGGTGTAGAAGTGCGTGGACTTGTTTAATTTAAGTTTAGGAGTAGTGGGGTTGGATGGAATTTGGAGGTATGGTAGGGGAGTAGAGTGACCATGATGGCAGAACAGAGCAGGATAACCCATGATATTGGGAGAAGTAAAGAAAGTAACCAGTAAAAGCTGATGGTAAGTAAGTGTATTCTAAAGCCATGTAGTTGTGCAAAGCTGTCCCTACTGGAGCATTGATGTAATTATTTAATTATTTAATGTAGTGCAGTATAAAAGGAAGCTATAATCTTGGTCTAGCAGGGATCTTTAGTCATTTAGAGGCACAGTAAATTAAATGTAAGAAACAGTTTTAGCCACATAAAGTATAAGGTGTTACTGAAAAATGGGATAAGAGAAGCTGTATTATTATGGGGGGAGGGGTGGTTCCTCAATCTGTATGCTTGCCAGACAGCAGGCCACTATTTTAATTCAAAATTAAAAAAAAAAACAAGCTAAAGCTTGCTTTCACTTTCAGTAGTCTAAGCAGAAAATACAGAACCTCTGCTTTGTTACTGCAATTCTGTAGTGTATACAAGGCAGGGAAATTAAGAGTCCTCACACCACTTATCAATTTTCAGCAGGGTGCTAGTTTGGTAAAGAAGAGCCTGGACTATGCAGAACAACTCAACTCTGAAAAAGACACTGCTGCCAAGTATTGAACCCAGTACCTTCTGAACTATAGTCAGAGTAATGCACCACTAGGACAACTCAAATACAGCACCATTTTTATTATGGATTTGGAGCACTTCTTTTATGAGTTTAAATGTTTTCCTGTAGAGAGATACCTTTTTCAGGTGCATTTAGAAAGGCCAGCAGACAGGGCAACACACAGCTCTAGAGGATCCAAGAGGGAAATGTCTTCAGACAAGGGGCCAAATTAGAAAAGTATCCTCTTGACATCTTCCTGTCAGTCGCAAATCTTCTTCACCAGATTGTCTTCTTCTTTTCTGCATGTGTCTAAACCACTGTAATCTCTTCTTGTTGACCTTCTCTGCAGCTGGAGCTACTTTATTCTCTTCTCTGATGTCTTCGCATCTTTCTGTCCCACAGTATACATTCTACCAACCATCTAGGCACTACGTCTATATCATCTTTAGCTTCCTCAATTGTTCTGCCTTTGCTGCCCAGGTCTCTGTACCATTGTACTGATCACACCACCGTTTTGTAAACCTTACTTTTCATCTTCTTTGGCATTCATCGGTCATACACTACACATGATATTCTGTGCCAATTTTTCACTGCAGCCTCTCTGATTTTAAATTACCCTCCTCATTCAGATTTCTCTTCTCCTCCCCCAACCCTCATACTTGAAAGTTTTAAGCTGTTCCATTATTTTCCCCTCTATCTCAGTTTTTCAGCTTCTTTTGATTTCCTTCATTTTCTGCCATTGCAACTCTCTTATCTATACTCAGTTTTATTCCACATTCCTTTATTTTTGCATTCAGTTCTCTATCCTTTGCTGTCTGGCTCAGATTCTGCCTGTAATGCCACATCATCTACATACAGCAACTCTGTTGATCTGTCTCCTCCAACCTGTTTGTTGATCTAGTGCATCATCAGTATGAGCAGCAGTAGACTCAGAAATGAACCCTCATGCACACCCACTCCTATTGGGAACCCCTCTGTGAGTCTGAACACTTGGGTTTTTTGACATAACCTGCACTAATTCTAACAATGTTTCTGGGACTTTAAAACACTGCAGGACTGCCAAAATCAGCTTCCTTGAGACCTTGCCATATGCTTTCTCTAAGTCTAGGAATGCTCAGTTGGACTGTTTCCTCATCTCTAGCTTTTTTTCTCAACTGTATGCGTCACTGATGTGAATCACAGCTGCTTATTTCCCATCTTACTTTTTACTTTTCTGTGTATTCCTGAATCAATCATCCTGTCCATAACTTTCATGTAATATGACAGCACTTTGGTATCTCTCTACTTCCCAGAGTTGCTGATGTCTCATGGGTGCTTGTACACTGGCACTCACGTACTTATTTTCCTTTCATCTGGGATACATCTTTCTCTCCATACCACTTTGATTACTCTCCGGAACCATTTCTCCTGTCTCACCCAACATCTTGATCATATCTGCTGGACCTCATCTGAGCCTGCTGTGTTCCCTAACTTCATTTTCCTAAGTACTGTTCTTACTTTTTCTTGGGTGGGCTCCTGCTCTTCTTTCATCATAAGCTGTGTCTGGGACAGTATACCTCCTGTGGGGTTTCCTCATTCAGAAGATGATGAAAGTACTCCTTCCATCTGCCTTTGATGCTTGATGGATTGGTGAGCTGGTTGTTGTTGGCATCCTTAACAAAGGGCATCTGACTATCTTCTTTGTCTTTCTGTTTTTGCCTTTCAGCCTGACTTTCTTTGTGCCATTTACTCAGTCACTTTCCATAAGTTTGTAGATCAGCTCTAATGCCTTATTGTTTGCTATTGCAGCTACCCCCTTAGCATCTTTCTTACCTATCATGGTCCTTCTTTTCTTGCACTCTATTTTGATGAATTCATGGACTTATGCATTCCACCAGCTTATGTACATTATTTCCACAACTAGCTCAGCCACATATCTGTTCTGTAGTCCTTGTGTATGCTGTTTTGTGGTGCTGCAATTCTTCTTCATCTCCAGCTACTTCCTCTTCTTCCTGAGATCCCAGAACCATGAGTAAATCATTGAACTCCTCTGCTTTCTCTCTCCTGTCAACTTCCAGGTCTTCAGACTAGTCTCTGTTGACCGTATGATTCTGGTATCCAGTGGTTTATGCTGTTGTCAACTGTTTCACTGGAGATGACTTTGCAATCTTTGATTCTAACTTAATACTCTTTCCTGACTAGAAAGAAATCTGCCTGAGTTGCATCATGTTGGCCATTCTTGTATGTGAACTTGTGACTGTCTCAATTGCTGAACCAGCTGATGACTACGATCAATCTATTTGCCAGACAAAAATCTAGAATGGCATATCCTTCTTTATTCCTGCTGTCCCACTCATATGAACCCAGGCAATTCTTATATGTATATTCAGGTAACCCATTATCAACACCAATTCATGTTGTCCTGCTTTATCTAGTAGATTCTGCAACTCCTGTCTGAATGTACTCTTTTCCTTACTATCACAACCTGCTATGGGGCATAGACTGTGTTTGTGAATAGTGCCCCTTCCTTATACTGAAAGTTGATTACTTTGATCCTGTGACTAATTCTAATGACATCACTCACTGTCTTCAAAAGCCTCTCCCTTCCTCACAATTCTCATACCATTTTCAGTAGGTCCTCCTCCTCAGTACAGACTCTAGATTCCACACCTGCATGCTTTGCTGCACTGCCCTTCCATCTTGTCTCCTGGATACAGAGGATGTACAGTCTTGTCCTTACCATCCTGTTGCCACCATCTAAATTACATCTTATTAGTGAACCTACATTGAATGTAACAATTCTTCATTCATCTTTGGAAGGTCAAATGGATTTGTGTCTAGCTTTCACTCGACAGAGATATCCTAGATAACCCAAGCTGGGCAAATGGACACAAGCTGGCCAGTAGCTTATTAACACATAGCTGCTGGGCACACATTAGCCAATAGGAGCACATATATCCGCCACCACCATTAGTATGGGCCCCTGGCATAGGCTGGAGTAGGCTGGGTCCTCAACCCACTTGTCATCAGCAAATACATAAGTCAACATTTATTTATTTATTTTACATTTGTTGACTGGGTATGTCTGACTGAGCCGATGCCCTTTTTCAGCAGAGGCCCAGGGAGAAAAGCTCCAGTTTTTATAGTTAATATTACTATTTTATGCAATAGCATAAGAAGTAATGGTGCATGTCAAGTAACTATATAGCAGCATAAGTACTTAGTTAAACAACATTTTTACAAGTTATGCAGGATCCAAATCAGAAACCATAAAGAATTTAAACCATTTATTTTTATATTGCAGTTAATAGTATAGGATAGTAGTGGGGTTCAAAGTAACAGGGGAACTTGGTATGCATTAATGTTTTCACGGAGGGTTGGAGCAATGGCAGATCCATTGTCCTTTAAATATTCTTTTAAGGTTAGTTTAAATTGTTTGGGATGTGTGAGTGTTCGAATTTCTAGGGGGAGTCTGTTCCACGCAATAGAGGGCTGGTAGCTATATAAGCTGCACCCTGCTTTAGACTTGGGCTTATAGATACTTAATAAGTCTTGGGAAGAGCTGCGTAGGTTTCTTGTGGGAGCATAATGAGAGATGACAGAGTGTAAGGTTGGACAATAAGAAGGGTGGTAGAGAATAGAGTGTATGGTTTGGAGCTGAGAAAGGAGCAGGAGGTGAGGCAGTTCAAGCCAGTTCAAGCACTTTAGATAGAGACAGTGGTCATCTTGTGAGAAGACAGGAGTTTAGGTTAGTGAGGATTTGTGAGCAATAAGTTAAGCAGGGATGAAGTTAAGCATGAGCAAGAGCAATTCTAGCTTCCTGTGTGAGAAAGACTGAAATCACCTAGAGCTAATCTTTATTCCATTGGCTGGTTAGCCCAGACATGGCATTCAGTCTGTGATCTGTGTTCTCCTATCTTGAGTATACTGAGCACCTCAGGTGATGCCATAAACAGCTGGTCTATACATCTCTTCCTACTAAAGTGCACTATAACCACAACTCCATTTTAGTCTGAGTTTGAGGTGGAAACACTCAGCATTTTTTTGAGACATGAAAGAATACCAAAGAGACCAAACAAGAACATGCAAATTCTATGCAGACCTTTGTCATAAGTCAGGATCGAACCTTGTACCTTGTGAATGGAAGGCAAAGACCTTAATCATTATGCAAATTAGTTTCTCCCAAATTGTCTAGATATTTTTTTCAGGTGTGTCAAAAAAAATTGGATGCAATTTATTGCTGAAAATGCAATGTGATGTCCTTTAGTCCAGGAAATAACCATTATCCTTACACACTAAATAATGAAACGTTGACCCCAGTAATTACTGTGAGATTTCTAAGCACTGATAAGCCAGTTGTAATGGCAGCAAACTGGGAAAATGAGAATAAGCTCAGAATTGAGATAGAAGGGAAGATAATGGAACAGATTAACAGCTTCAAGTATCTGGGAAGGATACATGCTGGGACCACTCCTATTTGTCTTCTACTTCTTGGAGGTAAAGGCTAATGTAAAGGGCCCTTGGCTGGCCAAGTTCACAGACGACTGCAAATTGAGAGCTGGCTTAGATTCTCCCCATGAGACAGACATCTTGCAACACGGTCTAACATAGACAAATTACTGGTGAAATAGTCATAGACTAAAACTCAATGTCAAGAAATGTATTGTAGCGCCATTTGAGAATACTACCACCCAGGCTAATTACTCCATTGATAATACACCCATAAATGTTGACCCAGTACTGAGGGATCTGGGAACATATGTAGACAGTAATCTGGCCTTGGACCAACATGTGGCTAAGGTAATAAGAAAATAATTTTATGTTGCACAACTTATAAAAAAGGACATGGCATCCATGTCCAAGGAAGTCATAATGCCACTTTATTCAGACTTTATCAGAGTCATCATTGAGTATAATGCCCCCTTCAGCATATACCTGACATATGATGTTTACTTACTAGGAGAATCCAGGGTATAAACACATTACCTTAAAGTCCTATCTCTATACTTTGTCTCCAGCAGGTTACTGAGAGGTGATATATGCCTAGCATTAAGGTATCCTCATATCCATCTCTGATGGACCTTTTGCATATCCACAAAACAATCAACATTAGAACCACTAGACCTAAGGATTTGCATTTTTCTTGTGACATAAATAAGATATATTGTCAAGACAGATATGCATCTCACAGGATCCCCATGCTCTGGAACAGGCTCCCATCTATGTGAACAGACTCCATGTCTAACCCTATTTAAGCCCACATTGACCAACAGATGGAAAATCATCCATTCTCACTGAGACTGGCCCCATGTCTCTGATAGACAGAGCCAGACAATAATGCCAAAACTAACATACCTCCAATAACCCCCAGAAATTTCCTAACATACCCTCATAGCATGACTAGGCTTATAAAGATAGCTGTTAGCATAGTATATACTTATGAACCTATGACCTTCTAAATATTGGGTATTTTAAGTTTTATTCATATATTACTAATGAAGATGCAGTCAGCATTGAAACTGGTTTAATGGCCTTGTTCCTTTATTATGGAGTGGGGTAATACAGGATTTGCATCATCTTGGTCCTGTTTGTTTTTGCCTGAATGTGTTGAGCAGCTCATTATACTTCAGCACACCTCAGACTTATCCAGCCACATAATATGACTGTTGTATAGTACTATCTGATGAAGTTTGTAAGACGAAAACATAAGGGGAACTGTTTTTACAATGTTTATGTGCTTCATGTCCTTTGTGCTTTTAAACCATTGTGTTCATGTGCATTTTGGATTAAACTTCTGTTGAGTGGACCAGCTGGTTTCTGGTGCCTTTCTACAGGCTATTAGTAACCTTGTCATCAAATAAATCAACAAAGATAAAAAAATCCTACAACTCTCCCCAACTAGACTACAAATCTGACAACCTCCCGCCTCTGTTCCTCAAACTAGCTTCTAAATTCATAGCCTTGCCTATATCCCTACTAATTAATAGATCCATTCAATAAGCTACAGGGACTACCATTTGGAAATCCTTTTTCATCATCCCTCTACATAAAGGAGAGAATTCTACTGATCCTTCAAGCTACAGACCCTTTGCGCTTCTTTCCCCTTTATCAAAAATACTTGAAAAACGCATTCACTCTCAACTACTTAACTTTCTACTACAGGAAAACCTCCTCACACCCACACAACATGGCTTTTAGCCATACAACAGCACAACTACCACCCTCCTATCTTTTACCCATAAAGTAGCAGAGACTAGAGATAACAACCAACTTGCATCATGTCTTTTCCTTGACCTCTCCAAAGCCTTTGATATAGTATCTCACCGTATTCTTCTGTCTAAACTTGCTTACCTCAATCTCTCCCCTACTTCACTCCAATGGTTCACTAGTTATGTATCCAACAGGCAACAATCTGTCTTCCTGCTCTTCCTATCTTCATATCACATCTGGTGTATCCCAAGGTTCCATCCTGGGTCCCCTTCTGTTTGACATTTTCACAAATGATCTTCACACATCTTGCAAACAATCCTCTCTAATTCAATATGCAGATGATTCAATTCTCATCTCCATTTCCGATAACATCACTGACTTCCACACACTGACTCAAGATGCCTTCTTTTCCACTGAAAAATGTCTATCTGATCATCAACTCATCTTAACCCCCCCCAAAAAAATGTAAAATCTTACTTGTTCTCCCTCGTTCTCTCTCTCTCTCTCTCAAAATAAAGATACCTTTGCCATCACATCATCCAATAAGACCATCATAAAACTTGAACCGCACACAAAACTCTTAGGTACCATCATAAGTGATGAGCTCAAATTTAACTTGCATATCTTATACAGCATAAAAAGACCCACCAAGAAGTAGGTCTTCTGTACTGCAATAGAAAATTCCTAACTCCCTCTGCTAGACTCTCCCTGACTCAGGCTATTCTCCTTCCATCCCTCTTCTATGCCGCCCCAATCCTTACTAACATACAAGCCACAACCATGTCCAAACTCCAACAAACCTAACACAAGGTAGCTAGATTTTCACCAACTCTCCTCACAACTCTCACCACTGCCTTGCACTCAACTCTTTCCAATGGCTTGAATTCCCTCAACTACTTCTGCTATCTCAGCTACAAATCACCCACTCTATAATATACAAACCATCTAACTGTCCAGCCCTCTCCTCTATGGTGTACTGTTACACCCCCACATGTACTCTCTGCACCTCCAAACAATTACACCTAGATATATACCAACCCAACAAAGCAATTGGTAAATTACTCTACAAAACCTCAATAGTCCAAGCTTGGAACAAACTACCCCACCCAAAACACTTCAAAAAGGAACCAGGACTTGCCTCTGTCACATGCTGACCTAATCCACTAAACTGCCATTTTATTTTTTTTCACTCCTTCCACACTGACTTCCTCCCTTTTCTGCATCGCTACTTTCTCTGTCCAAACATAGGTTCTATAGCACCTACACACATACATATTGCCTCTGCTCTTCTATCTACTCCTCTCTTCTCTGGGATATCCTCCTCACTCCCAAGAAAGAAAGAAAGAAAGAAAAAAGTATCAATTGCTACTAATAGTTATTAGGTTATTTAACCACTTTATACTTCTGGAACTGGTGTAATATCATTGCACCATATTTCTTGATTTATTCCTGGAACTTGTGTCATATAATTATAAGTGCACATTACACTTATATTGCAATTTGTCTGTACTGGAGCTTTTTTCCCTCAGGTCTCCACTGAAAATGGGCTTTTTTGCCTAGGTGGACCTACCCAGTTTACAAATGCCAAATAAATAAATAAACAAGTAAATAAAAGCCCTTAAAAGCTTAGCCATTGTTACATGAATTTTACCTGATTTTCAATCCCTAAGGGCTAGAGGATGTCTTAGGTTTGTGCCTATACTTTTGAGTATTTTACAGATTGATCTGGTCTGTAAGGGATATAGGTGCCACCCCAGGAGTGAATCTACAATTCCCCATCCATTGGTCAAAACTTTGTTTAAAGAGGGGTCAGGGAAGTACTCTGCTTTAAGTGAATAGGAAACTTGTTCCAGAGAAGGGGTAATATTTATAGGATCATAGGAGGTTACTAGGCTAATGGCCCTGGGGGCCCTTACAAGCCTAGCCAAGAGTTTATCCCCAAAAAAGAAACATCAGTCAGCACCTGTCAACCCTGTCAGTGAGGGACACAGGTGGAAACCCTGGGAAAAATGTGTGATTTCCCATCCCCTCATCAAGGTTCCACTTGAAGAAGGTCAGCGATGTACTCTGTTCATACCTCTCAACCTCTTAGAGTAAGAAATCTGGACAATGCCATGAAAAAAAATGGTACAAACAGAGACAATTTTTAAATATTGCTCTTACAAACTTAGAAAGTCGATAGAATAACAGGTTTTGCATTAGCATGAATTGTCTGAAGGGTATGTAGTCTAAAATGCAAATGTCTGTCATTATTTTCTAACATCAATCGTTAATGATTTGCCACTAATTTGCCAGAAAGCCACGATTTTATGAGAAACGGACCACGAGTATAAGGCAAAAATCTGGATATTCTCTGAAAATCTGTACAGTTGAGAGGTATGATTCTGTTTGACATGTATGGAAAGTCTATTCCAGAGATGGGGCACCCTATGGGAGAAATACCTGTCTCTCCAGCAGATTTTGTTAATGTTGCATATTAGATCTAGGCCTTTTCAGCAGGTAATGCGTGAGCAGTTAGGCTTACAGATATGGAGCATCTCTAGTAGGGCAGGGTCCGAGATTGCCTTGTAGACAAGACACAGATCACCTCAGAGCAATCTTTATGATACCGAGTAGAGTGATAGTGATCTGAACCATATAGTACAGGTGCTGGAGTCCGTGGATTCTCTTTGTGAGGTATTTCTGTGTCCTTTCCAGCTAGTGCAGGTGTATGGAGATGTACAAACCAAATGGGGAGTTGTATTCAACTACTGGCCTAATGAGCGAGGATTACAGAGAGGTAATGACCTCCTTTTTTCTTATGCCCTTTACTTATGAGATGAACCAAGTAAAAGGCTTTTTTGACCACTGCTGCAACATGATGGTTGAAAGTGAGATTGTTGTCAACCTGTGTAGCCCCGCCTCTCGCCACAGGCCATGTGCTTAGGAGGTTGCTGTTGATGTGGTAATCAGTAGGGGCCATGTTTTTGCCAAATAGTATGATAATGCATTTTTTTTTTGCGTTTAACTTAAGGCCATAACTTTGGCACCAGTCATTTATTGCTGTAAGATCCTCTTGTAGTATGTTAACATCATTTGAGGACTCAGTCATCCACAAACTTGGTCAGCCACAGGCCTTTTGTCTTTGCCAGGACCTCTGAGAAGTAGATGACACACAGTAGGGGGTCACAGGACAGATCCCTAAGGAACACCACTAGTGACAGCTCTTTTATTGGAGGTGGATGTACCTATTGTGTTCTATCTCTGAGCCAATTGACTACCCACCTGATGAGATAGGGATTTACGGTAAGTTGTGTTAGCTTTTTGATGATGCCCGAGTGGGGAATTGTGTCAAAGGCTTTGGCCAAGTCAAGTTAAGCTATATGTACTGACATTTCCTCATCCAGGGCCTTGGTGACAGTCTCAAAAAAGTCAGCCAGGTTCAACAGCCAAGATCTGCTCTTGATGAATCTGAACTGGGTGGGGTCAAGTGCCTGGAGATTGTTTTTGTCCTTATTTATGAGGTACATAATAATAAGCTCCATGGCTTTACAGATCAGTCTTGTTAAGCTAATGGGGCGATAGTTTCCAGGTCAGTAATGTGATCTAAAGTAATAAAGTAAAGTAATCACCTTTCTGCAGGGGGATGACAATGGCAGTTCTCCACTCTGCTGGAATGAAGCCTGTGCTTAAGCCATGGTTAAACAGGGTGCTCAATGGCGATGCTAGTTCTTGCTGGAGATGGTGCAGAATACAGCCTGGGATACTATCATGTCCCATGGAAGCTGTTTTCTTTGCCTTGGATAGGGATTTCAACACTTGATCTATGGAGATTTGAGGTGTGGGACAAGTATCAGGGATGTTGAATGGGCCTTTGTTAGGGCAAGTGAGTGAACTTTGCACTGAACCTATCTGCTAGCATGTTGGGTAAGTCAACAGGATCAATGTAAGTAGCACCATTAAGTACTAATTTGGAACAAACCTGGGCTTTGCCATGGAGGTTCCAGACATACTTAACTGAAGAAAGCTTTGTGGTTACCCATTGTTGCAGGGGCTAGTTTCGATTCACAATTGGCTTTGAAGGTTTTCACTAATGATCTAACTTGCTTGTTGAGGCTAAGGAGGGAGTTTTTCCAAATGGGAATTTGTGCCCTTTTACCCTTGGACAACATTTTCTTCCTTTTGTTGTAAAGCCTATTGATAGAGGATGTCCACCAGAGAGGTTTGTGTTTTCTTGAGGAGCAGGTTTTAGTTCTGTTGGGGATGGCTGAGTCCATGCAGTTGTACAAGTGCTTGTATAATGCATTGGCATACTGTTCATCATAGTTGTCTGCATCCTCTGAGGGGGGCGGTGGTTTGAAATTACTGATACCCTCCCTTAGGAGGTTGAAGTCAGCTTTTGAGAAGATTTTTAGCCTGGTTATGGCTGGGGGAGATAGAAACTTCAAATGAGACAGACTGATGATCTGATCTCAACAGGGAAGAACTTACTATGGGAGTGGTGTAACAGTCACCCATGCTGGTGAGAACCAAGTCCAGAATGTTATCTCCCCTTGTGGGGTATGAGACGAGCTGGTCTGGTACGTTAGAATTGATGAAGTCAAGGAATCATCGGTGGAGTGCATTAGTGCAGAAATACTTCACCCAGTCTATGGTGGGGTAGTTGAAGTCACCAAGGATCAGGGTGTTAGGGGGTACTTTGATGGAGTCAAGTAGGTCCATGTAGGAGGAGTGGGTGTACTGAGTCATAGTGTGGGGTCTACAGCTGGCTATAACTTGGATGGGTGTCTTGCCAACTGTCAGTTGCACCTGGAGTACTTCTAGTGTGTCATGATGGCAAACCAGTCTGTAGGTGTGCCTGTCTTTAATGAAGATAGAAAGTCTACCACCTTTACTCTTCCCAACCTCATTTTGGGGTTGGAATGTGTGTAATGAGGTATAGCCTGGTAAAGCAGCCTTGAACCAAGTTTCCATGACTGCACAGATGTCAGCTTCTTCTAGTGTGAGGACAGCCTCCAGTGAGCACATTTTCAGGTTAAGGCTTCTAGCGTTAAGCAGCATGACCTTCAGTTTGCTTTTTGATAGAGCTTTTATGTTGGACGATTTGTCTTAGGGGCATTGCATAAAAAAGCCACAATGTGGGAGGCAAGAGCCTTGGCCAGAATCCAAAATCCCAAGAGAGACAGTTGGATGCCATCTCTGACAAACCATCAAGGCCTGTCAACCATGTCATTGCAGAAAGACAGATAGTGACTGGATCCCCTTGGAATGACACCAGAAACTAACCCAATTGAAACACATATCTGTCTCTGCAGCATATTTTGTTCGTATCACAGACCAGGTTTAGATCCTTAGACTGAGTGAACCTTGTGCAGTTTGTCTTGTGAATGTGTAGCAGTTCCATCAGGCCTGGACTTGAGAGTGCCTTGTAGGTTAGGCATAGATCACCTCCTAACAGTCAGTAGGAGACAGATTAAAGGGATAGGGCTTTTAGTCTATCCACATAGGACATGTTTACACCCTGTGTTTTATTTATTTATTTTTTTGTAAGTAACCTCTACGGCCACTCTAGCTGTTTCAAGTGCCTGGTCAAGTACATGCCAAGAGGTGCAGTGTACTCGATTATTGGTCTAATGATGACTGAGTACAGTGAGACTAAAACTTCCTTGCATCCAGATGCCATGCCTTTACTTATAAGCTGTGCAACATAGAAGGACTTCTTTCTCACTGCGGTCACATGGTGGTCAAAGTTCAGGCTACTCTTTATCTGTATACCTAGATCTCTCACCTCCAAGTCCACTCTTAGGAGTGCGCTACTAATGATGTAATTTTCAGGGGTATTTGATTTTTCAAAGGGTATGTTTATGCATTTCCTTTGCAATTAGTTTTAGGCCATGGCTTTGGCACTAAACATTTCTTTGAGTTAGACCATGATGAAGGATATCTACATCACTGAGGGATTCAGTGATTGCCCTCACTTGCAGTTATCAGCTAACTTAGTCAGCCAAAGGACTTTTAATTCAGCCTTGACTTCAGAGAAGTATATTACAAACAAGAGAGGTCCCACACTGAGCCCTG
Source organism: Protopterus annectens (assembly GCF_019279795.1). Classification (NCBI taxonomy): domain Eukaryota; kingdom Metazoa; phylum Chordata; order Ceratodontiformes; family Protopteridae; genus Protopterus; species Protopterus annectens. Next base: position 483,801,594 of record NC_056736.1, on the reverse strand, counting down.
TGGCACATCACTAGTAACTGACCTCTTGCTGGATCTGGATTCACCTACTCTAACAACATTTGTCCTGTGCATGAGTCATTTCACTAACCATCTGGTAACAAGGATTTATGCCCAGTTTTGTGAGTTTATTCTCAATACCTGAGTGGGAAATTATGACAAATGCCTTATCTGGGTTAAGGGAAGCATTAGTCACTGTTTTATACTCATCCATGACCCTAGTGACTTTCTCAAAAAAATACACCAGATTTAGTAGGTATGACCTGCCCTCAACAAAGCCAAATTGGGTTGAGTCCAGTGTCTGGAGGTTTCCTGTGTCATTATTTGTAAGGTCCATGATTAGTCTTTCCATGGCCTTGTATATAAGACTAGTCAAACGTATGTATCTGTGACTTCCCAGGTCGGTTGCTGGTCCTCTTTATGCAGAGGGGTAGCTGTTAGGGACAAGGCCAGAATAGAAGCTGTTGTTAAATAGAGCTCTAGTGGGCCTGACAGGTCCTTTTACAAGATGTTTAAGAGGCAACCTTGGATTTTGTTGGTATCTATTGAAGCCATGATTTTAGCTTTAGGAGTACAGTGGCAACCTGCCCTTTGGTGATAACTGGTAGAGGAATGGTGGGGGTATTTCTTGGGGGTAACTGGAAGTGAAGGACAGTTGAAATTTGAGCTGAATTTATTGTGTAACAGATTTACTATATCTTCTGTCTGAGTATAAGTGACTAAGACTAATTCTGCACATTGTTGAGTGTTGCCCTTAAGATTGTGGACATAACTGAAAAATGCCTTATGGAATCCTTAACTTGACAGGTTATTTTTATCTCAGAATTTGATTTTTTGCTTGTTTAGACTAATGAGAGAGCTTTTGCTCTGTTGTGCACATTCTCTCTTACTTCTAGATAGGATTTTCTTTCTTTTGTTGTGTAACCAATTTAAACCAACATTTCTCCATGGTGGCTTTTTTTTTTGCTGTTTGTCTTAAGTTTATTTTGGTCTGATACTTCCATTTCTATGCAGTTGTTTATATGGTTGTAAAGGGCTTTTGTGTGTACCACTGCATAGGCTTCTGTGTTTTTTGGGTTTGCAGGAGCTTGGAAACTAGCTATGACATCAATTGATATGACGTAGTTTGCTTTTATGGTTATGTTAAAGTTGTAGTTTTATATTTATTTCAAGGGAGACTGCTTTGTGGTCTGATCTAATCAATGAGGACATTGCACTTGGGGGGAGGGGGGTGCAACACTCTCCATATTTCTGAGTACTAGATGTAGGATAATTGCACCCCTAGTGGGACTGCAGACAGCTGCTCCAGAGCATTTGCACTGAAAAAGTCTAGAATTCTTTAAGCATGCTTGATAGTAGTCATGTATGCTTCCAATTTAATCAAGGGGTAGTTGAAATCACCCATGAGCATGGCACTGGGCTGAATAGCAAGTGATTCCAATAAATGCAGTTATGATGTATGTGTTTCCTGGTTCATGGTGGGGGACCTGTAGCGAGCAAGAATATGGTAATGGAATTTTTCTGTGGTTAGTTGGACATGGAGTAGATCAAGCATGTCATATTGTCTGACTTGTCTTAAAGTGTGCTTATCCTTTAGGCAGATGGATACACCTCTACATTTGCCCTTTCATGTGCAGTGGGTGATTGAGATGTGTGGAAGGCATTACAGCCTTGCATTGCCAGGGTACTTTCTGTGGCTTTGAACCATATTTCAGCAAATGCACAGATCCTCAAGGTTGGGGAGCACTTCCAGGGAGTACAGTTTCTTTCTGAGACTCCTAGCATTGAGCAGAAAGATTTGCCAGTTTGGCAATGGCTACAAAAGGCATTATAGGAGTGGATAATGTATTGGCCAATATCCAAAGCCTAGTGGTGACAGGTAGAGACCATCCCTGGCAAAGCATAGTGGCCTGTTAATCATATTCTCCCAGGCTGAGAAATGTTGGACCCCTTTGGAATGACACCAGTAGCTAAGCCTATTATTAATGTTAATCATTTTCTGTTGGAGCTGTGGCACCATCCTTGGAGATGGTAGGATGCTATTCAATGCTAGGCTCATACCTGCCAGGCAGCTAACTGTAACCTTCTCCTTATCCAGCGTGGTAAGAGGGACATCAGTGTGTCTCACAATGGAGTCACCTGTGACTAAAGTATTGGGTTATGTGGTGTTATTTCTTATGGGATTGGAATATGAGATACAATGAGATGTGATTTTATCTGTTGTGGTAGTAGTTGTCTTGTTTATGTGCATGCAGAGTTTCTGTGGACTGCATCTGACAGGCCTTTGAACTTTGGATAAGTTACATGTGAACACTTCTGCATATGTGGATCTATGTGTGTGGTCCAAGTGTGATGAGTGTTGTGTGTGTCGATGACAACCTGTTTGGCATTTTCTTGTGCCTGTATATGTGAGAGTCTTGCCTCAGGTGACATTGTGTAACTACATCTCACATACTTTATTCAACTGTTTCAGAATTAAGTAGTTGTCAGTGTTCATAAGACAATTGTTACATTGCCTTAGGATGCTCATGCCCACCAAGCTAGAAAGAGAGATAGCAGGAAAGTGCCTGTCCGTGGTTGCTGGTTTTTAACATGTGTTTTACAAAGGAAAGGAATGCAGGGTGTTTGCAACCACATGAGGGATGGGTGCTCAGTTAGTGTTATCTACAGCTAACTCATGCAGCGATGCTGCACAGCACACAAACCCGTTGTGCGTTGAACGGCGATAGTTTAAAGTGCTGTACTAATGTGATCTACAGCTAACTCATGCAGCGATGCTGCACAGCACACAAACCCATTGTGCTTTGAACAGCGATAGTTTTAAGTGCTGTACTAATGTGATCTACAGCTAACTAAATGTGGCAGTGCTGCTCAGCTTTTACATTTGTTGCTCCTTGAGCAGTGCAGAACAGTGGAAAAGCTTCTAAAGGTTGTGCGTATACAGGGCAGGACTAACGACTGCTGCCGGAAGAGCAGCATACAGCAAATGTACTTGTATACAAGCAAATTTTAAAGTGGGCATGCACACATGCCTATCAGGTTAGCACATAATATTCTTTCCAGCAGCAATTCCCAGCTCAAATAGGTGAAATCAGCCATCTCTTGTCACAGGAGTATAGACTTTGCCCCTCTTAATGTAAAATGACTGGTTTGGAGTCCAAGTGTTAGGGAACCACAAAAATAGATGCCTAAAAGCACTGAAAATAGTAGATGAGGATTATTTAATTTACTACAATTGCAGAACAGCAGCCCTTACAGCAGTGGAAAAATACACATTAAAACTCTAAACAAATGCAGGAAAAAAACAATAAATAACATAGATTTGGCATATCTACATTCCAACCACTAGATCCAGCTGTCAGAATTGGGAGTGCATTGAAATGGTAGTGATAATATAAACTATCACAATGGCTTAATAAGTCGGAAAAAAATCAGCTGCCTACTTTTCATTTCACTATATCATTAATGTGATATGTTAAGGAAAAAAAATCATAGTGTATCACATTCCCATTTTGTTTGATTAATGTTATTCCTAACTTTTGCATTAATGAAGTTCTTTTGTAGTGACTATACATATATCATATGCATAAATAAATAACTGGAGCATAAAGCTATTTTTAGTTATGATTGGAAGGGTAGCAGAAATCTATCAATCAACACAGCAGCAAAATTCATATAAGAACTGGAAAACAATTAATATCAAAAGAGTATATGAGCTTTACACATTCAAGCATGAAGAGCAAATGAATGGAACACATGCAGGGGACCTAGTCCTTTTCCGTTTGTATAAATATGATTCATTGTATATGCTATTTTATTTGTATCCCACTGTTAGAGTAAGGCTACTTAAGCTCTGTAGCGTGATTTAACAAATTTAGTGCATTGATGTTTTGCTGTGCTCGTGTCTATTTCTAAATGAATTATGACAGATTGGAATGAATGTTTTTTATATTATAAGCAGTTCAAGAGTTATGTTACGACACTTTGAAAATCAGGGCAGCAGACAGACCAACGATTTAAAAAAAAAACAACACAGCAATTGTTATTCTGTAGTTTACAACCCATAGTGAAGATTATTTTTTTTTTCCTTTTGAACAGTTTCACAGTTTTTTCTGTCTGATCATATTCTGAAGGAATATTCATCAGAAATTAGATGCTGTTTTATCACATCGACATTACTATTTAGAAGGTAAACTAAAGTTGCATGCAAAACATATGCTCTTCAACTACTGGAACAATATAAAAGGCTAGAAACTTTATAATGTAAAAGCAGTTCAAAAGAAGTTTAAAATTGTCCTAGATTAGTAAGCACTGTGCCCTAAAGGGTCTGTTTACATAATGCTCAAAACTGCAGTTTAGTGACACGTTAGCAATAATGGAAGACCTCATGAGCTAATTTGCATGCCTCTGAATTACGCTTAATTATTGCAAGTTCAAATCAGTATTGTCCTAGGGTAGCTAACACTGGTGACTGTTGCGTGCTAATGACAGCTCTCCTTACATTTACGCATGCACACACACACACACAGACACACAGACACAGACACACACACACACACACACACACACACACACACACACACACACACACACACACACACACACACAAACAAACACATGCACTGAAACACACAGTCACTCCTCATTACTTCCTTTAAACTATCTTTGTCTCCTTCTACTAGCTTCATCCTCTCTTTTTTTTCTCTGTCTCTCTTCAGAGCACACTCAAGCAAATCTGCAGTCTGCGGCTACCACACCACCCATACAGTATAAGAAGGAATCAGTACTGCAAACTAAACAAGGATATACATGTTGAGCCTCAAGAGCAGGGTCAGTGCACCCAGGCATTCTACTTGTATGTTTTATGAGAGTGAAGCTGTTACATTAGCAATATTTCTTAGTAGTTTTCAGCTTGCTAATAAAACTGACTGTTGTAGCCTTGTGTCCTCCCCCACCCCAGCTAGTACAGCAATCCTAACTGTCCGATAGACAGTATACATTTAATTCAGATCCTTGTGACTAAATTAACCATCAAGAAGCCCTCTCAGTGCTTTCTGCCTTAGTTTGTATCACTTGGAGGCCCACCTGTTTATTTGCATCTCTATACATTCCCCTTCATTGCTAATGTATCTCACTACTCTAATCTGTGCACAAACCGGTTACTAATCAGCAAGTCAATGTGAAGACACACTCCACAACCTTAATAAACTTTGCTGTCTCTTCTCTCCTTCACTTTACAGGTAGTTTGAATTATTACTTACCCCCTCTCAGGCCTTCACTGATTTTGACTAATTGCCTGCCTGGTTTTACACCCCTTGTGCTATCTCCCTCCCCCAATACTAAGTCTATACTGGAATCCTGCTGAGTATGGAGCCATCTTTAAATTTCTAGTCTCCCACCAGGGCACAAGTGCTCTTCAGCAATTACATTCTGCTTACTGGTAAGCCATTAGACCTCAGGGATTTGTTTAAAGTGTTCATATTTGTAAAGTAATACATAATTTTTCTCTTGTCTTGGTGGGCTCTGCCCCGCTCCGTTCACCCTCGCTAATGCTCAGGTTCTTTCCACTCCCCTGTCCTGCCCCCTATCCCCTCCTGCCCCCACTACCTCTACATTTATAGTAATCACAGCCATACCCACAGCTCACCCTCACATCACCTCCACCAATCACAGCTCCTCAAGTCATATCACATTATACCACACCAACTTGCTCCACACAAAAAACGTCCAATCACTCTCATTCCCACTAGGCATTTTTTACATCAGCCACACTACTTCCCCATCCACATATAGTGCAACCCTATAATTCCTATTCAGACCCCCCATCTAGAACCAACTTAAACTTTATAACCATGACTATCACACAACTAAGTCTAGTCTGTCTTCTCATAATTCTTTACAACACCACAAGTTATCACTCTAGCAGTATCCCTAAACTTAGCAGCACAACACTAAATTATGCACTCTCATTACAGACACCACACATTATAATAATATCTGCCAACAGTTGTTCAAGAACTACATAATGGACCAGTTCAGAACTAAACACATATGCTCTCATCCCGATTCCAAAAAACACAATACTTTCCAACACTCTTCATCAAACTTCAACATCTGAATCACCATTTTAACACCAGACTCACCATAAGTGGGGATATCCACCCCAACCTAGTCCCAAATCCATCCTGTCCAACACAAATGTCAGAACATAACACCCCCACTTTCTTCATCCCTGGGCAAATCAACAACAGCAGCAAAACCAACCATCTTTTAATGCTAAATATTAATATTAGAAGTATCAAAAATAAAATGCCTGAACTCCAGGCCACAATAGCACATTACTCCCCAGATATAGTTGCTTTAACAGAAACCTGGCTAAATAAAAACATAGCTAACTCAGAAGTTCTCCCTACTGGCTACAATATCATTAGACAAGACAGACCACTTCGTAAAAGGGGTAAAGCTGCCTACTGTACAAGTCCAACTTAACTGTCCGTCAATTACCAAACTCCTACCACTCCCCCAATAATTGGGCAATACTTATCTCACAACTTCAACTTCACACTAAAAAGGTCATCACCGCAATTGTGATCTAAATTCCACTTAGTAAAACACCTGCTAGCCTTGAAGACTTCTTATCCTGGTGTTCTTCCACATACGCACAAGAAACCCTTATTCTGGGGGACTTCAACCTAGATTGGTTCACCTGTATATTAGAACCACCAAATAATCAAATAAATCTCCATGGCTACCAGCAGCTAGTCCAAATTCCAACTAGATGTGATAAAAAATCTAAAAGGGAATCCATCCTTGACTGGGTCCTAACTAATAACCCCACATTGTACCCTCACACAGGCAGTCTCCCAGACACCTTAATTGACCACAACATAACATACTTTATACATAGTAGAACAAGCATATGCAAAACCAATAACTATATATCAACTAGAAACACAAAAAAAATTCTCTCCTGAGGTCCTCAACACTTTGCTCTGTAACTGTGACTGGACCCCCCTAAAAACCCTCCTACATGACCAGGCTGTAGCATATTTCAACAAAACATTTCCACAATACCTAGACATTGTCGCTCCATTGTGCAAAATCAAGGTTAGAACCTCTATAAACCCCTGGCTCAGTAAAAAAAAAACTAATCCTCAAGTCCAGAGACACTGCCTGGCTTTACTATCAAAACAAAAAGAAACACAAAGCCTAACTAAGTACCAAGAACTGTGCAACCGTGCAAAAAAATGCATTAGGCTGGACAAAAAAATCCTACTACACAACATTACAAACTAAATACCAACACAACCCCCAAAAATGTTGGAAAAATGTAAACCAGCTACTAAAATCCACCCAAAAGGCTACCCCCAAACCAACCACCCATCCCCTAAAGTTCCCATCGAAACACAATTCAACTCCCACTTTGTGAACTCAATTCTATCCTTAGTATCACAGGACAGTTCCTTCCTCACTATCCCCCCAACACAAATAACACTAATACAAGCTTTACCCTCAAAACAGTTTCCACCACTTCAATCAAAAGCATGCTCTCCAAACTAAAAACCTCATCAACAGCTGCCAACTTTCTCCCCAGCTATTTCTTGAAACTCACAGCAGATGCTATTGCTATCCCAGTCTCCAATCTCATAAACGGATTAATTGTTAAAAAACTATGTGCCCAAACTCTGGAAAATATCCTATGTTGCATCCATACATAAAGGTGGGACCTCCACTGAACTTAATAACTACAGACCCATTGCTTTACTCTCCCCCCTAGCCAAAATCCTAGAAAAATGCATCCATACCCAGATGCTAAACTATCTCCTAGACAACAACATCCTGTCACCTACTTAGCATGGTTTCAGACCTGCCCATAGTACCACTACAGCCCTCATCTGCTTCACAGACACAGTAAGCCATCTCAAAAATGAAGGCCTGCAGGTGTCAACTATTTTTTTGGATATGTCCAAAGCATTTGTCACAGTCTCACACCAAATCCTGCTAAACAAACTAAACCAATGTCATCTATCAAATTTCACTCTTACCTGGTTCCAAAGCTACTTAACTGACAGGCACCAAGCTATGAAATGGGAAAATTCTCTCTCTCCCCTCAGCTGCCCATAACTATAGGAGTCCCACAGGGTTCTATCTCAGGACCACTACTATTCACAGACTTTACAAATGACCTCCATACCTCCACACAGCATGCATCTATCATTCAGTACTCAGATGAAACTATCTTAATCTGTGTTGCACAAAACATTCCCACCCTCCTGCAAACAACTCAACTAGCATTCTCTGATGTTGAAAGCTACCTTACCAAAGCCCAACTTATCCGCAATCCAAAGAAAACTCAGCTTATGATTTTAACCAGTTCTAACAAAAACACTGATAACAGTCAATTCACTATCTACTCCAAAAATGCTACTCCAATCGCTCCATTGGCACAGGCTAAGCTAATGGAAATAACCATAGACTCCCACCTAAAATTTGATAGTCATCTCAACTTAACTATTAAAAAAGTACATGCCAAACTGGGATCACTCTAGCGTATCAAACCATTTCTTACCAACAACACAAGATCAGTCATTGCTCGCTCCCAACTTCTATCCACCCTACTCTATGCATCTCCCATTCTGACTTATCTTAACAAAACTGAACTAAGAAAAATGGAAGCCTGCTATAACAGAATTGCCCAATTTGCTGCAAATTGCTCATATAGAACTCATCACTGTACTGCTTTGAGACAGCTCCACTGCCTTGAACTGCCCAACCTCCTAACCTACAATCAGCTCTGCCTCTGTCCTTCTATCTATTACCTCCCCAATAAGTGTACTGCCCTCAAAAACCTAGTACAACATACTCAGCCAAAAGGAATCTTATATCATCAAGCAAACTACTACTAGAAGTCATCAACAGCAAAAATAGCTTTGGAGATGCGCTATATAGTAGTTCATTGGCTAAAAAATGTAACTCAGTCCCCACTAGCATTCAAAACACATCATCCAAAGCCTCCTTTAAAGAAATCATCAGGTAACATCTCAAGCAAAGTTGGCAGTGCCATGATTGCTCCCCAGGCTAGTGAAAGCGGATAAGGTATACATACTAAATCTAGAGTACATGATAATAGTTTTCAATCTTACTCACAAACACTGGCTAATCTACAATGTATGTACTATACCTGCGTAGTATGTATGTATTCTACCTATGTTCCAAATTTCAGCTGTACACCACAAATCTATTTGTTGTTGTGTCTTTCGGCTTATCGCGGTTAGCGGTTGCCACAGCGGAACTCCAGTCCGCTAATGTTTGGTAATGGATTTTTATGTGCCAAGTTACCAGCCCTGACGCACAACCTTCAACAAAGGCACGCCCATTCACGCATGCATCCACACAGAAGACGCTCTAGCTGAGAATCGAATGGGACAACGTCTTGCTGTGAGGTGACAACGCTACCGCAGCACCACTACCACGGGTGTATACCTTACCTTTATTTTTAAATTAATATTTTTTTGTTTCTTCTCTCCACTGTAACTGTTGATGTGCCGCATACCACTGTAAAATCATGTCTTTTGTAATTTGTGTGTATACTTATCATGTCTAAATAACTAAATGTATCTGTAATTTTTCTTTGTGGAGCTTTTCTCTGTGGGCCTCTGCTGAAAAAGGGCCTTTTCTGCTCAGTCAGACACCCCCAGTTAACAAATGTAAAAATAAAAAAATAAAATAAATTTTACCTGTCCCTGAGTTGACAGAGCATTCCCAATGTCTCTCATTTTTTTGTCCATGCTCACATAAATCATGGATACTTACTGTCAGTCACTATTGCCAAACATTAGATTTCCATTCTGCATAGTATTTGGCAAAATACATCATGATACTTGTCCAGTAGTTCTATGACCTTTTTCCAATCCAATTGCTAAAAAACAATTCCCCCTGGTGTTATCTAATATTGCATTGTAGCCTTCCCCAACACAGATGCACCCCACCATTCTCAACTATCTCTGGTTTTATAGAACACTCCAGGTGTATCATGCACTGTTGCAATCGAGAGATTAGAGTTTCATACTTCATATGTAAAAAAAAAAAATCCTTACTACGTGGGTTAGTATAGCATTTTAATGCTGCTGGTCTCTGTGTCAAAAGTACAGAGAAAACATTTTCTCCTTTTCTATTTATTTATTTATTTATTTATTCATGTATTTATATTTGTTAAGGCTTCGGTACTATTGTACAGGATCCCTGGTGTTTAGTGGTGATGCAAAGAACAAATATCTTCTGTATGAGATGCATGTATACAGGGTTTGAATAGATTTAGTGCCTTTAATGTGCACTATATAGAGTATCCCTGACATATGATGTTCCCCTGCCCCATGTTTTTTTTTTTTTTTTTGCTAGAAAAACATGTTCTTTTAATTTTGCGAGTGCTGTTAAGGCAAGCTGTAAAGAGATATTAGTCATGTGTAGTGTCTCCCCACCAATGTTGCAGGATTTAGTCACTAGTCAAGGGGAATGTAGAGGTATGACACCCTCCCACCCCCCTCCACACACACACACACACACACACACACACACACACACACACACACACACACACACACACACACACAGACACACACACACACACACACACACACACACACACACATACATTCATGTATACACAGAAATACACACACATGCACACACTCACTTACGCACACAAACATACACTAACATACACACCTTCACTCCAGTAACACCCATGGACACACTCACACACACACACACACACACACACACACACACACACACACACACACACACACACACACACACACACACACACACACACAGATTAAATCTACCCTACACACTAACTAAATCCCTAATGGACTTTCCCACGACCTGACACAGACGCACGTATACTCACATATGCTGCTCCACACATATACTTACCCCCAAAACATCTTGTCCATTAATCTCCCCAGCACATATCTCAAATGTCATAGGTGAATATGAGCTTTTGGTTGCCAATATAACTTAACAGACGAGTGATTCTCTTAGTTGTTCAGCTGCATAAAGGCCTCCTCACAGGGAATTCTGAAGAAGAACACATGGCTAAAAAGCATAGACTGCTCCTCTGGAATGTATTGTTAGCAGTTAACACAGACACAAAGACAGCACGGCATGGTGTTGCACATTTTCATGCTAAAGCATCATGGTAAGGTTGTCTCTGAATCAGAAATGGTTACCGCTGGCCCAACATTTTTGTTTAATGTACTGTCAGCAATTGTAAAGTCATCCCTAGTGAAATAGTTTGTTACAAGATTAACTACTATTGGTCATAATCAGCTGCAAGCAGTGGTCAGGGAAGACTCTAAGATCAACAGACAATAGACTGAAGACCTGGAAGTTGGCTGGAGAAAAAGCATATGAGCTCAGAAAAATACTCAGGCCTTCAGCACCTAAGGAAGAAGATGAAATTAGCTGAGCTAAAGAAGAATGACAACATCTCAAAACACCATGTTTGACCACTATAGAACATACCTGCATCTGAGCCAGGTATAGAAATAATGTAGATAAAGAAAAGTGGTGGTGGAATTCAGAAGTCCAGGAAGTTATCAAAAGAAAGAAGGAGCAAAGGAAAAAGAGGAAGACAGAAAAGGTGGGCCAGGCTATGAAGGAATACTGGTTGGCTAACAGAGGCTTGCAAAGTATTCATAATAGCAAAGCACAACAAGATTCTGGAAGGTGACACAGCAGATTGTACAAAAACAATCTATCAGTTTGAAAGATAAAAATGGAAAGATAAAGAAGATAGTCATCAGTGACCTTTCATAAGGGACGGCAACAACAACCAGTTCACCAGTCAAAAGTACATCAAAGGCAGACAGAAGGAGTACATCCAGGGGCATCTTAATAAAGAAAATGTAATGGCCCAGATACATCTTAAAATGACAGGGGAAGCAGAATCCACCACAAAAGAAGTAATAACAGCACTAAGGAAAATGAAATCAGGAGAAGCAGCAGACTCAGGTGAGGTCATGGTAGATATGATCAAGATGCTGGGTGAGTTAGGGGACAAATGGAGAGAAAGGAGTCCCTCTGAAGCATACTAGTGACATTGTATAAGAACAAATGGATCATTCGCAGCTGTGGGCAATATAGAGGCATCATACTCCAATCAAACTTCCTGAATGTGTTGGAGAGGGTAACTGATAAAAGAAAACACATAGCACTAGATAGTAAGATGGAGGGATGAACAGTTCAGATTCCTATCAGGAATCAACACAACTTGACCATCTGTTTAACATGAGACAGAGAACTGAGAAGAAGATAAAAGTGAGGAATGAGTCCAGATTAGAATTACCAGACAGGAGAAAGCATATGATAATGTTTCAAGAAAGATGATTTAGGTAGTTCTGCATGGGGTTGCCATCAATGAAGCTTGTAGAATTAGTACAGGATATGTAAAAGTACCCAATGACACAAGTGCAGACTGTGTTCTGGCTTACAGAGTGGTTCCCAGAGGAAATGGGTGCACTGAGCCCACTGCTGTTTACACAGGTGATGAACTGCATTAGCAAACATTTCTGAGGTGGCAGATCAACAAAGGTGCTGTATGAAGACAATGTACCACTAAAAGCAGATGCTGAGCAAGAACTTCAGCAAATAATAGGGGATAGAATGCAAAACTGAAGATACACAAGATGAAACTGAGTATAGATAAGACAGTTGTCATGGCAGCAAATGGAGGTAATCTGAAAAAGCTAAATATTGAGATAGAAAAGAGAATAGTAGAAGAGGTAAACAGCTTCAAGTTCCTGGTCGGGGTGTTGAAGAGAAAATAAGTCTGAATGAGGAGGTTAAAGACAGAATGAAGGTGCTTGAAGGCAAATGTTAGGAATAATGTGTGTGACAGAAGAATGCCACAGAAGCTGAAAAGTAAGGTTTACAAAACATGGGTGCAACTAGTATTGTTGTATGGTCAGAGTCCATTTGGTCAGCTAGATTAGATAGTTAGTCAGTTAGTTAGTTATTTAGTTAGTTAGTCAGTCAGTCAGTCATTTATTGCATTTCTTTACTGGGAGAGTCTGATTGGTCAACAATTCCCTTTGCCTGCAGAGGTGCAGGGGAAAAAAGCTCCAAGATTACCTTTAGTTACATGAATGTGACAAGAGTATGCATTATTATTCACAAAGAGACAGTACATATAGTATTTACAGACAATAGGTGGTGCAGCGGTTAGGGTTGCCGTCTCACAGCAAGAGGTTCTCCTGTTCGATTTTTGGCTGGAGCGCCTTCTGTGTGGAGTCTGCATGTCATCCCCATGGTCGAGTGATGTTAAAGACATGCAGGTAGGTGTGAGCGTGAATGGGCATGCCTTTGTTGAAGGTTGGGCATCAGGCTGGCAACTGGGCACTGTAAAAATCAACTGCCAATCATGGGCGGACCGGAGTTCCGCTGTGGCGACCCCTAACCGGGAAATGCCGAAAGTCTTTTTTTAGTTGGATTACATAATGTAGTAACAGTTTTGACATTGCAGAATTAACATGGTAATGAGTCACAGTAGTATTTGACAGATAAAGTTTAAGGCCTTGGTTTGAAAAAGTTAGACTTATTTTTACTTAAGGGGAGAGAAATTTATGTGATAGTAGAGTTAAGGGGAAGAGATGACCGTTGAAGAGGTTAGTTGTTTATGTGAAAGTAGACGTAAAGGTAGGGGCTTGGAAGTGAGGTACATGGAAATAAAGACGATTAATATGCATAAGCACTACAAATAACACAGCAACATTTAAATACTGATAGATTTTACAACAGCTATACAAAAAACTCGGAAAGAGTAAAACAAATCTTAATACAGTTATTACTCAAAAAATGTCTGACAGAAATACAGATATAGATATAGCTATATATATAGATATAGGTATAGACATGGAAAACATTTGTTTTATAGATTTATTCATCAATATGTTTGCAATGTATGAATTATCACAAATCATCACTAGTTTTGCAAAGTATGAATTATCACAAAAAATATATTTTACAAGGGGGTGTTATGACCCTATTTCTTATAATATTCCATTTCATCCGACTCTATACTCCAGTTAGCTTTTTACACCTCTAATTACATTTTTTAAGTTGAATATTTCTGAAGAAATTCTGCAAATAAAGAATGGGACATTAGATGCATAGGATATTATCAGTTCTTAAGTATGACTTTTAATTCCTCCACAAAAATGAATTGGTTAATAAAATTCAAAACATTTTTGAAAGCATCTCAGAGACTTTCAAACGTTATACATATATAATTTAAACAGAACTTGTATGGTAAAGTTTCATTTGCACGTGATTGCTTATTGGTTTCAGCTAAAAATGAAATAGCCTTCTGAAAGCTAACCATTGGCTACCATTGATGCAGTTTATTTATATGCATGTGGTAAATATAGCGTATCTGATTTTTCAGATGTGACCAGGGGAAATTATAATTGCACAACCACAGAAGAGAACCGTGGATAACACCCAGGCATATCATAGTATTATTGTGTTTATTTATTTATTTGACATTTGTTTTCCAGGGTGGTCTGAATGGGTCTACAGAACCTGTTTTCAGCAAAGACCCTGGGAGAAACGCTTCACATGCAGTACAATACAAATACAGTATAGTTCACAAACAATACAAGTGACATGAGGAATATCGTATAAAAATAAGTTGATTGAATGTAAACTAGGTTGCAAAATATACTACACATCTGGACAACTCTCTACAGTTATGTCATTATATACTAACATATACATAGCCTGTGAGTAGATAAAGTATATAAAAATAGTATGTAGGTAGAACAATGTATGACATCGGCTGTTAAAGTACATGAAAAATAAAATGTTGGTTTAAGTTAGGAAAATAATAGCTGAAAAGTTAGTGATGCAGAAAGGCAATGAGAGAGTTCAGAACAGAGGCGTTACAGACTAAGCAGTAGTTTAAGGGCATGGTATATGGTATAATTAACAATATAAATAGTATTTATGAAATACGTAGACAATTATTTTTTCTTCAAAGAATTAATTTCATGGGACATACTGCTACAATATGCTTGGGACACAAAAATTCTTCTTTTAACTGGACAGAATGAAGAATACACTCAAGGATGTGATGAGGTTATGCAATTACAAATCTGACCGCTGTTTTGCTGATATGAGTGGCATCATTAATTTGTGAAAAGAATCTGACATAATGATGAGGTAGAGACAATCTTTGAAGGGGTCTGGGTCAAAGAATTAGCCCTTACAACTAGTTATGAATGTGATGACCCTCCACTAGACCAGTAATCAAGGAGCCTCAATCCTCACCACTGGCAACAGTGGAGGACGTTCATTGAGAGGATGAGAAATACACACAGTATTTCCAGATGCAGCTCTCTGCATCAAGTGCAAATTCCCTTAAGAGCACACGGTGACCACAGTCAGTATGGGGCTGGATTCTCCCTCTTCCTAGCAGATCCCCAGTAATACTCCCCACTGACACAGCTAGAGAGTTGAGATCTCAGCTGAGTGACTGAGCCAATACCTCCAGCACCCTCTCTATCCAGCCAATGCTTCTCGCCCCTGCCCAAGTAGCTGGCACACGCAAACTCATTGAGGCGTGATTTACACACCCAGACACCTGGGAAAGGCTGGCAAAGGTTTACTAGCTATGACCCCTTCCTGACTGTATTTAAGAGAGTTATACTGTTCCCTAGAAACTTACTTCATTATATCAAGGCAGATATTGTGATAAATGGTTCTTGTCAGCTTGAAGACTGAATACAGAATGCTTTGTCTCACTAAGAGACTTCTCAAATTAATATCTAAAATATTACTGCTGGGATATCTTGTAAAATGACATAATTTCTGGTCATTTGACTTCTGTTTCCCAGGCCAAAACCCCCATTGGTAGAAGCAGGCAGCATTTAGAATCTACCTGTAAAAATATACAGATAAGGGCTTTTCTTCAGATCTTTGGCAGATGCTGGAAGTCATAAAACAATTGTATAGCTTCATGCTTCAAAAGTAGCAATTAGTTCACTCCAAGGACAATGCATAAAGCTTTTTTAGCACATAATCTGTGTTTCTCACTGCATTGAAAACTTGAGAAAGTAATTTAATTTCAGATATTTTTTAAAGTTTACTAGGCTAGGGTTAACCTTATGTATTCTAGTTTCCACTGTTAAAATATATACATTTAAACAGTTAGAATAGTGCATGTACATTTATGTTCTCTTCCAGTAAGGCACACTGTGGATACATTTTAAACACAGCACTTTTACAAATACCTTTTCAACACAAACATCTGTACAGAGCACTTTGATATACACATAACATACATTTCTAATTCATTTGTAACACAATCATCTTGTATAAATCATTTCAATATTCACGAATGACATAATTATTTACAAAGCACTTTGATATACACACAACATACATTTCTATTTCATTTGTAACACAATCATCTTGTATAAATCATTTCAATATTCACAAATGACATAATTATTTACAAAATTCCAGCTAGCTGTGCTGGCAGTACCTCCTTTCATCACACTTCTTCCCTCCTTTGAAGAATCAAGCTAGTTTTTCAAGTGACCCTTGAGAAATGTTGCTTGAGAGGAATGAGCCTATCTGGGAATATATTACCTCATTCCCTGTCTTGAGAGCCCATTAGCATTGACATTGCTAACCTCACTGTGGTTCTGCACTGTCACATCATATGCCTGCAGCCATAGGCTCTGCCTTAGTAACTTGGCATTTTGCTGGCTGGCTCACTGCAGCCATATTAAGGGATTGTGGTCTGTAAGTACAGTGAATTTCCTTCCATAAAGGTAAGGCTGAAGTTTTTACAGTGCCCATAATATGGCTAGACAGTCCTTTTCTACAGCTGCATAGCATTCCTCCCTAGGTTGGAGCTTATGGCCGAGGTATACCACTGGATGATCTTCCCCATCTGAGGAAACCTGGCTGAGTACAGCCACAACCCCATGGTTTGAAGGATTCACCTGCACAACAAATTATTTACTGTAATCTGGATTGGCTAACACAATGCATTCTCCCAAAGCTCCTTACAGCTTCTGGAATTCCTGCTCACATTCTGTGGTTACACTACCTTATCTGGCCTGCTTTTCCTTGTCAGGTCTTTGATGGGAACAGCTATGGCACTATAATTGGGGGCAAACTTTCTGTAGTACCCTGCTGTTCCTTAGAATGTCTTCACCTGCTTTTTGGTAACAGGGGTAGGCCATGCCTGAATGACTTCCTCTTTGGCAGGTTCTGGTCTCATCTTACCACTTCTCACTCTATGTCCTAGGTAGGAAAACTCTGCCATAACCACTTGACACTTACTGGGCTTAATGGCCAACCCTGTCCTCTGCAGTCTGCCCAGCACCTCCCTGACATGCTGAAGGTGCTCTTGTAAGGAATGGCTGTAGATGGTAATGTCATCTAGGTAAGCAAGGGCAAACCCTCCTGCTAGGATATGATCTACCTGCCTCTGGAAAGTTGCTGGGGCATTTTTCACCCCAAAGGGCATCTTTCTGAACTCATACAAGCCAAAAGGAGTCACGAAGTCTCACCTCTCTATAGCACTGTGAGTCAAGGGCACCTGCCAGCAACCTTTGGTAAGAGCAGTGGTGGTAAGATACTTAGCCTCACCCAGCTGCTCTAGGGCTTCAGCTATCCTAGGCATGGGGGCAAGCATCTGCCTCTGTGTGGCTATTTAGTTTCCTGTAGTTGACACAGAACTTGGTGCTGCCATCCTTCTTTGGTACTAGCACCACTGGGGAGGCCCAGGGACTGCTGGGCTACCCCCAGTTCCAACATTTCCTGTATCTCCTCCTTAAGAGACTGTTTGACTGTCTCAGGCACACTATAAGAGGCCTAATTCATTGGTGCAGCTTTGCAGTTATGGACACCAGATTGTGATATGGAATGAAGAAAAACTTACATGCAAAATATATACTTTTTGACAATTTGCCTTTTTGTGAAGGATGTCAAACAGCAGCCAAGTTGCAAAACATATAACTGTTTAATTGGAAATATCATCTGATATATAACCATTTATAACAATAATGGCAAATAGTGCGGAAGTCAGCATCATCTACATTACAGGATTAATCGCTGACCATGCAGTGAGAAGATTAAAGAAAATTACTGCACCCCATTTTATATTATGCATTCCATAATTAGCTGCTTAGTAATTATGTTCTTCTGGGGCAGTCCTTAATTTATTGCTTCTGCAAAGAAGGTACATCATTTAAAATTATTTTCGTATTTAAGCTAAACTTTGATTTTGATAATATAATTATTGGTAATGATAGCCTTTGTGCTTGAAAGCTGTTCTGTGCTATTAAAAATGTATGCATGATTTAACAAGGTCAGCACAGTGACTTGACTCTTGCCTTCTAGTTTATTTTTCCTGTAAACTATCTCACTGAGAAGATCACAAAACTCCTACATATTTTATAAGCAGACATGCCGAATTCTCTTATACAGCAGCATTTCATGTCATTTTACCTACACATTCTCTAAACTTCAAGAATAATGCACATATTTGAGAGCAGAGGTTATTATTTTAATGAGCCACAGGCAGGAACTGCAAGTAATGCAGCCAGAAATAGTGTAAAGGAAAAATACATGTATAAATGCATACATATATGCATGCATACCCACATGCATTCATATAAACTTCCATTAGCAAGTGGAGAAGTTCAAGTGAATATTCCACAGCTCTGAATCATGTATACAGTTATGAAAATGTGACAGAGTTGTTGAGAACATATATAAATCATGTACATCTCTTCCATACGTTCCATACTGTGTAGCCTGAGATATGCAATGACAGATATGGAGGGTATAGACCAAAAGATTTATGTCATTTTTTTCCATATATCATTTTTCTTTATCTATAATTTTTATCAAGAATTTTATATAGCACTCACAAACAAGAATTATATTATACATGCTGTCACTCGTCACTTCAAAATTCAAACCATGAAAAAAAAATGTTATTGCAGAAAACTGTAGGCTGAGTCTTGAGACTTCTGCAACATGTAACAATAAAATAAAATCATTGACATTTAATTGTTTGAGTTAACAAATTCAGTTATATTCACTTTGATATCTATTCAGTTTACAAGAGGTTTCCTTATGTAAAAGAAGAACGCAACAGCTTACTGCAATTTTTCATTTCTGATGCACAGCTAGAAATATCATTAGTAATTATCAAATAAAGAATGTGACATACCATAGAATGGGTCAGTGGCACCACGGACTTTTAAAGGTTTATTTCTGCACTTACCTAGAAAGTGAAAATGAAAAAAAGAAAGAAAAGGTAAAATATGCTATACAGTGAAAGTCAATGACATCAATCAGAATTAAATAACTTAAAAGATGAAAAGAGAGGTTTTCAAAATGCTTTGAGAAATCATCTATTCTGCTAGCCCCATCTCCTTTTTATGAAACTAGCTAATGAAGCAAAGATTCCATATTGGTTTTTGACAGCAAAGATTGTTTACTCATATCAACAAATGACTTGTAATCATGTTAACAATGCATACATGTTGTTGTTAAACATATATTAACTCATTACAGCGATGCAGAAGGTATGTATAGGTCCAAATCCTCTCCAGTGGTGCAGGATATAGACGTATGCTATAATTAAAACAATTACACATGCTTTGAACCGGGTGTTATGTAACCAAATGAATATTACATTGCAGGGAACATTTGCATGTATAGAACTGCTTATGGACAGCATTACTCAACCTTCACTTTAGGAGCTTTTACTCTGTGCATTGACTCGCAGGTGGTGCAACTAATGATCCCTTCTAGATTTCACCCAAGCAATGAACCAGTGTCACCTCTATAACCCCAGGTCACCCAAGCAATGAACCAGTATCACCTCCATAACCCCAGGTCACCCAAGCAATCAATCAGTGTCACCTCCATAATCCCAGGTCACACAAGCAATAAACCAGTGTCACCTCCATAACCCCAGGTCACCCAAGCAATGAACCAGTGTCACCTCCATAACTCCAGGTCACGCAAGCAATGAATTAGTGTCATCTCCATAACCCCAGGTCACCCAAGCAATGAACCAGTGTCACCTCCATAACCTTAGGATGGGGAAGTGACAGCTAGTGTTCACTCCCATCTTCCACTTACTGCCCTAACCAGCACACTTGTCCTAATCAAACTTAGGTCATCCTGGTTACAGATAGGGCTTCATCCTTATTTCCCATATAAGTGTGTAATGCCTGTTAAGTCTTATCTGGATTCCTTATGTCCACCGATTTTCTAGGCTGTCTGGACTTTTCTCATGAGCAGGGTTTTGAGTTCTTCTACCAGGTTTTATTTACACAGTTCTGAAGAAACCTTCCTTTAACCCATTAAAATATGGTAAATTGCTTCATACATTTCTTTTATTAGCAGGCTTATTGAGAACATGGTAAATGTAATATCCCAATGAAATTTGACTTAGCTAGTCCTATTAGACTCATGCTATTCTGCTTTTAATGGATGAGACTGCCCTATTCCCATTGTATTGCTGCAGCATTTTGTTAAAAAATACTATCTTCATATAAGGTTGTATTACCTCAGCGGCCATAATACTGAGGAATATGGTGTAGTGAAGAAATGTGTTATATAAGGCATATGGATAACTTGCCCCTTGTACTTCTCTAATGTCGAGTAATTTAAATTCTTTCTGGTCTCATTTGAATAAACCAGTATGCCAAGAGAAAGGTAATCAATTTATAGGCAAATTCATTGTAAAATATTTTCACTAACCCAAGTTCAGTAAATTATCCTTGTCAACATGAACGTGACAACAAATATATAATAAAAATCTATTGTAAAGGACAATGCATTGGCCAACATATATCTATAGATGACGGCAGTGATGAATGTCATTACAACCGGTCCAGGGTAGCTGTTGGGAATGCACCAGTGGTTCCCAAGGAAAAGATGAGTTGTCTGAGGAACCAGCTTCATCCGCAGTGGATTCACCTTTCTGCTGCTGATGCTCTTTACCAGCCTGCTGCTGGTGATTTACTTATATTTGAGGCTAGAGGAAAGAACCAAGAAACCAAATAGATTGTTCCGTAGTTAAGACCAGAAAAGTTGCCTGATTCCTGAGGAAGACTAGCAGCAGTAGTGGATAAAGCAAGCAGCTCTACAAATGTAATATCTTCTCCATTACAACACAGTAATGATTCACTTTAAACACTTAGCTAAGAACACAGAGGTAAAATAAACCAACTTCCAATGAAGGAAATTTAGTTTAAAAAAGATTTCAGCACCTTTGTACCATAGGAACATAGGAAGTTACTAGGCGAACAGCCAAACGGCTCTTAAAAGTCTAAACAAGTTTGACCCATGTTCCCTAGGGTGTCTGGTTCAAGTAGTTACTAAAATCAGCACCTATTGCCCCTGTCCAAGAGGAACACAGATGGAACTCCTAGGGTGAATTTTTAGTTTCCCATCCAAATGTTCAAATTATGCTTAAATAGGGTCAATGAGGAGCCTTGTTTAACATAAATAGGAAGGTTATTCCAAAGGTGGGGTAACCTCTGTGAGACAAATCTGTCTCTCCATCAAGTTCCATTTATGTCACATACCAGGTTAAGGTCTTTGCAGCCAAACCTGTGTGTCATTTGACTTGTGAATGTGCAGCATTTTCATTAAACGTGGGTCAGAGATTGCTCTATATGCAAAGCACAGGGTGTGTCTGAGCAGTCTGTATGACACAGTGTAAAGTGACAATAGTTTCCGTCTGTCCGCATAAGACAGATCTTGAAGACACTGAATTTTTTTTGTAAGGAACCACTGTGGTCTCTTAATCATACAGAGCATGATTCTCTCATTTAAACCAAATTAAACATTACATGGCAGTCATTAAAACACTTTTATCATCTTTAAAATTAACATTTTACACAATAAATGCAGAATTTGTCATACAAAGTAGAGTAGAAGGTAATTCCAGAAAGGGAACTTTTCTGCCTAGCAATGGAACAGCATTAGCCGGACATCAGTCCTTGAAAGTTCCCTGAAGAGTGCTTGTTTCAGTTGGCAGGAGTACTTTATACCTGACTTTTAATTAGCTGAGCTTGACGTGGCTAATGGTTTGGGTGCATGGAAGTCACACTGAATCTTTAGAAACTGGTCAGCAGTTATATCCTCATCAGGATATAACTCCATATAGCTTTGGCTACTACAGCAGTAATCGATATGAAGAACATCTGAAGCTTCTATACTGATTCTGTTTGTTGAGAAGATTAAATCCACCACAGTGTGGCTTAAAGTTAAGATAGCTGAGAGTCTGTTAGTAGCACAGAGACTGGAAGCTAAATCATTTGTATACAGAATGAGGTACCTTTTTTTGAGAATTACTCGGCAGAACAAACTTAATCCAGCAACACATTAAGACCATCCGTTGTGCAAAGTTAATCTGAAAGCAAATTAGATATCAGAATCTCAATGATTAGCTCCTAAGGATAAAACAAACAGTATAATAAAACATGAGGTCATGGAAAGCAGACTGAGTGGAATAGCCCCATTGTACTAGTTCCTAAAACTAAAGGGGTGATATAATTTAGCACTAACTTCAGAAAATAGAATACTATTTCCAAATTTGATTCCTACACCATGCCTAGAGCAGAAGAGCTGAATGAACATCTAGAAAGTCTGGATTTTTTTTCCACTCTAGACTTGACCAAGAGTTATTGGAATCCCATTATGTTTCAGGTCAAGAGAACAGAGATGATTATATACTGGATGGACTTTATTACTATAATGTTATGATATCTGCATTTATGGGTCTCAGCACTGTTTTAGTTGATTATGCACTGAATTCCAAGATTTCTAGCAAAGTATGCTACTGCTAGCCTTGATGACATTTTTATTTCTCCAGAGGACTGGCAAAGTCATTTCACCAAAGTCCATGTTCTAAACACTTTACATCATGCATGATTAACAGCCAACCCCAGTGCAGGTAATTTGGGCATTCCAGGATATATATATATATATATATATATATATATATATATATATATATCATGCATGGTTAACAGCCAACCCCAGTGCAGGTAATTTGGGCATTCCAGGAGTCTGATATATATACAGGGGCGGCTCGTGGCATAGGGCTGCCGGACTGCAGCCCCCTCAAAAATAAAAAAGCAAGAAAAACAAATGAAAAATAAAAAAAAATATTTTTTTAAATTTCGCGGACTTCGCGCATGCGTGCTTGTGCTTTACTGGAGTTTGTGTATGGTGCTTGTGCTTTACTGGAGTTTGTGTATGGTGCTTGTGCTTTACTGGAGTTTGTGTATGGTGCTTGTGCTTTACTGGAGTGTGTGTGTGTGTGTGTGTGTGTGAAAATGCCCCAGGTGCTTATGGTGGTGTGGTAGGGAATGCCTCAGGCTTGAACCCTGTACCCTGTATGCAGGTGTTAAAGACTTGAGTTCCCTACCCACCACCATTTGTAAAAAAATTTCAGATTTTTACCTCATATTCGATCTGATCTGTTCCTCATAATATCTGTGGTTTGTAAATGTTGCAATGCTTGATATTTGATGGTGTAGTAGTAGCATTGTTGCCTCACAGCTGTAGGTTCTTGGGTTTGATTCTTGGCTGGGGTTCCTTCTTTGTGGGGTCTGTATCTTCTCCTGTGTTTGTGTGGGTTTGCTTTTGTGCCCTCCCATGTTACAAAGACATGTCTGCATTATTTCTTCCTGGGCCTCTGCTGAAAATTGTTTATTTGTTCAAGTCAGACTGTCCTGATTAAAAATGTTAAATAAAATTGATAGGCATTTGAATTTCAGACTTAAGGGTTTCTGAATGTTTAATTCCTTGCGTATTTGATGGTGCAGTGGTAGTATTGTTGCCTCACAGCTATAGGTTTTCTGGTTTGATTCTTGGTTGGGGTGGCTTCTGTGTGGAGTCTGCATCTCCTCCATGTGTTTGTGTGGATTTGCTCTGGTGCCCTGCCATTTTACAAAGACGTGTCTGCAGTTTTAATCCCTGCTGAAAATTGGTTTTGTTCTGTCCGCAGTAAAATTGACAGGCATTTGAATTTCAGACTTCAGGTTTCTGAATGTTTAATTCCTTGCATAATTGATGGTGCGGTGGTAGTATTGTTGCCTCACAGCTATAGGTTTTCTGGTTTGATTCTTGGTTGGGGTGGCTTCTGTTTGGAGTCTGCATCTCCTGCCTGTGTTTGTGTGGATTTGCTCTGGTGCCCTGCCATTTTACAAAGACGTGTCTGCAGTATTAATCCCTGCATCTCTGCTGAAAATTGTTTTTGTTCTGTCCGCAGTAAAATTGACAGGCATTTGAATTTCAGACTTCAGGTTTCTGAATGTTTAATTCCTTGCAGATTTGATGGTGCAGTGGTAGTATTGTTGCCTCACAGCTATAGGTTTTCTGGTTTGATTCTTGGTTGGGGTGGCTTCTGTGTGGAGTCTGCATCTTCTCTCTGTGTTTGTGTGGATTTGCTCTGATGCCCTGCCATTTTACAAAGACGTGTCTGCAGTATTAATCCCTGCCTCTCTGCTGAAAATTGTTTTTGTTCTGTCCGCAGTAAAATTGACCGGCATTTGAATTTCAAACTTCATGTTCTTCAGAATACATAGTAGCACAACCTTTTTTCTAGCAATTTTCTAAGTTTATAAGATGAATATTTTAAATTTGTCCCTATTTTTGGGACTGTATTCCCCCATTATTGGCTTCGTCCAGGTTTTTGTGCTAAGGTTGACAGCTATGGCAAGAACTGAATTCACTAAATATGGACTGTAGAATTGTGCATATTTACTGATAAAGGTGCACTGTAGAATTGTGCATATTTACTGATAATGGTGGACTGTAGAATTGTGCATATTTACTAATAATGGTGGACTGTGGAATTGTGCATATTTACTAATAATGGTGGACTGTGGAATTGTGCATATTTACTAATAATGGTGGACTGTAGAATTGTGTATATTTACTAATAATGGTGGACTGTGGAAGTCTGAGTAGACTTTTTATGATAAATGTTCTCAACTGGGCAGTTTTGCCATTATGGGTGCATATGTTTTGTTTCATTGCTTACTGGAAAAATGTTCAAAACAAATTTAAAACACCCTCTAACAAGTGTACTGTATTGTACAAGGAATATAATTTTTAGTACAATGAGGAAGGTGTATCAAAGAGCACATGTATGTTTCATATGCAAGGGGCCTATGATTCGAAAACAGCCCAAAATTAATCTTTATCTGCCACTGGCAAAATGTATTTTCTTTGAATGTGGGTTTCAATGCTGTTTCAATGAATGTGAGTTTCAAGGGCAGAGAAGTTTTAATGCTAAGTTTTCATTGTGAGACTGCATTGCTTTGTTTAACAGATGACTTAATGTTTGTGCTGTAAAATACAAAATAAAACTTTCAAATGAAGTCCAATCATTGAAGTAAAGCAGTATGCACATTAGTGTTTATGGTAAATGGAGTGAAATAGCCAAGTAATGGTTAATTGGAATGGCTGCAGAGGCTCCAGTTCAACCATTATTTTGTCAGGGGAGGGCAGCAAACTCAGACAGGCCCAGCTGAACTATACCTCCCAACTGTCCAGATTTTCAAAGAATGAATAGATTTTTGCTTCTTATTTTTGGTTTGTTGTTCATAAAATTTGTAGTTTTAATTCCTAAATGATTTGCCAGAAGTCACTAAATAATAAGTTTCAGACTTCATAACCTTCATAAAAATGCATGTTAAAGTAAGAGCCGTTCTATCAACTGTCTCAATTTATACAAGAGCAATTTTTAGTACTGTTTATATGTGCCCCCAATATATTTGGCCTTGTTCAGATTTACTTCATTAACAGGTTGAGAGGTACATGCAAATAAATTGCTTTATAGAATTAGGCATAGCCAACCTCTCAACTGTCCCCAATTTTTGGCTCAAAATGTTGCTCTTCCCCCTTATAATCCCTCCATAAAATAGCAATTTTGGAAGAAAACATGGAGGGTTTACAATTAAGAAATAACTGTAATAATCAAAGTTATAGATTACTTGAAATGCATGTAGATTCTTTTATTTTGTCAGCTGCTCAAGGTAGCAGTACTAATATTAAAGTGTCCCTTCTTTGACAGGTAGAAGCTGTATTGTGTGTCTATTTTATATTTTTGCATCACAATTTTGGTCCATTTTTCATAAAATTGTGTTTTTGGCAAATTAGTGACAAATCACTAAAGACTGAAGTTAGAAAATGACAGACATTTGAGTTTCAGATTTTATACCCTTCAGAAAATTCATACTAATGCAAGACCTATTCTATTATCTTTCTAAGTTTATTAGAGCAATATTTAAAAATTGTCCTTATTGTTGTGCCTTTGTCCCACTTCTGTGTATGGCTTTGTCCAGATTTCTTGCTCTTGAAGTTGAGAGGTATGACAAATGTGTCAGGGCCATCACAGTCAGCCAGAGAGATTTCAAATTGTGACATGCTTGTTGCACCCCACTCCCCATGTAGTGACTCTGGATGTGTCCAAGCAAGGCAAGGAGTAGTTGTATCTACCTTGGATGGGGAGGACACACTGCATAAGTACTACAGTGGCTTTTCATCTGTCCTTGATTTTGCAGAATGGTCTGGTTTCTGTCATATTTTTGTACTGTTGATTTATGCTTATTACTCAAAGTGCCTGTTGCTCTGTGTTTAAGTAGCAATGCTTTAATGACCATAAGGTAAGCTTGTCTGACATTGTAAGATGCAAGTAAGCTTTAATAAGCATACTGTTAAAGAATTGCCAACATTGAAAGCCTTTCTGTTGTTGCCATGCAGAGAATACTTGACTAGATAATGTATAAGCCTTGGGTATTAAAGGACAGGATTCCATTATTTTAAAAAGCTCATTACACTTGTTGGAGACTTCCAGTCATCTCTACAGGCTTTACCCGTAAACTAAACAGAATGCCAATCATGTGTGGTCCATAACCTGTACAGTAATCCTTTAAGCAATGTATCTTGAGCTTGTTTCTTGTTTGCTTTTCATTTTTTACTTTTATCATGTTTTCCCCATGAAACAAGTTGTCAGGCAGCAGGTCTTTTTAGGATAAGAAACATTTTTACAAGTGGGGGCATCACATAGATTTCTACTTTCAGCATGTTGCTTGGTACTTTAATAAAGCTGAATATATTATAATTAGAACTGCAGTGCAAGGAGAAGTGGTTTGAGTTGAGTGCTTCTGGTTTTCTTATACTTGATTTTGACTGGCATTCCAGTAATGTATTTAAAAAGTAATTTATTTTTTCATGCCTCACAACCTTTTGTTTCCATCTAGATATTAACTAAGCTGTCATGCAGCCAATGCATTGAAATATTTTTATTCTTCTACACTTATTTTTGTCTTGATTGGACTTTCATAATGATGGTTTGCCACCCAGGGCAGCGTATTTAATTAAAGTTAGTTTTTTTGTGGTTTTGTGCATAGCTCCTCCCCTTTATGGTTGAACACACCCCTTCCCTTTGACCCCGCCCATTCAGCGTCTCCTGCAGCCCCCCTGTGATTTGAAGTCACCAGCCGCCACTGTATATATATATATATATATATATATATATATATATATATATATATATATATATATAGTTCCCCTTCACAAGATTGAATATATGAATACTCAAAACTCATAAGCCCGAGCCCAAAATCTCGAGTATTCATATACTAGAAATTGTGAAGGGGCACAAAAGGAAAGAAAAAAACACTTTTCTAACATTTTTGCAGGGGGCACCTGCATTCTTCACACCCCCCTACTTAAATATACCAACTCCAAGATTGTACTACAGCAAAGGAGATAGAAATGTACCATTACGCGCTATATGCATAAGCGCACGATATATATATATATATATATATATATATATATATATATATATATATATATATATATATGTATGTATATATACACACACACTATGTCATAAGAATATAGTATGACCACACAGAGACTGTAGAAGCCATATGAAAGTGGCTGTATATATCACTAGGAATGAGGTCAGGGCTTTTTCAGGATAGCTAATTGATAGCATAAGTTCAATCTTAACTTTCTAATAATAGCATGTTCTTTGATTGATATGAACCTCAAATGGACAGAGATAACAAACCAGGCATTCTGAAAGCTAACAAACATGCTGCTTTCTATGAAAAAAACTATTAGCTTCAGACTTTTCTGAAAAGTTTATAGTATTTGTGGATACCTCAGAGTTAAGGATTTGTACAGTATGACACAAAACAGAGTATGATGAACAGTCGATATTTTATACAAGCAAAAAACTGAATAATAACAAATGCAGATATTTAGAAATTGAAAGGTAATGCTAAGCCATAAATGGTCATGCTGTACTCTCAACCATTATCTTTTTGGTTGAGTTTTTTCTAGTTACAGATTATGCAGCCCATCAATGGCTATATAGCTAGAGAGATGCCAGTTATAAGGTAGTCAGATAGCCCTTACATCTAAACCCTTTCAGTTTAAAATTTTACACCACCTGTGTCACCGCCATATAAATACATGGGTTGTCACAGGCCTACACCTCACCTAAAGCCACAAGAACTGATGGTTGCATCCTTGGGTAAACATGTATTGTAAAGACTGTTAGACCAATGATGAAAATGAACGGGAGCATGGGAGAAAAAAGCCATGCCATTGCTGAAGCTAGGCTTTAGGGAGCATGATAGGTGATAGATACTGTGCCCTTGGGGGGGAAATAGATACTGAATCTTATAAGCTACCGAGGGACAGTTGTTAATGTCTGTTTGTTGAGGTTAGCCTTCACAAAAGGAGAAGACAGTTCAAGAGTGCTGAAAAGAAGACTGATTTCCATAAGAATGAAGTGCAAAATGTCTGAACTGGATTTATCCTACTTATAAAGAAAAACTAGATAAATTCTACAAGTTGCTGCATGCCTTTTGTAATATGCTGGTATGGTCCTAGGCAAGGAATACAGTCACCTGAACAACTGAGGAGCTGTTTCTTAATTTTTCTAAGTACCTGCTTGATGATGTTACATATACTTTTATAAGTTTATCAGCGGAGTCTCGCTGAAAAAAAGGTATGTCTATACATTGCTACTTTTTTTCTGATTGAAGTGCCTCATTTCTACTATATGTTTGAACTCTTTTCATTTGTTATCAGTAAAGTTTAATTTGCAGTTGGAATCATACCTCTCTACCTCTTAAAGCAAGAAATCTGGACAAAGCTATTAATAAAAGTGTGACAAAGGCCCAAAAGTAGGGACACTTTTTAAATATTGCTCTTACAAACTTAGAAAGTTGATAGAATAACAGGTTTTACATTAAAATGGATTTTCTGATGGGTATGAAGTCTGAAACTCAAATGTTCATCACTATTATCTTACTTCAGTCTTCAATGATTTGCTACTAATTTGCCAGAAAACCACAAGTTTATGAAAAAGGACCAAAAATATAAGTCAAAAATCTGGCCATTCTGAGAAAAATTTACAGTCACTATATTTTATGTGCATGAAAAGAGCAAGAAATATGACAACACACACGCACAAACATGCACAAACACACACACACACACACACACACACACACACACACACACACACACACACACACACACACACACACACACACACACACACACACACACTTTTCATTATCTCTTCATAAATTGTATTGGGCTATTTTTCTTTTCTGGACTTTTTCCAATTTCTCCAGATAAAGTCAATACCTAATGCAATGACTTGCAGATGAATACACTGACAGCACTTGAGCTGCATTAACATGAAATAAAGGTTTCTTTTTTTTGTTTGAATACTTTTGTTTTCACTGATTTTCTAAATTCTGAAATTAATGCACTTTGTGTTCTATGACTTTTAAAGAAACATGTACTTTATGCATTTGCAGCATAGCCATTGCTTCTGACAACAAAAATAACATTATTGTTGAGTACTAATCCAAATGCACTTTGATGTCACTATGGGGAAGGCAATTGTTTTTAATTATACCCCACTTAGTTGTCATTAAATGGGATAGCAAAGTGCCCTATAAATCTATGAGGTAGCATTGGGTTTCAAAAAATCCTATAGAGGTTTAGCTGCTTAAATAATAAATACAGTATGCTCCTCTAGAGATTTCTTTCTTTGTCCTTTTTTAAAATCACCAGTTGCTGGATCTCAAAAAGCATTTTAGATGGAAAGAGTTAAAAAAATATGAGGATGTAACATGATGGGAACATGATTTCTAACAGATTCTTCTAATAGAGAGTTGACTCAATATTTTCTTGAACAATTATATAAGCTGTACTATATCTACAGCGACTCTAATACACATGTAAGTATTATAACATAAACATACAGTTCACTTCAAAAGTAGATGCTGCCTTGTGTTATATGATTTTTCTATGAATATAGTATAGTAAGATACTGATACTGCAGAACAGTGTCACCTTTCGGCTTGCCAGTGCCAGAGAGTTTTTTGGTTCACTGAGGGTCTCCCACCCACCCACCTTTGAGTGAAATGAAACAGTGGATGCTCTTAAGGTCATGGGAATATGGTTTATTAGTCTTCTGATGGTGATATCGTCATCCCATGACATAGCAAATTGTATCCAACAGGAAAAAAATATATGCCCATAAATGGGGGAAATGCAACATTTGTTTTATAAAAAAATTGCATAAATCCAGAACTTTTAAAGACAGGAAGTATAAGAAGCTGTTTTCAAAGCATTAAAATAATATTGAAATCTCTAATAGGAATATAAGGATCATGACAAACCAAAAAAGAGAAACATACAAGACCTGTTTAAAACAGATGCTTTCCGGACGTTCTCCGGTAGATGCAAAAGTCAAAGATGACGAAATTCTCCTGAAACTAAGGTAGTTTTCCACACTTTATTTTAAAGCTTCAAACATCCAGCTTTTTGTCGGTTAATACTAGCCAACTTCCTCAGAACAAACAAACACATCACTGGCATTCAGAACGTACTTATAGTTCAAAAACCTTTCACGTGATGAGTGTAATAGGGTTATAAAATACATTCAAAACTATGAAAAACCAAGGAAAACATAAAGATAAGTTAAAAACATTGTCTTAGGCAGATACAATAACATAGACACTGTGACATTCAAACTGATACCATATTAAAACTGTAAATTAGGTTGTTTAAAACTCTCCAATCTCCAACAGCTGAGAACTCTGTTATGCGGTCTTGCTGAGACGCTACTCAGCGGCTGATGAATCAACACTAATTAATATAGTGGTAAAAAGTCTTAAAGGTAAAAAATAGTAGATGATGGATAATAAAGTAAAATACTAGCTGCTATGTTTTAAAACAAGCAGCTTACCCATTCTATGATGACGGTAAATGTCCAGATCTCACTTTACATGTATCTAATTCATGAAACTGCATGATGTTCCAGAGGACAAAAACGGAGGCTATTCCATTTGACACTGTTACTGTTACGTGTTCTGATTTTGAACCCTGTATGTCATGCCATTTAAGGATGGCCATAAAAATATGTTTGTTCTGAGGAAGTTGGTTAGTATTTATTGACAAAAAGCTGGATGTTTGAAGCTTTAAAATAAAGTGTGGAAAACTACCTTCGTTTCAGGAGAATTTTGTCATCTTTGACTTTTGCATCTACCGGAGAATGTCCGGAAAGCTTCTGTTTTAAACGGGTCAGGAATATAAGGATACAACAA
Source organism: Protopterus annectens (assembly GCF_019279795.1). NCBI lineage: Eukaryota > Metazoa > Chordata > Ceratodontiformes > Protopteridae > Protopterus > Protopterus annectens. The sequence goes on along the minus strand of NC_056736.1, from coordinate 483,769,882 downwards.
AAAATAATTATACACCAAGACTAGTGATCAATAGACAAGACTTGTTGTTTTTCTTGCAATAACTCCTGCAATGTAAATGAAGCCAGTGGGAGTGGACAGTAATCAAAAATAAAAAAGGCTAATTTTGTGTGATAGTCTAGGAATGGCAGATCATCTTTCGACATTTATTTAGCTTGTGTTAATTTCCTAATGAGCAAAGTTCACGGTTCTTGAACTGTTAGAGTCTGTGGTTATTTATTGGCAATATTATTGTATAATAAGACATACCGGAGAAGTCTGTTAAAGATCCTATCCAGTGTTTTCAACAACCGTTAGTGTTAAGCAACATGAATAAATGCATTGTGGAGGCAGAACTGCTATAGTCATGAGTTTCTGTCTTAAATGTCAACATGCCTACAAGGAATTTGATCTGAACCATAAAAATAGCTTCACTTGTTCACTGTTTTTTTACTGTATGATAGAAGTGCTATATATTTTTATTTTTTCATAGTTTTAAGAACAGTCACAAATCACTACAGCAGTAATAAGCAAACTAACCTTTTAAAAGTGCAAATTTCTCAGCTTTAGTTTTCTCACCTCTGTAAAGATGGCACTGTGCTGTATCTTCCAAAATAATGGCACTAATGCGTATAACTTCACATTTCTTCTGAGGCCCAGTCCAGTAATAAACATCAAACAACAAGCTTGATAGCCCGGTATTCAGATTTTTTTTTTTTCTGAATAATGTGTTATCTAGATTTAAGACTTGGCTAAGTCCTTTTATAGTTTTTGCTGGGTGCTATTAAAGTTTATTGGCAATGCTAACTGTCAGAGGAAAAGCTACTTAAGTATAAACTTGACATCTGGTGAAAAAGGGAAGAGTAATTTAAGCAGCATGAAAAACTTAAAAGAAAATAGCTGTAAAATTCAAATACCTTTTTTTTCTAGCAATAAAATGTGCACTTCATTAAACTTCTGTTTTTCTCATTCAGTTGCATTGATGCATTTTTTTTAATTCCCTGGCTTGCTATCTTCTCCTCAGTTATATATTTGCAATGCTCTAATCACTGCATTGATATAGTTTTAAATATTTGGATGCCAAACCAAAAATGAAAGATTTGGCCAAATGGGCTATGTTTATCACTTGCAGTTCTAAGCACAACTTTAGCCATTTCAAAACTATTGGCAAAGAAACATGATGCAGGAGAAACAAAGGCTGTAAGCTTCCTTGCTATTGCTAAGCAAAACTGAACACAGCACAGCCCCAGCGGTTTGCATAGCAAGCGAAAATTAAATAGCGAGACATCCAGCGATAGTCATAAAAACAGGTAAATAAAATAAGCATGGGAGGCACTAACCACTGTATTGCATATATTTCTATGCACAAATGCATAAGCAATCAAAAAGGTTTCACAAGAAAAGCATCTGTAACATGACTCAGGCACTTTGAAGGATTTTTTTTTATTTGTCTCAATGCACAAAACACTGTAAAATATTAAAATATACAGATAGCTGAAATGTGATGCAATATATCATAGCTCAGGCCCCTCTTTCCACAATCTTCACACTCTGAGACCATATTTCATTCACATCTACATGTGTGACTATTGCAAATGATATATTTTCCACTTTTTTTTTTTATTTTAACCTAGTTAAGCAGAAGCGCATGAAGGTAATACATAGGGCATTGCTTGTTTTCATAGACTTTTACCATTACTTATTTCAGTGTACTGGCTTAAACTTTTTAGTATTAAGGTGGATCTGATATTATTATTTCTCAACTAATGCCCCTTACCTTTTTTATTATCAGAATTTAAGTACTATCACTGTAACAGGAATAATTTTATATTACTGGTAGTGAAAAAAAATGTTACTCCTTTCAGTTGCATTTGTAACCTTACTAACAATATTCAAATACTTAGTGAAGCCTTGGGTGCTTATGAATCAGTTTTTGCAGCTGACCAGCTTTGATTGGTCACCGTAATGGCTTTTATAGGGGAAGCTTCTGCTGTACCTTCCATAGAGTCAGCATCCTTCCTGCTCAATGGCATCTGGTGGATTTGTTCATTCATTTCTTTCAGATAGAAGGTCGGTTTTGTCATCCTTTGTAGTGTTAATATCTGACCAGCCACTTCCTTTTCTTACATATTCGTTAAATGTTCATTATTGTGTCAGAATTCATGCAGCTGCCAGCAAACAGCAAATTGCAGCAGCAATTGTTTCTGTCAGACCTTATAATATTACTGGTCTTTCTTAGACACCCCACTGTATGGTATCACATTTGTCATTTCTGTAAAATCTGCCCAGTATTTCCTGGCTTAAGTAAAGCTTACTTTCATTTCAATTAATCCTTGACACACTCTGCATGTTTGTTTCTATAAATACTGTTTCTCTGAGTCCTATGTGGTACAAATGTTTGTTGGCATGTTATTAGTGTCTGCAGATGTGGAGTCATGCTCAGTAAAATGAAATGACCTCTCTTCCTTCGTAGAGGTTCAGTCCTGGGTTTCATAGTTTTCACAGTTTCATTGACAGTATGTATTTATTTATTACGCATTTTATTTATGATTGTGTGGCTACATAAACTTTCCTGCCATTGTCTGATAAAATATTGCTTATATGACAGTTGCCTAAGCTTGCATGCTTGTGTTAGTCATCACTAGGTATGTTACAGCTTGCCCCTTATCAGTGGGATTGCTAGAGTTCATACATTTTATCACATTAATCGGGAATGCAGACTCACCGAGGTACGCCGTATCTATATCCTCAAGATAAGTTGACCTCAATATGAATAATAAAGTATGTCGGTATGGGAGCAAAGCTCAGTGGTAAAAGGATGCAGTGGGGACTGACCCACCGAAAAAAAATCTATGTATTTATTTATTTATGCATTTATTTATTGATTGAGTGATTGCTTATAAATCCCACAGTGTCAAGGATATTTGTTATGAACACGTGTACTCAATTTCTAAGTTTTGGACCAGAGATGATTTCATTTGTGAATTAGAATGTGTAACTTATTTTATTTTTAGTGGATCTTTTAAGATGTAAATGTAAAGTATTTCATAACATTTTGATACACAGATGTCTCAATTTTTTTTCAGACTTGAAATGAGAACAGTATATGTGATGTTTGTTTTCTCCAAGAAGACATTCTTCACAAGTATTATGACAAATTGCTTGCACAGGTGGTGCAGTTAGGTACACTGACCACCAGAATGACTCCTAATATCAAAATAAATGTATTGGCATGATGGTAAAGGACTTTATGAGGCTATATTGCCATACTCATAGTATACTTTTAGGGCCATTAAATCCACTGCTTTGAGTCACTAAGAATCCATCTCATAAAACCTTGGGCTAGAGCTTTTTGTTTTGTTTTATTTATGCCTTTTTCAAGGTAACCTTCATGTATAATTCTGAACACTTTAGAATATAGGGCTTAGATTTAAAGAATGTCAGTGACTAACATTAAAAAATCATTCACTAAGGGGGACACAAACATCTATAATGGCAAAGTCAGGGTACAACATGTTCAGTTCATAGGTTCATTGGTTTTTTGTAGGCTTAAGAGCACTGTGCACTTTACAAGTCTAACCACGCACTCGAAACACATTTGGATCCCAAGTATCATGGGCTTCTAAGGGGAGGGGTATCATTGTTAGAAGGGATGGAACTAAGGATTTGTAGGATGGTATTATTTAGGCTAATAATGTTTTTATTATCAGCCTCTGTTCATAAAGGCAAGACAGAATGAATTTCTTGCTAATCTTAGCTAAGTGTTGGCTAGCCAGATTACTAATTGCTGGCTATGTATGTTTCCAGATCCCTTACTACTGCTTGAAATCTCGGGGGTGTTTTAACACTGGAGTAATAAACTTTGATTAACAGTTTTTCAAAGGGCATTATAATACATTTATGGCACAGAGTTTTAGAGTATGGATTTAGCACAGTAATTTGTATGTGTTAAACTTGCCTGCAAGATGTTGTTGTCTTGGAGGAATCTACAATAGGTCATAATTTACAGTCATCTGTGAACTTGGTGAGACACAGACAATGAACTAAGGGGCACACAAACATCTGAGAAGTAGATGCCAGCCATAGATCCTGTCTGTGGCCATCTGATAATCTGGTGAGTTATACAGGGACTTGTGCCTACCTCAGACAACTTGGTTGCAATGCCTGAGTGGGATATTGTATCAAATGCCTTGACCAGGTCAAGATATGTATGATTTTACCCTTGTCAATTGCCTTGGTGACCATCTCAAAGAAGTCTACTAGGTTAAGCAGGAATGACCTTCCCTTAACAAAGCCAAACTGGGATGAATCAAATATCTGCAGGTTGCCAATGTCAATGTTTTCATTTCCATTATAATTCATTCCATGGATTTGCATATTAGGCTTGTTAGGCTGATGGGTCTTTAGTTCCCTGGATCAGTTGATGATTTGACCCTGTAGAGAGAATTGACTGTTGTGGTTTTTCATTCGTTTGGAATGTAGCCTATTTTTGAGGCTGTAGTTGAGGAGTTCCTCCAGTGGTCCTAATAGGTCACGTTTGTACTGTTTTATACTCTTCAGGAGGCAACTAGGGATGTTGTCGGGATCCACAGAGGCAGCATTCTTGGCTTTAATGAATGCTGCCATTACCAGGGTGCCGGCTAATAGTTGGCTGAAGTATGCTGGAGGGGACTTCACCTCGAGGAGCGGGGGGGGGGGGTGAAGCTTGTGCAGAATTTATCAGTCAGTAGATTTGCTATGTCACCCTGAAGTAAAGATAGTACTTTTCATCACCAGTTCAGCACACTGCTGTGTGTTACCTTTAATGTTCTGGACATAGCTGAAGAGGACCTTGTGATTGTCCTTAGCCTGCAAGGCTATCCTGACCTTATAGTTGGCATAACTGGACTTAATTTGACTTAGTTTCTTGTTTAGTTGTATAAGAGAGCACTTGTATTTATGGTAGCTACTCTTCCTGATTTTGGCAATGAGTGTTTTCCTTTATTATATACTCTGTTTAGGTGAGGATTCCACTAGTGGAGTTTGTTTTTAGTGTTTGTCTTGGGTTTACTTCCAGTAGGTATTGTAGCCTCGATGCAGCCACTTCCCTTTTTCTCTGTCTGTAAATAATTTTTCATAGGTAACTGTGGTCTAATGGTTAGATAGAGCCTTGTATTTTCACTGTCACTTAATTGGATGCAGTCTGCCTTAGACTGGTTCCAGACTGTTACTTGTTTAGCTTGGTTTTTGGTCTGATTTTACTTCATAGGAGACTTAACTGTGATCTGGTTTCACTAGTGAAGATGAGATATGGGAAGTTGCAATGCTGTCTCATGTTGGCGGATACCAAATTCAGTACATTTGATCCTCTGGTAAACTATATGCTGTCTGTTCCAGGGTATTTGTGTTAGTAATATTTTGAGGCAGTGTAAGTTGCCCACTGTATAGTGGAATAGTTAAAATCACCCACAAATACGGTGTTTGGTTGGATGATATGATCCTGTAGTAGGTTTGGGTAAGAGTCATGAAACTCTGAGGGCATAGATGGTGACATGTAGCTAGCCATGATATGGTGAGAGACCTTATCTATGGTGACTTGCATATGGATGAGCTTGATGGTATCCTCTATTTAACCATCCTGGAGGTATGTTTCCTACTAAGGTAGATATACACACCTCCACCTTTGGCCCATTCTAAGTTGTGTTAGACTAATTGTGCAGAAGGCAAAGCAGCTTTGCACTGCTGAAGTACATTCTATTGCCAAGTCGAAGTCATGACACAGATGTCTATATTTCAGGAGTGTGGAGAGTTTGAAGGGTATCGATTTTTTTTGTTTAGGTTGCTACGACTGAGAAGTAATACCTTGAAGGTGCATGGAGACTTGTTCACTGTGTTGGTCGTTTTGTCTTTTTAGGATTGCCTAAAAAAGCTTTAATAGATGGATAAACGTTTAGCCAGTATCTGAAAGTCTATTGGGGACAGGTGCAGCCCATCCTTGCAAAGCAGTTGGTCTGCTGACCATGTCCTCCCAAGATGACAGATACTAGATACTCTGGGAATGACAGCAGACAGTAAGCCAATTATTAAAATCAATCATTTTATGCTTATACTATAGCATCATACTCGGTAGAATGCTGCTTAATGAAAAGCTTCTACTTGTGTGTGACAGATATTCTGAGAGATCCATCATGTCTCATGTCACATAGTCCAGTGAGATACATCTCACATCATGTTACATGGCATGGACTATGAAAAGAAAATTATTTTGGCACCTGGGGTGCAGTGACCTGAATGCATGCATGATGTTGCAGATCCTGGATCCAGATAGTTACCTAATTGTTATCTTCTCCTTGTATAACCTGATAAGTGGGTCATCTATGTGTTGCACAATGGAGTCCACAATGACAAAAGCATTAGGTTAAGTATATGCTTGCCTTATGGACTTTGCCCTTGGGGGACTATTGGATGTAGGCATATGTGAGATGTTTGGTGTTTCTTCTGGTGTGTGATTTAATGATTGCTGAGGAGCAGTGTTACCATTAGGCAGATATGGTTGTCTTTGAAATTAGGAAAGGTTTCTTTTAAGCACCTCAGCATGAGACAATTTGTGTATGTAACAGGGTTGTAGAGCAGGTATTCTTGACGACCTCATTTGTATTTGAGATGTTTGCCACAAAAAGAAGTTATGTATTTATATCTCTCGCATACTGTGATATTTCTTTAATGATTAGCAGGTTGTCTGAGAACATGAGACATTTGCTACATTGCCTTAGGATGCCCTAATCTACCAAGCTGACCACAGAAACATTAGGAAATTGCATTATCATGCTACCTGATCCTGTAATAGGGTTGGCTGTTTAAGATAAAGGATTGAGTTTTAAAAGTGTCTTCATGGGAAGTCTGTGGGTTAAGGCCAAGATGTTATATAGTATTATGGAATAGTAAGTAGTGCTATCTGATACATAAACTAGTTTCTGGGCTTAAGGCCAAGATGTTATATATAGTATTAGGGAATAGTAAGTTCATAGGTTCATAGGTTCATAGGTTTATACTAAGCTATCTGCCCTAGGGCATTTATAAGCCTAGCCAGAGTATGTTTGGCTTTCGCCACTCATTTTAAATTAATTTCGCTATGCCCTTTTTCGAGGTTAGTATACTGTGCCTCTGTCTAACAGTGACACAGAAGTGATACCCGGGGTAAACCTATGATCTCCCTTCCACTCATCAAGACTCCTCTTGAAGAGAGTCAATGAGGGACTATGCCTAACCTGGACTGGGATTTTATTCCAGAGTGAAGGGAGCCTCTGGGTTATGAATCTGTCCCTCCAGCATGTCCTATTTATTTCAGTGCTGAGGTTCAAGTCTCTCGACCGTGTAGCTCGATGGGATTTGGATTTTTTGAGGTGCAGCATGTCCCTTAATTCCGGGTTGGACATGGCCTTATACGTCAGGCACAGGTCACCTCTGAGCAGGCGGTATGCCACTGAGTAGAGCTGGAGTTTCTTTAACCGGGCAGCATATGGCATCTGTTTGAGCCCTTTGATCCTCTTGGAGAGGTACTTTTGGGGTCTTTCCAGTTGCTGCAGGTGTTTGGTAAGGTACATCCCAAAAGGGGCATTGTACTCTATTATGGGCCTGATGAGGGATGAGTAAAGAGGCACGATGACCTCCGCTGATCTAGATGTGAATCCCTTCATGATTAGGTGGGCTATATAAAATGTTTTTCTAACCACTTTGGCCACGTGGTTGTCAAATGAGAGATTGCTATCAACTTGGGTCCCCAGGTCCCTAATTACTTCTTCTGTACTTAATGGATTACCACCTATGTAGTAATTTGTGGGCACTTTGTTTTTGCCAAAGGGGATGACTATACACTTTTTGGCGTTTAGCTTGAGGCCATGGCTCTGGCACCAGTTGTCTGTTTCTATGAGGCCCTTTTGGAGGATGCTTGTGTATGCTGGAGAGTCGATTATGGTGCCCAGTTTGCAGTCATCTGCGAACTTGGTCAGCCACAGTCCTTCCATGTTGGCCTGTACCTCCGAGAAATATATACCAAACAAGAGAGGTCCCAGGACTGAGCCTTGTGGGACGCCACTTGTAACTGGTTTGGAGTCTGACATGGCTCCAGCAATTCTACCCATGTGGGTTCTGTCCTTGAGCCAGTTTGCAACTCATCTAGTGACATAGGGGTTTATATTTAAGCTGGTGAGCTTATCTATAATGCCCGAGTGGGGTATTGTATCGAAGGCTTTTGCGAGGTCCAGATAGGCTGTGTGGACCACCTTCCCTTCATCAATGGCCTTGGTGACTGTTTCAAAGAAGTCAACCAGGTTTAAGAGGCAGGATCTGCCCTTAACAAAGCCGAACTGGGTAGGATCCAGTGTCTGTAGGTCCCCAATATCTTTATTTATGAGGTCCATGATGATCCTTTCCATAGCTTTGCAGACCAAGCTAGTCAGGCTTATGGGGCTATAGTTTCCAGGGTCCGTTGAGGCACCACCTTTGTGGAGAGGGACCACTGTTGCTGTACGCCACTCTTTGGGTACATATCCTGTAGTAAGGCTGAGATTGAACAGTAGTTTTATGTTTGGGTTTAGCTCTTCTTGCAGTTCATGTAGGACGCAGCCTGGGACACCGTCTGGTCCCATTGATGCTGTGTTTTTTGCTTTGGAGAGGGCGGCTCCCACCTGAGCATCTGAGATGTCAGGGGGGCAGCACTCTGCTGGGATAGATATTTGCCCTTTTGGTGGCGAGGTGGGGGAGAAGTTTGCGCTCAACCTGTCAGCTAGGATGTTGGCAATATCTGTGGGTTCAGTGTATTTTTTGTCATTTTGGACTAATTCTGAGCATATCTGGGAATTACCACCCAGGTTCCTAACATAACTAAAGAAAGCCTTGTGATTATCCTTACTGTCCTGTGCAATTTTTCTCTCGAAGCTGGCCTTAGACAATTTTATGTGTGCCCGTAGTTTTTTGCTAATACTGATCAGAAATGCCTTCCCTTTTTGGGATTTTGCTCTATCATGTAGTAGCTTCCGACTTCTATTGTATAGTTTGTTTATGGCTGGGGTCCACCAGACAGGTCGTCTGCCTTTGGAGGATTGGGTCTTGGTTTTATTTGGGATTGCATGATCCATGCATTCCTGAAGGTGTTCATAGAATGCATTTATAAAGGATTCTGCGGTCTGGGCCGTATTTTCCACAGGCCTGTGGGCTTTGAAGGATTCCACCTCGGTTTTGAGGAGTGTGAAATTTGCTTTAGAGAAGTTTTTCACTGTGGTTTTCTGGGCAGGGGGTGGGGTCGGGATGTTAATATCCAGTGAGATCAGTTTATGGTCTGATCTTACCAGTGAGGGATACACTTCTGGTCTGGAGCATAGAGTCCCCATGTTGGTGATGATCAGGTCCAGTATGTTTTCCCCTCTTGTGGGAGTGGTAACAAGTTGTTCCATAGCATTTGTGTTTATGAATTCTAGGAACCTTTGGGCAAGGGTGTTGGAGCTAGAGTAATGCTCCCAATCTATGTTTGGGTAGTTGAAGTCGTCCAATATAATGGTGTTCGGAGAGACCTTCATATTTTCTAGTGTTCTCAGGAAGGCCGAGTGGGGTTCCTGGGTTTGGGAGGGTGGTCTGTAGCAGGCTATAAACTGGAAGGCAGTTTTACCCACTGTTAGTTGCACATGGATAGTCTCTGATGCTTCGTGCTTTGCCACCAACCTGGAGGTGTGGGTATCTTTGATGAATATCGATACTCCCACTCCTTTTGTGGTTCGGTCCAAGTTTTGGGGCCGAAAAGCATAGTATGAGGTATAACCTGGTAGTGCTGGGGTGCTCTCGGGAGTCCTGAACCAGGTTTCTGTTACTGCACATATATCGATGTTCTTCATGCTAAGGAGAGTTTCGAGTGCGTGCATCTTGAGGTTTAGACTTCTGGCATTGAGTAGCATTACTCTTAGTTTCTTATCCCTTGTGATACCTATGGAGGTGGGTTTGTCTTTTGAGCCTTGCCTAAAAAAGGCACTATGGGGGTAGGAAGAGCCTTTGCCAATATCTGAAAGCCCAGGGGTGACAGGTGCAAGCCGTCCCTAGCATAGCATCGTGGCTTGTCGTGCATATCATCCCAAGCTGACAGGCATTGGATCCCCTTTGAATGACACCAATACTTAAGCCAATTGTTGAAATTGATCATCTTGTCTTCATATTGTGGCATCATTCTTGGTGAGGGTAAGATGCTACTCAAGGTCAGGGTCATACCAGCCTGGGCTACATGCTCAGAGAGCTCCTCTATGTCTCTTTTCATGTAGTCCAGGGAGGTACGTCTCAGGTCATTCACACCAGCATGGACATTGACTGAGTCATATTTGTACTTGCCTTGGAGTGACCTGAGTGCTTGTGTTATGTGGCGGATCCTAGCGCCAGACAGGCTGCTCACCGTGACCTTCTCCTTGTTCAGCCTGGTGAGCGGGACATCAGTGTGCCTGACGATAGAGTCACCTATTACAAGTGTATCAGGTGTGTTGTTTAGCCTTAAGGGCTGTGACTGTTCGGCACACTGGCTTTGTGAGCTATGTGTTGCACGTGTTTTGTTTTGGGGTAGCGGTTGCTTGGGTGTCTGCTTTGGAGGTCTCTGCTGCTTAGGCAGATTTTTATTTAGAGCCTCCGAGTATGTTTTTGTGTGATTATGTGTTTGGTTTGCTGTCGTGGTAGGTCTATGTGAGACTGGAATTGTAGTGAGTGTGGTTTCCTCCTCCTCCTGACTGCTTATGCCAGTACTGAGTTGAGAGAGCTTAGCCTCCAGTTTGGCTATATGGTTGCATCTCTCACATGTGTTGGAATTTGTTGGGAGGAGGAGAGGGTTGTCTGTGTACATGAGGCAGTTGTAACATTGCCTCAAGATTCCCATATTCACCATCTGGACCGGAGAGGAGATTGACAACTGACCTTTGGACATGCTAGAATAATATTGGGAATTCCTTTATAATTTAAAACAAGGGCCAATGGGGAGCGAGGGTGTAGGGCTTTTAATTTTTAGTGCTGACTTATAATTGCTTTAGTGAGCAAGTGCCAGGTAACAAGTGCAATGTGTTACAGGTAACTTAAATGCAAAAACGACAAACAGTAACTTTCTTTCAAGCAAAGCAAGGAAATAAGTACAGTAAGCAATGCAGATATCACTATGGATCCACAGAAGCGCTGAGAAGCCGCGTTTTAGGTGGAATTAGCGTTCCAGGGAAATAACAAGCATACAAACAAAGCTAGGCAGGCCTGGATATAGTCTATGCTACAGCAAACAAGGTGTACCAATTTCAGTAAGATACAGTTCAAATATTCAGGTACTATAAACCTTTAACCAGAAATTCCCAGCTCAGAAGGGCAGAGTCCTGCCTCTCCTCCCACAGGAGTGCAGACCACGAACCTTCTTAATGTAAAATAACTGGCCTGAAGCCCAAGTGCTTAAACCAGAGCTAATACACTTTAAGAATAACAGACACTGAGCTCTCAATCAGCAGTTCCCAACTTAGAAGGATGAAAGCTACCTGTCCTGCCACCACAGTGCATGCCACAAACCTTCCTAATGTAGAACAAGTGGTCTGAAGCCCAAGTGCTTAATCCAAAAGACTTAGAATGATAGCTACACCTTAACCAAGTTACTACCAAGCTGTAATACATACAACTGAATACTTTAAATAATGCCTGGATTAGTGCTCAAGTTATACAAACAAAACTAGATTCAGCAGGCATGGTGTACCAATTTCAGTAAGAAGAAATTCAGATATGCATGCACTATAAGCCTTCAACCAGAAATCCCCATTTTAGAAGGGCAGCGTCCAGCCTCTCCTCCCACAAGAGTGCAGACCACGAACCCTCTTAATGTAAAATAACTGGCCTGAAAGCCCAAGTGCTTAAACCAGAATTAATATACTTTTAGAATAACAGACATTGAGCCCTCAATCAGCAGTTCCCAACTTAGAAGGATGTAAGCTACCTGTTCTGCCACTACAGTGCAGACCACAAACCCTCTCAATGTAAAACAACTGGTCTGAAGCCCAAGTGTTTAAACTAAAAGGCTTAGATTGAGTTACACCAAGCAGTAATAAATACAATTGAGAACTTTTAAGATGACGCAAAAGCAAAATAAAGTAGGAAGAAACACAAGTACAGTAAAAGCAGAAGAATTTTTTTTTTTTTTTTTTTTTTTTATAGAAAAGTAGCAAAAGCAGTAATAAATACAATTCTCATGCAGTGCAAGCTGGCACACTTGAATATGTAGCAATATTAGTCCACACACAGTTTGAAAAAATGTAATTAAATTAAAAAGGACTAAAAGCAAGTGCAGAAAGGGTTTATTAGGTAGAATGCGGTAAAGAGATGTCCTGGGGGAGTGTCGTAGATCAAATCTACAGTGGGGCAGGCACTGCAAAAGCCACCAAATTTAAACTACAACCAAGAATAGGGAGGGGGGATGGGGAAACAGTTTCAACACAGATGTAAGGAATGTGCAAATTATAAAAAAAATATATACTGTTTTCTATATATTTGCAGAGCAGTAAGACACAGATATCAAGCAGACAATTTAGCTCTATAATACAGAATAACACAGAAAATATTCTCAGCTCTATAAACTTGAAGATAGTTCTGTAAGGCTGTCTCTCAAACTAAGGTTCCAGGTTGTTAATTAAAAGGAGACACAGCACTAGCTAAATTATATCAGCTGAAAGACAAGGCAGGAAATGAGGGGGTGGGGAAACAGTTTCAACACAGATGTAAGGAATGTGCAAATTATAAAAAAATATATATACTGTTTTCTATATATTTGCAGAGCAGTAAGACACAGATATCAAGCAGACAATTTAGCTCTATAATACAGAATAACACAGAAAATATACTCAGCTCTATAAACTTGAAGATAGTTCTGTAAGGCTGTCTCTCAAACTAAGGTTCCAGTTTGAATACAGGTTGTTAATGTAATGGTATCTGATACATAAACTAGTTTCTGGGCTTAAGGACAAGATGTTATATAGTATTAGGGAATAGTAAGTAGTGCTATCTGATACATAAACTAGTTTCTGGGCTTAAGGACAAAATATTATATAGTATTAGGGAATAGTAAGTAGTGCTACCTGATACATAAACTAGTTTCTGGGCTTAAGGACAAGATGTTATATAGTATTAGGGAATAGTAAGTAGTGCTATCTGATATATAAACTAGTTTCTGGGCTTAAGGTCAAGATGTTATATAGTATTATGGAATAGTAAGTAGTGCTATTTGACACATAAACTAGTTTCTGGGCTTAAGGACAAGATGTTATATAGTGTTAGGGAATAGTAAGTAGTGCTATCTGATACATATACTAGCTTCTGGGCTTATGGTCAAGATGTTATATAGTGTTAGGGAATAGTAAGTAGTGCTAACTGATACATAAACTAGTTTCTGGGCTTAAAGCCAAGATGTTATCTAGTATTAGGGAATAGTAAGTAGTGCTATCTGATACATAATCTAGACAAGATGTTATATAGTATTAGTGAATAGTAAGTAGTGCTATCTGAGCCATAAACTAGTTTCTGGGCTTAAGGACAAGATGTTATATAGTATTAGGGAATAATAAGTAGTGCTATCTGATACATAAACTAGTTTCTGGGCTTACGGTCAAGATGTTATATAGTGTTAGGGAATAGTAAGTATTACTATCTGATACATAAACTAGTTTCTGGGCTTAAGGTCAAGATGTTATATAGTATTAGGGAATAGTAAGTAGTGCTATTTGATACATAAACTAGTTTCTGGGCTTAAGGACAAAATGTTATATAGTATTAGGGAATAGTAAGTAGTGCTATCTGATACATAAACTAGTTTCTGGGCTTAAGGCCAATATGTTGTATAGTATTAGGGTATAGTAAGTAGTGCTATCTGATACATAAACTAGTTTCTGGGCTTAAGGACAAGATGTTATATAGTATTAGGGAATAGTAAGTAGTGCTATCTGATACATAAACTAGACACAATGTTATATAGTATTAGGGAATAGTAAGTAGTGCTATCTGATACATAAACTAGTTTCTGGGCTTAAGGACATGATGTTATATAATGCTAGGCTATGCTAGCGCTATTGCATGAGCAAGCTAGCTTTTCTATGCTTAATTCCATGCAATAACATGCTGTTAAACATGTTTGGTTTCAGTCCTAGTCCTACATTTATAGGGAAATTTACTGCCTAGGCCATTGCTACTATACAGAGCATAGCAATCCTCTGCTGTGCATTAGGCAGCTCCACACAGACTCACCTGATCTTGGAATTTCTTAATGCAAAAGTACAGCAAAAACAGCTCTCAAGTGCAGATTAGACGGCAAGCAACTACCAAACAACAAAGCCTCTGGCTAATTCACCCTTCTGCAAGGTGATTGTGGGCAAACAGAACTAGGAATAACAATACACAGAGAAATGATACTTTTTGCCACAAAATAAATGCTGTAAAAATCTTCAACAAAGGTTTTGTTCACTGTATAAAGCAAGTACAAACACAGTAAATAAACAAATAGTCATCTTAGTTTGGACGGCTCTAGATACAATTGAAACTCTTGAAAAATGTTGCCAAGCTCTTTGAAAGTAAGGACAAAGCCTTACAAACTCTCCTAATTTATACCAGAGAAACAAAAAGCTTGAAAACTGACTCCTATACTCTCGAGCCAATAAACAGTCATACTTTAAGCTCTCTGAAGTGCGTACCAACTCAGCAAGACCAGGTAAACACCTTCTGCCCCAAGATGAATGATCCAGGAATGTAACAGTACAGCAAAAGTAGGTCTCAAGTACAGATTAGACAACAAACAACTGCCAAACAACCAAGTCCCTGGCTAATTAACCCTTCTGTAAGGTGATTTGGAGGTGAATAAAACTAGAAAAGCCAACAGACAGAGAAATGATGATTTTTGCCACAAAATTAAATACATGCCTTAAAATGGTCAAAAACAGTGGTGTTCCTTTTACTGTAATTTTACCGTCCTCTTATTACTATGTCAAATGCATTTGACAGTAAAACGTTGTTCTGGTACTCCATTTGCATGCCTGGTATTGTTACATGCAACTGTTGCATACCTGATATTTCACACACATTTAGTGGCTCTTTGAATTGTGGTTCCTTAGAACTTTTAGTAATGACAGCCCATCATAATTTCCTTGTTGCCTTGTTTTCTTATACGTAATATCATGTAGTGTCCCCTTATGATCAGAGTCCTACTATTTTGATAGGACTGTAGTCATTAGACCTTCCTGAGTTTGGTGGCTGAGCATGAAAGGTAAGGTTTAAGTTCTATAATTAACAGGAAACTTCTTTTTGCAAGCCTTCTTCCTGATGACCATCAGTCCCTGTGATGTATCTAGCACATTGTCTCCTCATGTAGGCAAGAGCCATCATTGGTCCACTTTGTCCCCTGTGAGGTGAGATCCAATAATAGGGCCATAATCCAGGCAGATATGAGGGTCATCCTCCATATCCAGGAGCACCTAACATCACCTCAGATAATTGCTAGGAAGCTATTGTTGCCACTCTTTGGGGAAAGAGCACAAAAGCTTCCCACATGACTGCTCACTGGCAACCATGATGATGCCCTGTCAGCATGTCCCTCTGGTCTGCACATAGTGGGCTGCACCAACAGTCCTCCCACTGATATTGTGCATTCAGCCAAGATGCCACCCACTCTCCAGGATGAATGAACCATATGCCATTTACTTTCATCCTCCTGCTCCAATCCCTTACCTTCCATGTCCACTAATCAAATGTTGGTCCTCTGGGTCACTGCACCCTCTCCATAGTGCTATTTTGTTGGGCAGGTCTGACCAAAAAGCTGTCTCCTTTAAAGTGAAGGTAAACCAGGGATGCCAGATAACCCTGGAACCTTTAAGGAATTATCCTAGGGAAAAAGTCCTATGACTGACACCCTGCAAAAATTTCAAGCCCTCACTCCCAAACCCTGATAACACTGCAGTGTATACAGAATTTATCACAAAAAACCCTCTATAATCGTATTAACAGCAGCATAAAGACAGTTGTACCTACCTGGATTAAGCACAGGATCAACTCAAAAAAAAAAATAAATAAATAAAAAACAAGCTGCCCTGGTAGAATCCTGACATCAGTAGGTTATATAACAAAAGGAAGAAATTAATGGCAAAAAGTATGAGGTGCAATGAGCAGCATAGTAAAAAAATCCCTCATCAACTTAAACAAGCAGCTCAGGGGCTAATCAAGTGGTCTGAAGTCAAATTTGAAGTAAAATTAGCCTTCTAGTCCAAACAAAATTGAAAAGCATTCTTCAGCTATGCCTGAACCTCAAACTCAATACACAGCAATGTACCAAATTAATTGTAAATGATGCCACCTATACAGATTTAGAAGATATAGCAAACCTCTGTGTGAAGGATATGCAAATTATTAATAAAAAATATGGGAATGTATTCAAAGACATTTGGGCTATTAAACAAAAGGGTTAATAAGTATTGTTAATGCAGAAAAGATCACCCAATGTTTTGTGTGTTTGTGAAAAGTTTTGTGCTGGAGTGCCAGAGCCTCAATATCTTTTGGCATGCTGGAAATCAGACTGGAAAAACCTCTGCATATGTCAAAATATTCAAATTAATTAATTTTTGAATATATTAATGTTTACTTTTAATTCTATAGCATTAATTCATATGTTCATAGGTAGGTACTAGGCTATAGGCCCTCGGGCCTATACAAGCCTAGTCAAAAAGGTACCCTGGCTTTCGCCACCCAAGAGAATGATTTTCCTGTGCCCCTGTCAAGCAGAGCCACAGAGGTGATCCCCAGGGTGAATTTCCTATTTCACATCCAATCATCAAGATTTTTTTGAAGAGTACTAATGAGGAGCTTTGTTTGATATAGATAGGTAGTTTGTTCCAGAGTATGGGAAGTCTCTGGGACAGGAATCTATCCCTCCAGCATGTTCTGTTTATTGTGGTGAAAAGGTTTAGGTCTGTAGAGAGTGTAGCTTGGAGTAATTGGGATTTCTTTAAGTGGAGCATGTCCAACAGCTCTGGGCTTGACATAGCTTTGTATGTTAGGCAGAGATCGCCTCTGAGTAGGCGATATGTGACGGAGTAAAGCTGGAGTTGTTTTACACAGTCTGTGTAGGACATCTGTTTGAGGCCAGTAATCCTCTTTGTGAGGTATTTCTGTGGTCTTTCCAGTTGTTGTAGATGTCTTGTGAGGTACATACCAAAAGGGGCATTGTACTCTATAATGGGTCTAATGAGTGATGAGTAGAGGGGAACAATTACCTCTTTTTTCCTGGATGAGAAACCTTTTGTGAAGAGGTGTGCCACATAGAAGGATTTCCTGACTACTGTGGTGATGTGATTATCAAAGAAGATACTACTGTCCACCTGTGTCCTAAGGTCTCTTATCCCACTTTCGGTGTTAAGTAGACTACCACCTATGTACTAGTTCATGAGTACAGAGTTTTTACCAAAGAGGATGACAATACACTTTTTATTATTGAGCTTGAAGCCATGGCTTTGTCACCAGGCATCTGTCTCAGTGAGGCCATTTTGTAGGATGTCCACATCATTAGAAGTTTCAATTATGACTCCTAGTTTGTAGTCATCTGTGAACTTCATTAGCCAAAGACCTTCTGTGTTAGCCTGTTCTTCAGAAAAGTTGATACCAAACAGGAGAGGACCCAGGACTGAACCCTGTGCTACTCCACTTGTCACTTGTCTAAAGTTGGATTTGGAGTCTGCTACTTTCACAGTGTGGGTTCTGTCAGTGAGCCAGTTGGCAACCCATCTTATGACATAGGGATTTATACCTAGTTTAGTGAGTTTATCTATAATTCCAGAGTGGGGGATGGTGTCAAAAGCCTTGGCAAGATCTAGATAGGCTGTTACTCTCATCTACGGCTTTAGTGACTGCTTCAAATAATTCAGTCAGGTTTAAGAGACATGAGCTGCCTTTTATAAACCCAAACAGGGTGGGGTCCAGAGTTTGGAGATTACCAATGTCTTCGTTTATAAGTGCCATGATAATACATTCCATGGCATTGCAGACCATGTTTGTTAGGCTAATGGTGCAGTAGTTCCTCGGGTCCGTGGTGGCTCCCCCTTTGTGGAGTGGGATAACCATCGCTGTGCACCCACCCTGAGGTGAGGCTATGATTGAACATGGTGCTTATGTGGGGTGCCAGTTCATTCTGTAGTTCATGTAGAATGCAGTCTGGAATGTTGTCAAGTCCCATGGATGCTGTGTTCTTGGCTTTGGGGAGTGTATTTTTTACCTGTGCAGCCGTGATTACTTGAACTTTGCATTCTTCTGTTATAGAGATGGGCCCTTTAGGGGGTGGGGGGGTAAAGTTAGCTTTAGCTAAAGTTAGTGAAGAAACAAGTGATGAGTGCTCTAAAAAACACTTTAAACAACTTAGAAGCACTCAACATAGATAATAATCTTAAACTGTCTAGAAGAATAACTTTTCACATTCTATTAGCAACTTTTCATACATGTAGTCATAATATGTCTTATGGCATTTATTTTTTTTCTTTACTCCGAATGCCTTTTTTTATGCAGCCACCATTTATTTACATGGTAAAAATTCAAAGTCACATGCAGTAATAGTACTCATACTTTGAAAAAAAATATGCCTTACAACATTGGTTACACTACAAAGAGTGCAGAACACAATCATCTCAAATCAAGAGGAATGAATTTGGAAGGTCTGAAGTAGCTGGTTAAAGGAACTAAGCACTCAACAACAGGTGATAAATGGTGTGATAAATTCATATTCTCTACCTCTTGAACAAACTTCCACCTTCAGAGTAAACATAGATATCTGGATTGGTAATCTTAAATTCTTTCCTAGTCTGCCTTGCACTGTCCTTTTTTGGACTGGAGGGAACTTAGAAATATGGGTTATTGACAAGGCTACTCATGGTCTGCAGGCTGGGAAATCCACAGGATTTGGCAGATTTTTGGCTGAATTGTAGAGGTGAGTAGCATTGCCAGGTAGAATCAATTAGCACCATCAACTGAACAAATGAGAATTATGTTACTATGTCAAGGAAAAGGGAATGGTACAGTTCCAAATGAACATCTCTTCTCAATTTAAATGTCAAAACACAAGAGAACATTCAGGAAGTCTGAGCAATGTTTTAGCATAAATTATACAGCAAAGTTAGTATAGATTTCTGTAAAATGCACAGTCACTGGTTAATTCATGGTCGCTAATACATTTTATGCAGTTATTCCATGACACAGGAGGAGGATGTATAATTCTACCTAATGTTAAGAAACCTTTTGATTGAGTTGTGTGACACTTTTTTGCTCAAAACATTTATTTTTTTCCAACAGATAGAGCTGTTATATACAAGTCCCACGTTTGATGAGGAAGATAATGAGGGGATATATTAAAGAAGGAAAAGGGGCATGGAATATTTAAAAGATGTGCACTATCCCCTGAGCATTCTGTGGTTATTATTGACAAATTAATGATAAGGACCCCAAAGAAATTATATTTATTCCATGCATGGGGTAGGTAAAGGACTTCTCCCATTTTATTTGTGGATGGAATCATATTGCTATCAGAGGAAAGATGAGGTCACTCACAGAACACTGTATACAGTGATCATTAATTTCCAATTCTAAAAAACAAAAAAAAAAATAAGAGGAATAATTTTGTTTGGTTAGGTATGACTGCAGCAAAGTACCATGCAAAAACCACTTAGGAACTTAAGCATGTAAGTTGGTAATTTAATGCAAGATACAATAAAATTAAGCAGAGATACTCTGTATAAGAAGGTGGATGATGTATTAAAGGAAGGGAGGGATGTGAAATACATGTCAATTGGCAGATTAAATTAAGTTAAGATAATGATATCTACAATACTGCACATAATCAAACATACCCACACATTTAACCATCTGGGTTTAAACAAACTGCAATTAATAATGGTGGAATACACAAGAGGAAGGAGTGGTCTAGTAATACTGAAACAAAGCATTCGCTTGCCCGCATATACACTGGGGCTTGGGTTTAATCCACATCCAATCTTGCACCATAGTTTATAATCTGGCTCAGTGGAAATTACTGAACACTGACATGGGGAAGAATAGAAAGAGGGTGAGCAGATATAAAATAGGGGCTAGAAATATGCATACCAATTTGACATGAAAAGGAGGCTAAAACCATACTCAGTGAATCTGGTACAAAATACGGAAAGAGGCAGATAACTTTCTGTCAGAATAACTTGTAAAATCATTAGGCACAAATCATACACTGATTTGTCTTTCTTCCTGAAACATGATAGCAGTTTCCTAATTTAATAAATAGATGAGAATATAGGTTAATAGGTAAGTCCTAGACCAGCCCTTTTGGCCCATTTTAAGCTTAGTCAATTTACCTTTCCATGATGAGAATCAAGCCTTGTACTTTTTGACCGTAAGGTAAACACCTTAACTGTTATATCAACCGCAGCCCTAAATATCTGCAAACTAGATTCAAGCCCTGCATTACCTGTCCTCCTTCTTTAAGCTCACTGCCCTTACACCTTGCCGCACAGAGATATCTCTTAATACTCAGGCAAGTGCTCTCTCTTCTGCCACTTACTGTTTCATACAGAGTACAGATTTTCTTTGTTGGGAAAATGCCTGGAGCACAACAATGGCGATCTTAGCATTTTCTGATCTTCTGAGAAATTTTATCTGTGTCTGTATCTTTGCCTCCTTCACTAGCTCATGGACAATTTAGAAATTAGTTCCCTCTACTTGTTATTTACTAAAAGTTAGCAGTTTAAGCAATTGCAAAAGCAATGGATTGATTAAATAAATAAATAAATAGAAACTGTGACATGATAAATGAATTTGTTATCTTTCTCTCATAAAGGTTTATAAGTGTTTACTAGGCTAACAACCACAAGGGGCTTTTTAAGCCTAGCCATCCATTCCAAATCTGACAAGTTCTGATACCCTTGGTAAGTGTAAGCATGGGCCTGGGAGATGAACCATTTACAGGTTACCTGTTTGCATTATAGACAAAGGTGCCAATTTCTGGTTTCCTATCTAATTGTCCAAGTTGCACATGAATTAAGTTAGGGAGGAACTCTGCTTCACATGGCTGGGGAGCCTGTTCCATAATCAGGGTATCACTTTTAAGGCTCAGCTAAGTTACTTAAATCAGCTTAGTGCCAGCACAGTGCCAGTGCTAATAACAATGACATCTATGATAGCTGTCTCTGTTAATGTTGAACTTTATGCATGTGTGAGGATTAGGACTGTTTCCACAGAGGAATTTGGTAGCACATTTATTAAAACCAGTGTTATATGTATTTTCATTATATATCACGTTGTGAATATCTCCAGTATTTCTTAAGGGGAAGTAATTTCAAACAGTAAACACATACTGGACAGATTTCATAAAGATCCCATCTGAGAATGGTAAGGCTATAAGTAAATGCGCCTTTTTACAAAATCACACAAAAAAACTGTGATTTAGATATATATTAGATGAAATGAGGAAAAAAAAACTATTATTGGCTAATCTGCATATTTCTGAATTGCTCCATTTTTAGCATAAGTGTTAATACCTTATTTCCCAAAAAACAAGACCAGGTCTTATACTTTCCCCCCACCAAAATACGCATTAGACCTTATTATCAGGGGATGCCTTATTTACCCCCCCCCCCACCCATGCAACAATCTACATTTATTCATTTATTCATGTAAAAAATTGACATTTATTCATGTACACAAATCAACATTTATTCATGCACAAAAATCAACATTTATTCATGTACACAAATCAACATTTATTCATGGACACACATTGAGATTTATTTGGTATTTTTTCTATTATTGGGCAGCAGTTCTAGGTAGATAATGTGTTAACAATTGTGTGAGAATTCTACATAAACAGTGCAACAAACATTTCAACTTCAGAATATCTACACCTTAGCGTCACTGTGCAATATTTCATGCTTAACAGAAAGTGCAGAAAAATCTCAATGCATGTGTATTGGAGGAGGGGAATAAAACAGGTGAATAACTATCACTTTTTGAGTGGTGATGCTTTCTTTATTCCTAACCCAAATCATAAAAGAAGAATGATGGAAAGTCATAAAAATTAAGTTTGGGAACTAGTGGCCTTACTTTGTAATTACCCCATGATAATGAAACTTTACCTTAATACAATAAAGTCAAAAACTGACAAGAGCTTGCTGGCTGCTGAAAGCAGAAGCTATCCATTCTGTTGCCTCAGTAATGGAAAAGTTTTTCAAATACAGTCATGTCATCTTCTTCTGGAACATTGTCATAAGTCTCCAATTCCCGAATTCCGGCCTGAATTTCATGTGACTCCATTTCCTATAGAGCCATTGTCCCCAATCTGTCATACCTAGCAATAGAGCTCTCCTTAAATGAGCACTGCTTGTCCATGTAGCCTGCTCGTAGTGCATTGGCAACACAGTTGTCAGTGATTTGATCCCATGAATTCTTCACCCAAGTCACGACATCTTGCAGGCTAGTCTTCACAAAGTTTCCATGCTGATTTCTTTCCATTCGATTTTCAATGTAGTCATTGAGTTCCACATACAAATGGTCCTTGAATGGCTTGTTTATTGCAATATCAAGAGTCTGGAGATAGGCAGCCATTCCTGTGGGAATCATTATTTCATCTATTCTTCTCTGTGCAAGGAAGTTCTTCATGTCTTTAGCGCGGTGACTGCTGGCTGAATCCCAGACTAGCAGACCTCTTTCACCACCTCACAAAACAAGTGGCAGCATTACATTGATCCACTTCCTTATAACTGCTTGTGTGCACTAGGCTTTTTCAGTTTCAAGACTGTAAATGCCTGAAACATGTTCAGTCTTATCTTTCTTGCCCTTACTAATGATTAGAGGTGGGGTTTCCATTCCATAGAGAGGAATTGCCAAAATACAGGTAACACTTGCACTTTTGTAACCAGTGGAGGGAATGTAGATTGCCGAAGCAACCCTCTGATCAATTGTTGTTTGAGATCCTTGGCCCATAAACACTGCAGTTTCATCCATAGCAATCATATTGGAGAGTTGGTATTTAGAAAAGTCGATGCTATCAACAAAGGACTTGAATGTAAGTGCACGTTTAATAACTTCAGTATGTTCCAGCTTGAACAGTGTTGTCAATCTTCTTAGAGACAGTTCATATTGCTGAAGGAAGCCATCCAGCCAGTGTTGTGATGCTTTGAATTCTTCTGGGGATATTTTTAACTGTGGTGCCCTTGTAAGGGCAAATGCTTGAATATCAGCCCTGCACACAACCAAAGCCTTTGTTCTCCTGTTAGCAATTCATTCACAGATGATGTCTTCCAGCTCAGGAAATAATGGTTGCTGACTTGATCCACACTTGCACTTCTTAGCATTTCCCTCGTCCACCTGTTGACTGAGGGTATCGTACTCTGCTCACCATTTTCAGACCATTTGGAGATCCAACTTCTTCTCTTTGCAGAAAGCCATCAGATTCTTTCACCAGGAGTCCTCCATGATACCTTTCTTGTACTCAATGGAATAGCTCTTTCTTTTTCCACTCATCTTGTCTGGGGGGGGTTAATTGAAGATTTACGAGACAGGAGTGGAAACAACAATGGCAACAGTTAAGAAGACAACCATACCCGTTTGTTATCAAGTGTGCACATTTTACGTGCATTGTCTGTACTTTGACCAATCAAAGTACACATGCCAGTGTTTATGGGCCAAGGATCTCAAATGTCAAGTGTGAGTGAGAATTAGGGTTACTGTAAGAATTGTGGAGGACTGCCGGGGAAAGAATCTTACAACTTTCTGCAAAGAGAAGAAGTTGGGTGTCCAAATGGTCTGAAAATGGTGAGCAGAGTATGATAACCTCAGTCAACAGGTGCCAATAATATTATTTTATAATTCAACATGTCCATCATGTTTTGTTGACGATCTTAACTGGGGCTTATTTTGGGAGCATGGCTGATATGTCCACTCTGGAAGACCATGCTAGGCCTTATTCTCTAGTTAGGTCTTATTTACAGAGAAATACAGTAGACACTTTGCTATAGTGGGCATTGCTGGAGGCCCATGCATCATGCTGAGTGTTATGTCCCCACCCCCAATTCTTTCACTCACTCACTCACACACACATATACACACTCCTACCTGAGATTGCTCATACCTCTCCATTCAGTCTCACATGCTGCTACACACATACACACATGTGCACACACCCCCCATCATCTCTTTGTTAAACTCCCCAGCATTTATTTCAAATGTGATGTCTCCCTTTGAAGGTAATGTGTGAATGTAAACTTTTCATTACATTAATTCCTGTAGATGACAGTGGTGAATTACATATTCAAGCAGTCCTACAAAACACTTAACTGTGTGATTTCTGAGAGAAATCACATGATTCATTAGCATATGACAATCCCGTGGAATGCCTACTTTACATTTTCTGAAGACCAGGGAGCCAGCCTATAATGGTGCTTCTAAATTTGTGTAGAAGTGTATGGCTGCCTATGATTCAGAAATGGTTACCACCAGCTATAATTCCTGTATATTGCTGTGTCAAAGAAAATACTTCAAAAGACCAAAAGCATAAGGTTCAGTTCAGGTATCTTTATTCTTATGCAAGGAGACAAAAAATGCAGTTACAGAGTTTGTCTGACTAAAATCAGGAAGTGTCACAATTATTATACCTTTCTTTCAAGGCATTGCCCACTATGGTTGACGTAGCAGACCACCAGTTCACAATTCTGTTACTTTACAGATGTTTCTCACATTTCTAGCTGACTCTTCAAAGTTTAAAATGATTTTTCAGTAAACAGGATGGCCTTGACGACCACCGGTCAATTATAACTTTCTTGCTATGTGATGTTACAAGTCTAGGTACTATGGCTAATTCAAGCACAATGCAAGTACAGATTTCTGAAGCAGTTCATTGTTTATAGTATCTAACTTTCTTGCAGCTTGTGCACTTTTTCATTAGCACGAACAGAGCTTATTGTCCATAATGAATGGATCTACAGAAATTATTATTATTCTCCATTTAATTTCCTGACCTAGCAGAAAATCACCTGCTTTCCAGTACATTTCCAAAGCATAAACATGTATTTTGCTGTGCTAGCAAACTAGGTCAGAGTGCATCTTGAAGTGTCAGAAAGCACAATTTCAGAAAAGCATGTTTTCAGTTTCAAATAGAACTAATGCTGCATATAGAATAAAAACGTGTTAATCTTCCCTTATTTAAAATAAGCATTACACACATATGTTATTACATATTTTTCTAACATTTCCCCCCTGTTAATACTTTTTATTCTATTTCAAAAGCATAAACAGTTTGTTTCTTCTCCTAACCTCTTCCTTTGAGGATTTGCAGGTAAGAGAGTCATTCAGTTTAAACTTATGAAAGTGTTTCCTTTTTCAACAGTTCTTCAATTTCAAAGTCTCAGAAACTGACATGTCTATAAAATCTTTGATTAATTTTTTCATGCAGGGAATATCACATCAAATACATGCTCCTAACAAAAGTAATCCCACACAAATGGCAATCAGGATGTTCATTAGATTGGAACCCCACCCCCCAAACAAATTCTGGAAAAAGTCCATCAGTGGGTTCGGGCCTGGCCTGGTCATGTCTGACATTTGCTGAATCACTTCCAAATGATTGTTGATTTCGTGTTTATTGTCGGGAATGTACGAACAACACTCGTCTTTGATTAAAGCACACGTACCATCTCTCTCCGCTAGGGTGAAGTCAAGAGCCATGCGGTTTTGAAGCACCACAGTTCTCATCACATTCAGTTCATCAGTCATTAATTCAAGAGCAGAAAAAGTTGCATTGCTCATGACCTCGAGAAGTTTGGATAGCTTTCTCAGTTCACAAATTGATTTAACTGCACCACATGTAGGGGCTATGCTAGCCCAGGATATGATAGTTTCACTCAAGTCCATGTGTGCTAGTTTACTCTTATCTTTCACGGAGTTATGGTTTCTCCAGCCTGCTACAATCTGTCCCATTGGATTCTCAGGTTTCTTGATTGGATTTTCAGGTTTCCTTGCGATGTCTCTGACATTTCAAATTCTCCCATGAGGCAAAGCTGTAGTGTGTCGTATGGCCGGGACCAGGTAACCCAAAAAACAACTGCCGGACCAATTCTCAGGCAACCATTTGTATGCCTTTTTCCCAGATATGAAATAACAGTTTTCTACCTTAGTATTGATATACACCTTCCCTGCATGAAACATTTTCTTATCTATAATAGACAGTTGCTTTAAAAGAACAGGATTATGTTGTATATCACTGACAGTTTTATGCAAGGACTCAAAGTATGAGTCATAATCTGCATCACAAATTGTTTCTGCATTTTTAGCATTTTTAGGTTTAATATAACATTTATAAGGAACCATTACATTACAGTTACTCCAACCTACTTGAATCGTGTCATTCTTAAAAAAGCATACAATTCCTGTTTGTGTAACAGGTAGGAATAATGCAATTTTGTCTCTAGATTTTACAGGTGTAGTCTCAAAAATCAAGTTTTCCCAGGTCTCATTGACCCCTAGGGGGACAGGAGCCATCAATAATCCCCCGTATGCTGTTGGCATAGCTGTGCAAATCCAACAATTTGAAATATTAAAAGTATCAGCATACACATATTTGATTGCTTGGTAAGTGTTAAAGTTCGGATGCCAGTCTATGAGTATTGAATCACGTTTGTTCAGTCTAGCTGGTGTGGCTGAAGAAAAGAAAGGCCACAGCAAAAGCCACAGCAAAAAGAACATTGTCACTAATGCAGTTATTAAGATGATTATGCAACACTGCTGAAGTCGTTCAGCATTTCTATTATCTCTGGGTCTTGTCATTCTACTGCTGCTGTGTGTTAGCAAGAGTTTTATCAAGTTCAAAGTTTTTGACTAGTTTACAGTGTGTCAAATGAATCCAAGATGAACGTTCTGCAATTTTGACTGCTGTGGGCGTGCTCAGCAGTACTTGAAATGGACCTTCCCACTTTGGTGTCGTCCAATTCTTCTTTTTGATTGTCTTCACCCAGACCCAAGTGCCTGCGGCTACTGCTACTTTGAATGGTTTGGTTTGGTCTTTATCTGAAACAGAATTAAACTGTAAAAGATGTTTGTTATTCAGCATACTCCTCATATACTCTGCAAGTGTCCAATCTGCTTCCTGGTCTGCAGGCATGAGAGGTTTCCACTGAGGTATATAATAAGATCTTCCGAAAATTTTTTCGAAAGGTGTCAATCCTTTTGCATTCGGAACAGTTCTCATGCTCAACAGTGCCAGGGGAAAACAGTACACTCAGTTCTTCTGTGTATCAGGCATGAGTTTTTTAAGCTTATTCTTTAAAACTCCATTGTGCCTCTCCTACTAACCCTGCAGATTGAGAGTGATATGCACAGTGATGTTTTAAAGAAATCCCAAAATACCAGCTCAACTGTTGTATAGTTTGGTTAATAAATGTGTAACATTGTCACTGTAGATCCTTTCCGGTATGCCAAATCTAGGAATAATTTCTTTAACGAGGGTCTTTGCAACAGTGGCTGCATCTGGTTTACTAGTCGGAAAGGCCTCCACCCATTTGGAGAACATATCCACAATGACAAGGCAGTACTTTTTATTTTCACATTTGCTCAATTCTATGAAATCCATACAGATAGTATGAAACGGATATGGTGGTGTAGGGAAACTCCCTTGCTTGGGCTTTAATGCCCCTTGTGCATGATGTTTATTACAAGTGTGACATGGCAGGCAAAATTTTTTAGTGTAGTTTGTAAACCCGTACATAGCGAATACCCGATTCATTAACTGTACCATCCCCCCTGTTGAGACATGGCTCTGCCCATGGCTCAACAAAGCTGCATATCTAAATAAAATAGACGGTAATATCGGTTTTCCCTCTTTGGAGATGTACAGCTCTTCCTTGAAAATTGCTCCTCATTTTTTCCATTTTTGTTTTTCAGCTTGTGTAGTAAGTGTCTGCATTGTTTTCAACATTTCTAAGTCTAAAATCTCAGAAAGTTGTAATTCTTCATTCAAAAGAAATGCTTCTGAGGCTGCTTGCTTTGCAGCTGTGTCAGCTCTCGCATTGCCTTTTGAAATCCTATCTTATTGTTTTGTATGAGCTATGCATTTACAAATAGCTACTTTCTGAGGCAACTGAATAGAATCTAACAAATCTAAAATAAACTGTTCATGGTTATTTGGTTTGCCAGTAGATGTCACCATTCCTCGATTCTTCCACTGTTGTGCAAAAACATGTACAGTAGAAAAAGCATACTGGCTGTCTGTAAAAATGTTTATGCTTTTACCCTTTGCTAAGGTACATGCCCATGTCAAGGCAATCAACTCTGCTGCTTGTGCAGATAAACTATGTGGTAGAGGTTTCGCTTCTACAATCTCAGTATCAGAAACTACTGCATAACCTGTTAGGTTCTGTCCTGTAGGACTCCTTTTGCATGAGACATCCACGTAATATGTCACCTTGGCATCATCCAAGGGAATATCCGTGAGGTCTTTTCTAGGCAGTGTCTTTTGCTCAATTACCTGCAGGCAGTTGTGGGGTGTGCCATCCACAGGAGTTGGGAGCAAGGTAGATGGATTCAAAGTAGTACATCGTTCAATTGTCATGTGAGGTTGGCTCAGCAATATAGTCATACAAGAAAGATGTCTAGCAGGGGAAAGATATGCTACTTTTTCTTGCAGTAAAATGATTGCGACTGCATGAGGCACTCTCAATGTGAGAGGGTGGAATAACACTACTGAGGCTGAAGCCTGCACTGCCATTGCAGCTGCAACTACTGCTTGTACACAGTGGGGTAGAGACCATGCCACTGGGTCCAGTTGTGATGAATAATAAGCAATGGGGTGTTGTTTGTCCCCATGCTGTTGAGTCAATACTGATGTCATATAACCTTGCTTGCAATCTACAGTTTGAAAAAAACATTTGTGATAATTTGGTAATCCTAAAACTAATGATGATGCTATCAATTGTTTCAGTTTGCAGAAGGTTAATTCTGCTTCTGGTGTCCACTGTATTAAATCTTGTGCTGCCATAGGTTTCTTAAAAATCAGGTCAGTTAAAGGTGTAGATTCCAAAGCATAGTTTGGGATCCAGCTTCGACAAAAATTAGTCGTACCCAGGAAGGACATCATTTCCTTCTTGGTTGTGGGTTTAGGTGCTTGAAAGATTGCTACTTTTCTGTCCTCATCTAATGTTCTGCCATCTTTGGATATTACATATCCAAGGTTTTTCACTTGTTTTCTCCAAAGCTGCAATTTATTTTTGCTTACTTTGTGTCCTTCAACTGCTAGGAATTTTAATAATGCTATAGTATCTTCCTTACAATCTCGCTGGGTAGGGGCGGCCAGCAGGATGTCATCAACATAAAGTAAAATTTGACTACCTCTCTGTGGGATAAATCCCGCTAAATTGCTTGCCATCTCTTGTGAGAATATCATTGGGCTTTCACTATAGCCCTGTGGTAGTCACGTATATGTATACCGCTTCCCCTGAAAAGTAAATGCAAACCAATACTGGCTGTCAGGGTGTATTGGTATCGAAAAGAACGTGTTGCTGATATCTACCACAGAAAAATACTTCTGTTGAGGTTTTAAATCATTCAACAAGGTATGTGGATCTGGCACCGTAGGTGCTCTTGGTATTACAGCGTCATTTACAGCTTGTAAATCTTGGACCATACGCCATTCTCCATTTGATTTTTTAACTGGAAATAAGGGTGTGTTACATGGCAAATCAGGAGATTCCACCAGTATTCCCTTCTTAAGTAAAGCTGCTATGATTGGTTTAATACCTGCCTCTGCATCTATTCTCAAGGGGTACTGTCTCTTTTGTGGTCTAAATGCTGATTTTGGCATGATAGTAACTGGTCCTGCTGTGTGAATAAGTCCTACGTCTGACTTTCCTGTTGACCAGAGAGTTTCTGGTATGTCTAACAAATCTTTTTCTTCCTCTTCTAATAAGAGGGCTTCTCAGCTGTCTTTGCTGGACTGCAAGTGTACAGCTGGATGTGTTTGTGTTATCCAGTTCAGTTTTTGTTTTTGTATTCCCTGTTCTGACAGTTCTGATTCTGTCTGTTTTTTCCATTTTGTGATTTTTTTCTCCTAGGTTTACCCATTTTAAATCTTCCTCTTTAGTTAAACTAACATGCGGTATTAGATTCGATTTGTAAAGTGAAAAGAACTCCTGGGGTAATGAACAGCTAACTACACTGTTCCCTTTCATGTGTCAGTACAAATTACACAGTACTAATCTGTTTGCATGATTTCTAAACAATTCTTGTTCATATTCTTTGTCTGGTCTTGGTGTATTACAATAATACAGAGTACAGTGCAACAGGTGTTGTATATCAATACAAAGGGAGGGGAACTTACTGATAGCTACATTCATTAACTCTTCAGTTACTGCTCCAGGGCCAGTCGTAAGTAAGTCCTGGCTGTACCAGTAAAATGTCTCACCTTCCGTTTGCACTGCAAAAGTATTAGTTTGTCGCTGTGCTTCCATACTCTGCATGGTTGGAACTACTGCTATGCCTAATAGTTGCATAAGATCTCTGCCCAAACGGTTCACTGGGCATTTTGCAGAAACAACAATTTTGCTTTTCTGGGTTAATCCTGAAACAGGATCTGTTATTGTAATGTTATGGTAGAGAGACTCCCGATACAGCTGTCCATTAGCTTCTTTAACTAGTATAAAGTCATGTGATTCTGAATTTTCTGGTAGGTTGGAGGGGTGTACCAGGGTTTGTGATGCCCCTGAATCGCATAAAAATTTGACTTCCCTCCCTTCTACCAGGAGTGTCACTTCTGGTTTTGTGTCAGCTAGATAGAGCTCTAAGCTCAGTAAGGCTAGGTCTAATATTTTGTTTTCTTCACTATCGGTAGCTTCCTGCACTTCCTCTATTATCACATTCTCTGCTCCTTCTATCACATTCTCATTTGTCCTTTCTCTATTATTCCTATCTAGTGATTCCTGACTTTCATATAGTCAGTCCTCACCTTCATCGCTTTTGTCTTCCACTGCTGCCTTCTTATTTTTCTTGCAATCCCTTGCCAAGTGTCCCTTTTTCCCACATTTGAAGCACTCACCTCTTTTCCTTCTCCCTTCAAGGTCCTCTGGTCGCTGATCAGATTGCATGTTTCCCTGGGCATTCTTTTTGCCCTTTTGTCCAGACTGTACTAAATAAACTTCTCCATCTTCCACAGCAAATACTTGGGCTTTCTTTTTCTTTTTGTTATTAAAATGCCTTTCAGCATGTCTAGCATATTCAAGCAGTGATTGTAATCTGCTTGTACGATGGTCTACCATATGTTTAGCAATGAAACTACTTATGGATGTTAAACTGCCTTTCAAAAATGCATTCTTTAACTGCTGCTCATATGGGGAATCTTGTGTCTGGTCTTCAGGTACCTGCATTCCACAGTGATTGTTAAAACATTCTAATAATCTGACAAAATATCTATCAACAGTTTCACTTTCTTGTTGGATGCATTGATTAATGCAAGTCCAGTCTGCCCTAGGCTTCCATTTCTCAGAAATTCGGTCTGTCAGACCTTTCACTCTGTTATCTAGTTCTGCGCTGCTATGTGGGAGGGGCCTAAGTGCAGCGTCACGGGGATTCCAGTTGCCACTGATCATGTGCCAATCTGGACATACTATTTGTCTTTTTCTACTTCCTCTCCGTTTAAGTGATAACTTAATCTCATGCCCTGTAAGTCTTCGAAGAACTTTCTAAAATTAACTTTTGGATGGAGAATTCCCTCTGTGGCTTTCCGGATGTCTTTCGGTGTCCACGATCTGTATACTAAGAGAGTTGGGTCCTGCCCTTCTTGTCCTGCCTGAGGATTTGGTACTTCTATGAGTGGGCATATCTCTTCTTCACTCATAGCCCGTGAATTTCCATTCATTTGATATAATTCAATATCCCCTTTTAAATGACGTGTTCGAGACCTAGTCTCGATAGGATCTCTAACAAATGGTAGTGGTTTTATAGGAGCAACTGGATATCGTGGAGGTGGGCCAGTTTGTTCTTTTGCTTCATATTCCGGTAAGGGATCTGGTAAGGGAACCGGAACCAGAGGGGGCAGAGGGGCCGATGCAATAACTAAGTTATTATCCTCTTTGTCTAGAAACATTGCTTTTGAATTTTTATTCTTTTGTTCTCTTTGGTTTACTTCCTCAATCCACCTGTGTGCCTGAGGAACTCCTAATTTACGCTGTTTTTTAACCCGACCTTTAGAATCGGTTTTTAGCTGTCTAATAAGTTTGATAAGCGAGGATCTTTCTAGTTTCCCATCAAACTCATATTTATTAACCCATTTAGTATAATATCTAATGTTGTTGGTGCGTTGTAATTGCATATATTTTGCGTCTTCGGTTAACGGTGGGCTTTGGGGTCTTTTTGTTTTTGTGCACGTATTACCCATTTTGTTCTAACCTTTTAAATGTTACGTAACCCTTTTATTTTTAATGTGGTACTACCAAGTGTTTACAGTCCCTTCAGACTACCTGCCTACTTATTCTGTTTCCCTGATCTATGACAAGATAGCAATATTTCTGTCCCTGAATTTTAACAAAATTCTCACAGAACAAATACAATCAAGTCCCTGATCTAAAACAGAAAAAAGTAGACTCACCCTACCTGAGCCTCAGCGATTGGTCACTCACTGTTCAAATGAAACCCGCCTTCAGTCGCAGATCAGAAAAGTGGCTGGCCTCTTTTGCACGACAATTCAGTCGGAGGTCTTTCAATGAAGAAGATCCAATGTGGTATCTTCCCTGCGCAGTTTCTTGCCACCTGGTCCATCTGATCCCAGGCTAAACAAGGGTTTCCGGCTCCAAAGGACCAAAAAAATGTCAAAGAAAATACTTCAAACCACCAAAAGCATAAGGTTCAGTTCAGGTATCTTTATTCTTGCGCAAGCAGACAAAAAATGCAGTTACAGAGTTTGTCTGACTAAAATCAGGAAGTGTCACAATTATTATACCTTTCTTTCAAGGCATTGCCCACTGTGGCTGACGTAGCAGACCACCAGTTCACAATTCTGTTACTTTACAGATTTTTCTCACATTTCTAGCTGACTCTTCAAAGTTTAAAAAAGATTTTTCAGTAAACAGGATGGCCTTGACGACCACCGGTCAGTTATAACTTTCTTGCTATGCGATGTTACAAGTCTAGGTTCTATGGCTAATTCAAGCACAATGCAAGTACAGATTTATGAAGCAGTTCATTGTTTATAGTATCTAACTATCTTGCAGCTTGTGCACTTTTTCATTAGCATGAACAGAGCTTATTGTCCATAATGAATGGATCTACAGAAATTATTATTATTCTCCATTTAATTTCCTAACCTAGCAGAAAATCACCTGCTTTCCAGTACATTTCCAAAGCATAAACATGTATTTTGCTATGCTAGCAAACTAGGTCAGAGTGCATCTTGCAGTGTCAGAAAGCACAATTTCAGAAAAGAATGTTTTCAGTTTCAAATAGAACTAATGCTGCATATAGAATAAAAACATGTTAATCTTCCCTTATTTAAAATAAGCATTACACACATATGTTATTACATATTTTTCTAATAGCTGACACTAACCTTTCTCAATTACAGCAATTATGTGGCCCATATCTAAAATAATAATTAAACATTTGCTAATTAGGTGGGCTGACTGGTCCAAAACTAGGTGAGTTGAATGGTCTAAGGACATTTTTATCAAATACCTGGCCTGGGAGATGAGAAAGTGAGGTAGAATGATAGCTGGGGATAATCAAACTGCTTTGAATTGTTTTAACAATTATTTTGTATAATA
Source organism: Protopterus annectens (assembly GCF_019279795.1). NCBI lineage: Eukaryota > Metazoa > Chordata > Ceratodontiformes > Protopteridae > Protopterus > Protopterus annectens. Next base: position 483,736,064 of record NC_056736.1, on the reverse strand, counting down.
ACTATCCAGAAAATATAATTTTATAAATGTTTACTGTTTTATATATGACAGAAAATTGCTTTTGTTACTTGTTATACATTAAAATAATTTTCTAACTTGTGGTGCTTATGTGCAATGCTTTTATGGACTTATGTATTTTTTAATTGTTGATAGCATCCTTAATTATTGCACATATAATGTCGAAAATCTTTATAAAGTATTTGTCAAATAACTTGCTGCATTTTTCTTACCTAGCTACTACAAGCAGCAAAATATTACTCACTAGCTGACCACTGTATATAAAGCACATGGTTCACAGCAGTAAATATCCTACAGCAGTAAAAGCCTCTGCTCATTTCTAAAATATTCATCTATAAAGGTTACTAGTCAATGAAATAAAGCCATTAGGTGTGCATAATTTTCTTCAGAACTTTCAAGAATTCCTGATCACAACTCAAATACAACTCAGAGTAGATGGGCAGCAGTAAATTCGCCCCAGGGGTTCCACCTATGTCCCTCTTGGACAGGGGCAATAGGTGCTGATCATGGAAACAAGGGTAGCACTTGGGTAGGTTTGTAAGGGCCCTAGGGCCATAAGCTATTAGCCTAGTAACTTCCTATGATCCTAGATCCTAGATGACTAAAGAATGGCTGTTTGCTTTAGAAAGCGTTTTGGTTGTTTGTTTGTTTGTTTGTTTAAAGCAGATATTCACCTAAATCATTCAAAACAAACCATCATTTTGTTGATAAACTGCATAACCAATAAAAGATATTGTCTTAAACTTGTGGAGGATAATTGCACCTCAACCCCGGATATTATTAATACAGAGTATCAATAACTTTACATATATATATATATATATACAATATATGAGCTACTATGTCAGATCAAAGTGCAGAATTCTGAATGTAGCAGTCTGTACACCTCAGAGTGAAACTAGCTTGCTTGAGCACAAAACAATTCTAAATGTATGTAGTTGAGGAACATGAGTAATCATGCAAACAATATAACATTTCAAATAACCATTCTTGCAGGGGTCAAGCTACCCTGCACCCAGCATACCCTCCTTGCATATTTATACTTGTACACAGATTACTCCAACTCAGATAAAGAAAGGCCATTAACAACAAAATAAATACATAAATAAATAAATAAAAAGAAAAAAAAATCTTTATTTACTAACTAACCATTAAATTCAGAATAAACAATTACATGTATACAGTGTATCACTGCAATATATAGCAAGCAGTACAGTGAAATGCAAGAATACCTGTCAAATCAACAGAAGTAATTTGTCATCCAGCAAGTCAACTTAAAGTAATATATGAAATGTATGACAATAATATGTACATCTGATGCTGAATACAGAATGGCATAAAATCAAATGCTGAGCAGTTTTTAGTATAAAATACTGATCATTTGATTAACAATGACTGCTACAAAAATATGTTAAGGACTAAATGGTGGTTAGTGAATATTTTAGAAGTGACCAGTGGAGAAAATCTGAAGAAGAATCAAGACCTGTGAGAGCATCTCCACAGCATTTCCATTAAGAAGAGGCAGATAAGATAGGGCTAGCGTGAACTGTGACCTCTTGTAAGACTAATGTTGGACAGGAAGAGAAGATATTCTGGAATCCTCAATGGAATTATCATTTAATTAATTTTAGACTATGAAAAGAACTGGATCGTTCAATGTTAAGTGGGTAAGACTATGACTGGATAAAGTGCAGAAATGCTTGAACATTAGCCATAAGAAGTACTTAGTAAAACATTTCTACGTTATACCATGACTTTATGGAGGGGAGATATTTTTATAGCCCCTGATTGCTTTATGGTTAATGGAATTATGAGCTCTTTTACAAAAGCTGAAAGCTAAGCAAACTATGCACTACAGAACAATTACTTTTTGAAGAACTATGCAGCAAGCACACTAAAGAATAATGCCATAATTATGGAGAATGTGCATTAATAAAAATAATTTAGGGTATTGTAAAAGGAGAATATATGAATTATAGTTTTCTTTTTCTGGCTCCCCTACACATTCTTGATCATCAGAAGCACACAGAAAAATAAAGAAAAATGGCGTAATGCTGACCACTGCGTTCCACAGGATAATCTTGTTGGTGCATTTCTAAATGAGGTTTGGAACAGACCAATTTGCCAAGAGACATCTTCAATTTGGGTAGATAAATAGAGTAGTAGGAATTAAAAGGATAAGGTGAGGAAAGGGTGAAACAGGAATGAGGGATGATTGGGAGGAAATGAGGTAATGGTAGGGAGGGGCTTAAAGGTTTTTAGGCAAGTGTAACTTGAGTAAGGGTCACATTTTTGGCATGAATTTTCAATGGCAAGTATTATGTACTTGACAACCAGTAGGTTCAGTGGAACAGGTCGCCCTCAGAGTGTTTAAAAGGGTAATGTTGGTAAGTGGTCAAAGTAGTCAAAGGCAGGTGAGGAGGATGGGGATAGCATGGTTGCTGGGTTACTAGTTATTATAATGGTGGTCAGAGTAGTTGGGTGTAAATTAATTACATGTGGGTATACTGTTGTTTTATAGTTGGTTATACAAGTTCTTTTAAGTCATTGGGTGTTTGGAGGCAGTTTTTTTGTCTCTGAGCTCCACTGGAGTTGATGTCCCAGCTGGTGGATAAATCAAAATATTCAGCATTGGCATATTTATTTGTAGTGGTTTACTGTTTATTGCAGTCATTCTTCTCGGTTAAAGAATTCCACGGTGGCTGGAAGTGCTTGGTAGTGGTGTACATGCGGTGCAGTGGTAACAGAAGCATTCCACCCACCTCTTGATAAAGGTACCCCCTTTTAAGTCTTGGAAATTCTGTACTGCTTAGTAGATGGGAGGGTATGTGACATTCAACCAGGATTTACTTTTTGGAAGATATATATTACTGCATGTCTTTGGGTAGTGCCGGAATGCTTGAGCTGTGCTTTGTGACCTTCTGGTTTGGAAATTACTGGCGTGTGTTCCCCCTTCTGCTTGTCCATTTTGAGTTGTCAGAGGTGGTGGTTGAGCTGCATTGGGAGCAGTCTATTGTGACGCTTTCTGTGCTATTTTTATCAGGGGTGGCCAGTAACAGCTTTTCGCAGGCTCTGAGTGAGTTAGCTAACAGTTAACCTTGTGCATGAGCAGGGTGGAGTTAACATTCAGTGCCATGCACTTTTATCAGGCTGGTGGGAAGAGAAGAAAGGCAGGCTTGCCCTCTTCTTTTCCCTCTCTGGTGGTGGTTGTTCAATTCAATAAGTTGGGAAAGGCAAGTGAGTGGTTGTGCTGCTTGATAAGTAAATAAACCAAGTGGAGGTAAGCTGCTTATTTGGTTGAAGGTAATTCAATAAATGGTAACTGAAGTTAGTGGTACACTGCTTAATAAGTAAGCAAGTGGAGGTATGGACCCTACTTACTGATCAGGATGAGTGGGAACGCTGTCCTATGTTAATATTACATGGATGTTATTTTCACCTCTGCCATGTTTTGGTTGCAATTTATGAATATTGGTTAACAATCATGATTATGGAAGTTTAATAAAGGTAATTAAATGTCATTCAATGTGTGATGTTTTTATTGAAGGGGACAGGGACAAATGAGGTTTGGAACAGACCAATTTGTCCAGAGACATCTTAAATTTAGGTAGATAAATAGAGTAGTAGGAATTAGGAGGATAAGGGGAAGATAGGGTTAAATAAGAATGAGGGATGATTGGGAGAAAATGAGGTAAGGGTAGGGAGGGGCTTAAAGGGTTTTAGGCAAGTCTAACTGGAGTAGGAGTCACATTTTTGCCATGAACTTGCTACATGCTATCCCATCCTTTTTAGTGGGAATTGCGGTTATTTTTCAGTTAATTCACTTCCTTTGGGAGATTTCTCTCTTCTTTGAGTTGTTATGACAATGAAGTTGCATATACAGGTTTAGTGGGGTGTGGGGTACTTGCCCCCCACAGCAGATGGTAAAGGTGAGGCCTGTCACCCTGCAGAAATCAATTAAAATTGTTTATTTCCTATTCTTAATTTGTGCTATTTTTATTTTTTTTTCATCCTTAAGGAAGTCAGTGTTGCACAGCAGAACCATTATTGCTTAAACAATTAGTGTGTAGGGTTTACAGAGTGAATGATTATTTAAGTGAATTCAAAAGTCTGCATTAAATATTGTTATTCGTAGGTTAAAACATTGTTTTATTACTAGGTAATACATCATATAGTACATATTAAAAAAATGCCCTCAAGCATTTTAAATGGGTACAACAATGAATGTAGAAATCATAGAGCAAAGTATTTTTTTTTCTGCTAGTGTGTATGTGGATTGTAAAGTTCTGAAAGTAAGAGCATGTGAAGCAGTCATGTTGTTTTATTAAAATTAATGTTTATGCTCCCTAAATGTGAGCAGGATGCAACAGATTCTCAATGGAGATGAAAAGCTTATAGTAGCTGACTTAACTAATTTCATTGACTATTTTTTGTTTATGTTTTTTTGTTTGTTTGCTTGTTTTTTGGATTGCTTGCAAGGGAAATCAGGCAAAATATGTTTTATGTATAGATTGGTTATTGTTAAATACTATTTAATATGATTATTTTTAAATACTATTTAATATGCTTATGCTACTGCATGACTTGTTTTAAATAAATATTCACTGTTGAAAAATGTTCCCTCATTTTAATACATAAATGCCAGATACACTTCTATAACTGCCACTGTTACAAAAAGCCCTGCGTACATGACCTTGGTTTAATTTTTTTTCTGAAGAATGTGCTAATGTTACCATCTGTCATTCTCCGTTGTTATCACTCTGCTTGGTAGCTGACCATGAAATCAGGCAGGCACTATAAACCACTTATTTGGTTTGACATTGAGTGGACATCAGCATTTCAATTAATGGACACAGGATGGTTATTTTGCTTTCAGACATGTCACCTTCAGAAACATGCATATGAAGAAGGTAACTGTTAGTATGCACTTTTGTTTCCAACTGCTGTTTAAGCAGAAAAATGCTGCTTCTACTCAGCTGATCCAAACACAGTTTAATAGTTTATAATAAGCACTTTTTTGATAAGTATATCAAAACTATGGCAGCACGCTACTGTAAAAAACTAATCATATACACCTTTAACTTATCAGATGAATATTATAATATACATTTATCAGTATAAGCTATATTTGTCTGTACATCAAACAACAACTTTCTAAAACACTCTAATCAATCTCAGAAAATAGAGTTGAAATGATGATTCACATTTTCTAAATTGTAACAGAACAAAGAAATTACAACATTATATTTTAATGTGTCTTTATACTGTAAGACTACAGAACAGATAAAATGTGCACTTAATTTGTCTCTTTTTGAACACTTTGCCTAGATCTATATACAGTTTCCACCTTTGTAATACTATTCCTATTCCAACAAATGCTAAATTGTAATCCTGGCATCATAGAAAATACAAGGCAGCTGGGCTATGTGGCCATTTTCACCTTGCCAGAACCCACCCTTAGATCTTACCTCCTTTTTCAAGGAGCAATAGGCCAGTCATACAGGGGCGAATTTACAATTATCCTTTCAACTTTCTAACTACGTTTTAAGGCAAGATAGCATGTCACATTGCCTGATTTGGAGGGGAAGTTTGTTGCAGAGAAGGGTAGTCATTGTGCAACAAATCAGTCTTTCTCTAATGATTTGTTTATTTGCTGAAGCAGCTTTAAATCACCTGTCCTTGTTTTGTTCAAATCAGTGGTCCTTGTGTTTGCTGGACTGTTTGATTTGTGGAGCTGTAATAAGTTGTAGACTGCTGGATCCCTATTGGCCTGGAAGGTAAGTCACAGGTCACCTCTAATGAGTCTATAGGGTACTGAATACAGGGACAAAGCCTTCATCCTCTTTTGGTAGAACAGTTCTTTTAGAACTATGATCTTTGTTGTCAGGAACCTTTGGGAACTCTCCAGTATTTCCCTGTTTCAATCATGTGAATAGTCGGAAAGCAGTCTTATGTAAAAATCTGTCCCTTTTCATTAAAAAAATGATTTTGCATTCTATTACTCTCTGGTGCCTTTTTCTAAATTAGGGTCCCAATTAAAATGTTATTGTCAGAGAATCCATTTGTATACATTTTCTAACAGCATAGCAAAACTCTCAGAGGTATACAGACTATCAATATCATAACATCTAAATAAATATCACAATTTCAAAATCAATGTCTTGAAATATTAATGAACAAATGGAATGCAAATCACAATCTTTCCTGAAAGTATAACACTGTATCATACCACAAAGTGAAATGAGGATCTCGCCACCTTAATGCTGTTATCACTGAGTTCCCTAGCAAAATACCTAGAACTGAGATTGTTAAGAATTGCATAATATTTCCTGTTATTAAAAACAATTATAGTGATAATGATATTTTAATTTTAGTTGACAAATTAAGTCAATCCTAGGTGTAAGTTAATGACTGCAGTGTTACTCACATAATGGAATGCAGGGTTAAACTCCTAGAAGAATAAAGTACTTCTTTTACATTTCTGATCTCACTTGCTAAATATGACATTTTCTTACCAGCTGGGATTGCAAGTCTGAACATTTTATGCAGTGGATAGCTCATCATTTTTGCTCAAAACCATATCTATGTAATGTTGGTTTTGTTAGTACTAATACACGTGCATCATTGCAACATTCTCAAAACTGCAAATGTGTTTGGGGTAAGAATTGTTTATTTTAAAAGTGGCAAATGCTGTACAAAGTGTAGTTTTGAATATTTCATTATCATATACCATAGAATGAGTTTGTTATCCTTATTATCAAGAATGTATGGTCTGCTGATTGTCTAGCCATAGTATCAATAAACAATGGAAATATATGGCACTTAAAATAATGTAAATGCTAATGTAAGAAGATGTTGTTATGACTATCTAACAAATTAAACATTGTGCCATTTCTCTATTTGAAACTCTTGGCATACTGACATAAGAGAAATATATTAGCAGAGATACACATTAAGCTTAAATTCACAAAATGCACTATTTCTAGAAGCAGGAACTAAGTGTAATATTAATAGTCCTTACATGAAGGCATCAAGTCTATCTGCTCTGTCAGCAACCGAGGTCAGCAAAGATGTAATTTATAGATGGGGGTTATGCTACTGCCTGGCCATAAATAATCATAGCAAATTAAGTCATAATAAAGTGAAAATGAGAAATGTTGTAAAACTGTGTATGCTAACCAACTTATGATCCATAGCCAAGGTTTCAAACTTTTCCCCTGCCATCTGCATCCTCACTATAAAAGGAGGAGTTGTGCCACTTCTATACACTTTGCAATCCATGATGATGCTGTTAGTTGCTGCTAGCCTTTCTGTTTCCTGGTGTAAGCTGCTTGTGTTGCTGAGCTAAAACTGCTTGCACCCAGTGGCGCTTGCCAGCCAAGAAGGTGGAGATATATAGAGAGAATTATACACTAGAATTTTGACAATCATGAGATACTTGATAGGTTCAGAGTGGACAGGGATATTGTAAGGGTCTTCGTGGGTATGTATGCCCCCACAGAGGCATTGGGGGATGCATGGACTTACTTCTCCTTTGGAAAGATATAGCCCTCATTATAGTACCTTGGGGACCTTTCAGAGACAGATTGAGGACACATTTGGTATCTTACAGGCTTCTGCCTTGAGGATACTATGGCAGTTCCTGGATGTCCTCTAGGCACATGCAGATCAGTACATTGTTTTCCTGGTGTCAGCTCTGAACTATTTGTGCCTTTTATAGAGTGGCATGTTTCCCTGAGGTACTCAGTGGAATAGATTGTACCAATGATGCAATTATGGCCATACTTGGTCCACAAGGAGAAGCAGTACTGCCTAATCCATTAGCACTCAGGTACTGCATGCAGGATGTTTACTGCATGTCACATTCTGCACAACATGATCATGCTCCAGTCTGATGGTAAAGTCACCCATCCTGTCATTGCAACTCCCAGTTTCAGTTCTATTATGACTAATGGTGCACAGTCCAGGAGAAGTATGTCATCCTATGTGGCAGGCTTGTGCATGGCATGCAGCTGCAGAGCTAAAGAAGCGGTGTCCAGAACTATGGACCATTATGTTCAGATCAGTGTTTCTTTTTTTTTTTTTTGTAAAAAAACATATACAGCATAAGTGATGTATGCAGTCTTATCTGTAGGCTATGCTGTGTGGTGCATAGTCTACTATCATTGTTTATCAGATCTTACTTCTCAACTTTAAATAAATCTTTTTTTTTTTATTTCTGAATAGATACTCAAAAATAAGCCAGGAGCTCCAAAGGACCAGAATTCAATTTATCAAAAAAGTTTTAATACAAGCTTCCAACAGCACAAATCCAACAAGGTAAGGTTAAGCACTTTCGTCAAGGAAATGACATCATCAGAACCAAACCTAAAACTACAGCTGAGCATAATATAGTTTCAACAAACCACACCCCCCCATATATGCAAAACCAATACTATTAAAAATTGATCCTTCTTAAAAAATTACACTTTAAAAATCTACAACAAACCTACTAAAAAATAACATAAAACATAGCATAAACCAGCAAGAACCGCATAGTGTTGCACAGATAAAAAGCAAAAAAATGAGTTATGATAGCTCAATTTGAAGCAATTTCTTTTTTAGTTCACTAACTATTGATAATGTTTCGTTTAAACCAGGGAAAACTGTTGTTTAAATTTTAACTGCCAAAACATTTCTCTATTTAAAAGCTTATTTTTCCAATCCCCACAATACATACCCACTTTGATTTGTTCTGCTATGAAAAATTTAAACTTTTCAAATGCTGTACACATTAAAGAATGTCTGGCCAGGGCAATTTTATTATCCTTCTTTTGAATACTATAATTATGCTGATGTGCTCTTTTGTTGAATGCATTGTTAGCATTGCTGATATAATATGCTGAACATTTTGTACAAAAAACTAAATATACCACCCTTTCTGTACAACAATTGAATTTACCCCCATGAGCAGAGGTCTTTATTTTTTCATACAGCCATCCATCATAATTCTTTTCCATGTAACTACATTGGTTGCAGTTTCCACAAGCATTGTTTTTGGAAAGCTGCCATTTCTTTGAACGGATTTATTCTCAAGGATATTTTTTTAAATTTTTATTCCTTTTAAAGGTAAAATCAGGGCTTGTCCCTCTAAATTTACTTAAGCTTTCATCCCTCTCAATAATATGCCACTTTTTGTTTATAATCTTTTCAATTTTCTGAGAATCTAGAGAATATTCCAAAATCATATTCAAACTCAAATTAACATTCTCATTTTTCTAATCAATATTCCGCCTGTTCTCGTAGTGGCCTTTAATAATAGTGGGTGCATACCTGTCATGTCTACCTGCCCAAGTTTGCTCCATAATCTCTTCCAACAAAGAAATGGGATAGTCATGTTCCAAAAACATGGTTTTATGAAAAACAAACTCTTCTCTACACACTTCATCATTTGATGTTAAACGTGACACCCTTATAAATTGGATTTTCACTATCTCCTTTTTATGGTGATACGGGTGACAACTTAAAAAAAATAGAAAAGAGTTGCCATATGTGGGTTTCATATAGATCCTTGTCTCTATGTTATTACCATACATCCTGGATAATTTAATGTCCAAATAATTAATTTCACTCCTGTCCATATGGTGTATAAATTCAAGAAATTCAGTACTTGCATGCATTTGCCTTAAAAATTCAGCAAAATCATCCTTACCACCCCTCCATAAAATCAAGAGGTCATCCACATACCTAAAATATGCCCCACATAACCTAAACAAAGGAAGTTTGAAGAGCGTAGACAATTCCCATTGTAATAAAACACCATTGGCAAATACTGGGACACATATGGCACCCATAGCCAGACCTGAGCTTTGTTTGTAATATTCATCACAAAAAAACTAAAAGTTGTTCGACAAAACAATGTCCATAAACTCTTGCACCGATATTACATCATTGTCCGTTAATTCCCCATATGCTCGAACAATTTCAATAAACCAATTCAGCCCAGATTCGTGAAGGATAATAGAAAATAAATTCCTGATATCACAGGAAATGAAAAAATTGGAAGTCAACATCTACATGCCTCAGTTTATCTAATAAATCCCAAGAATCTCGTACAATGTGTGTAAACTGTTTAAATATGTTTTTAAGCTTCATGTCCACAAATTTTGCCAAAGGTTCAGTTATTAATCCTGCATGCAACCACTGGCCGAAGAGTCAGATCAACCACATTGGAATGAAGCTTAGGAATACACAATATTCTTGGGATAATGGGCTCCTTCACAACCAAAAAATCATATAAATCCTGTGTAATGTGGTCAAACAAGAAAAATTCATCCAAGGCTATTTTAATAGCCCTATAAGCAATGTTTACCTCATTAATGAGGCCGGTGTGTATACTCTGGTGTCCCCCCAGTAAGGACAACATTCTCCCCTGGTAATCCTGGGAATACATCATAATCAAACAACCTCCCTTATCAGGCCACATGCATCTAATTTCTGTATCATCCACAATTGTGTCAACAGCATCCCTCTCGTGTGATGACAAGTTGTAAAACCGATGCTGACAACATTTACTGAGCACATCTCTGATTTCCCTTTCACAAAGCCTTTCAAAGATTTGAATTAAAGGGAACAAGGATGGATTGGCCATGCTTCTTCTTTTTAAACTAAAACCCTGAACCCCAAAGTCACTTTCAGCTTGGCCGTACATCACTTTCAAATGCAATTTCCTTGTAAACATTTTCAAGTCTACCAAGGAATACTCCACATTGGCCCTCTTTGCTGGAATAAGAGACCAGAAAAGTACCTCACCAAGAGGATCAAGTGTCTCCAACATATGTCTTATTCTGCCAGACTAAAGAAACTTCAGCTCTATTCAGTAGCATACCACCTGCTCAGAGGTGATCTCTGCCTGACGTACAAGGCCATGTCCAATCAGGATCTGATGGACATGCTCCACCTCAAAAAATGCAAATCCATCAGGACCATGAGAGCTAAAGACTTAAACCTTGGCACAAGTATGAATAGGACATGATGGAGGGATAGATTCATAACCCAAGGGCTTCCCATGCTTTGGAACAAGATCCCAGTTCATATAAGGCAGAGCCCCTCACTGACTCTCTTCAAGAGAAATCTTGATGAGTGGATGGGAGATTGTAAGTTTACCCCAGGGGTCACATCTGTGTCACTGCTAGACAGGGGCACAGTAAACTAATTCTATTATATAAGGGGACCTTCATTGTGTCACTACTAGACAGAGGCACAGTATTCTAAATTTATTCTGTACATTTTTGTACCATTTCATGGGGTGGCAAAAGCCACATCACTATGGCTAGGCTTACAAATGCCCAAGGGCAGATAGCCTAGTACTAAACTATGAAACTATGAAACTATAATAAAGTTATAACACTTCAAGAATAGCATGTGATGCACTTTATTCACTAGAAGCTCAGTAAATTGTAAATTTTAAATTGCTTAAATGAAGCAATTTTAATAGTTCCTGCATTGTCGTCATGCAAGACCTCCAAGGTTAGTTCCTCCTTCAGTTTTTGTAACCTTGCTGCCTCCCAAAATTACTGCCCTGATTACCCCTCCTTTGCTTCCAGTTGTTGTTCTGTCAGTTCTGCCTGTTTGCTATCCGTTCCTATCATTGGGGTGGGGGTACCTATAAAGGGATCCTCTCATCTTCATTACCATTTTGTGCCATCATCTCCAGCATCCCGTTGTTACCAATGTACTCAGGGCTTTTCCCAATGGGATCAGGGTATACCTTTTTCTGTTTATAGTCAGTTTCATCTCTTACTAATTTTTTTCATTTTTCTTTCCCTGGAAACTAACATTTTCCTTTCAACATTGGTGAAAACCTTGTCAAATGCAGCTTTGTACTGCCCAAAAATTAAATCTTTGGTAATTGAATTCAGCAATTGATTAACATCATTATTTAACTCATTTAAACATCTTTCATTCTCTTTAATGATAATTCTTAATAAATCAAGCCCCGACCGATCAAACATTTCTAGAATTTCCTTGTGGAAAACACTGTTAGGTACAACCCCCTAGTGGGATTTCTACATGCGAAGGCATTTTGGAGCATGTCCTCTCTTAACACTTTCCCCCAAAAAACATGTTGTCTAATTGCAACAACTTATATTTATAAAGTTGCTTTTCCAAAATACTAATTTGTTCGGTGAGAGTACAAAATTTACCATAATTTCTCACCTTTCCATCGTGGCATTCTAGGACTTTTCATTCTCCAACCATGAATTCACCTGTGTAGGGCTCAAAAAATCATACCCACTTGATGCTTCCACCGTACTTTGTAAATCCACAATATTAGGCCGTCTTGTAAATCCAGTACCACCACGAACTTGCTGGGCCTCCCCCTGGGCCCCATTTTTAACAGCTTGTGCATCTCCTAAAGTCTGAAGCACCTGCTGTGTGACCTGCTGTGCAATTTGCTGAATGAGTAAGGATAAGTCAATGTTACTCCCCATGGGAGACTCAGCTGTATTGAAAATTATATCCTGTGAATCCCCGGCAGCCATAAATCCACTTCTGAACTACAACTAGTAATCACACAAAACGGAAATGAATCTTCCCGGCAAACTTCACCAAAATACTCAAAAATAAGCCATGCGCTCCAAAGGACCAGGACTCAATTTATCAAAAAAGTTTTGTTACAAGCTTCCAACAGCACAAATCCAACAAGGTAAGGTTAAGCGCTTTCATCAAGGAAATGACATCCTCAGAACCAAACCTAAACCTACAGCAGAGCATAATATAGTTTCAACCAACCACACCCCCATATATGCCCAACCAATACTATTAAAAATTGAATCTTCTTAAAAAATTACACTTTAAAAATCTACAACAAACCTACTAAAAATAACATAAAACCTAGCATAAATCAGCATATACATAGAGTCAAGAACTGCATAGTCAGGACAGGAGTGAAATTAATTATTTGGACATTAAATTATCCAGGATCTATGATAATAACATAGAGACAAGGATCTATAGGAAACCCACATATTGCAACTCTTTTCTATTTTTTTTTAAGTTGTCACCCGTACACCATAAAAAGGGGATAGTGAAAAACCTATTTATAAGGGTGTCACATTTAACATCAAATGATGAAGTGTGTAGAGAGGAGTTTGTTTTTCTTAAAACCATGTTTTGTAAGTGACTATCCCATTTCTTTTTTGGAAGAGATTATGGAGCAAACTTGGGCTGGTTGACATGACAAGTATGCACCCATTATTATTAAAAGCCACTACGAGAACAGGCAGAATATTGATTACAAAAATGAGATTATTAATTTGAGTTTGAATATGATTTTGGAATATTCTCTAGATTCTCAGGAAATTCAAAATATTATAAACAAAAATTGGCATATTATTGAGAGGGATGAAAGCTTAAGTAAATTTAGAGGGACAAACCCTGGTTTTGCCTTTAAAAGGAATAGAAATTTTAAAAATATCCTTGAGAATAAATTTGTTCAAAGAAATGGCAGCTTTCCAAAAAAACAGGGCTTGCGGAAACTGCAACCAATGTAGTAATATGGAAAAGAATTATGATGGATGGCTGTATGAAAAAATAAAGACCTTTGCTCTTGGGGGTAAATTCAATTGTACAGAAAGGGTGGTATATTTTGCTTTTTGTATAAGATGTCTGGCATATTATATTGGCAAAACTAACAATGCATTCGACAAAAGAGCATATCAGCATAATTATAGAATACAAAAGAAAGATAATACAAGTGCTTGGTCAGACATTCTTTAAAGTGTACAGGGTTTGAAAATCAAAGTCGTATTGTGGGGAATGGGAAAATAAGCTTTTAAACAGAGAAATGTTTTGGCATTTAAAATTTAATGCAACAGTTTTCCCTGGTTTAAACGAAAAATGATCAATAGTTAGTGAACTAAAAATGAGATTGCTTCAAATATGAGTGATCATAAGTCATTTTTTTAGCTTTTTATCTGTGCAACACTATGCAGTTCTTGAATCTATGTATATTCTGGTTTATGCTATGTTTTCTGTTATTTTTAGTAGGTTTGTTGTAGATTTTTAAAGTGTAATTTTTTAAGAAGATTCAATTTTTAATAGTATTGGTTTGGCGTATATGGGGGGGCGTGGTTTGTTGAAACTATATTACGCTCAGCGGTAGGTTTAGCGTTGGTTCTGATTATGTAATTTCCTTGACGAAAGCTCTTAACTTTACCTTGTTGGATTTGTGCTGCTAGAAGCTTGCATTAAAACTTTTTTGATAAATTGAGTCCTGGTCCTTTGGAGCTCCTAGCTTATTTTTGAGTATTTTGATGAAGTTTGCTGGGAAGATTAATTTCTGTTTTGTGTGATTTCTGAATAGATGTTCAAATAATTTTTTGTAAACGTTATTCCCAAGTGATCAGTGCCTCTTGTTCAGTGATATCATAAGCTACTATGTCAGATCAAAGTGCAGAATTCTGAGTGTAGCAGTCTGTACACCTCAGAGTGAAACTAGCTTGCTTGAGCACAAAACAATTCTAAATGTATATAGTTGAGAAACATGAGTAATCATGCAAACAATATAACATTTAAAATAACCATTCTTGCAGGGGTCAAGCTACCCTGCACCCAGCATACCCTCCTTGCATATTTATACTTGTACACAGATTACTCCAACTCAGATAAAGAAAGGCCATTAACAACAAAATAAATACATAAATAAATAAATAAAAAGAAAAACAATCTTTATTTACTAACTAACCATTAAATTCAGAATAAACAATTACATGTATACAGTGTGTCACTGCAATATATAGCAAGCAGTACAGTGAAATGCAAGAATACTTGTCAAATCAACAGAAGTAATTTGTCATCCAGCAAGTCAACTTAAAGTAATATATGAAATGCATGAGAATAATATGTACATCTGATGCTGAATACAGAATGGCATAAAAATCAAATGCTGAGCAGTTTTTAGTATAAAATACTGATCATTTGATTAACAATGACTGCTGCAAAAATATGTTAAGGACTGAATGGTGGTTAGTGAATATTTTAGAAGTGACCAGTGCAGAAAATCTGAAGAAGAATCAAGACCTGTGAGAGATCTCCACCGTATTTTCTTTAAGAAGAGACATATAAGATAGGGCTAGCGTGAACTGTGACCTCTTGTAAGACTAATGTTGGACAGGAAGAGAAGATATTCTGGAATCCTCAATGGAATTATCATTTAATTAATTTTAGACTATGAAAAGAACTGGATTGTTCAATGTTAAGTGGTTAAGACTATGACTGGATAAAGTGCAGAAATGCTTGAACATTAGCCATAAGAAGTACTTAGTAAAACATTTCTACGTTATACCATGACTTTATGGAAGGGAGATATTTTTATAGCCCCTGATTGCTTTATGGTTAATGGAATTATGAACTCTTTTACAAAAGCTGAAAGCTAAGCACACTATGTACTACAGAACCATTACTTTTTGAAGAACTATGCAGCAAGTACACTAAAGAATAATGCCATAATTATGGAGAATGTGCATAAATAAAAATAATTTAAGGTATTGTAAAAGGAGAATATAGGAATTATAGTTTTCTTTTTCTGGCTCCCATACACATTCTTGATCATCAGAAGCACACAGAAAAATAAAGAAAAATGATGTAATGCTGACTACTGCGTTCCACAGGATAATCTTGGTGGTGCATTTTTAAATGAGGTTTGGAACAGACCAATTTGCCAAGAGACATCTTCAATTTCGGTAGATAAATAGAGTAGTAGGAATTAAAAGGATAAGGTGAGGAAAGGGTGAAATAGGAATGAGGGATGATTGGGTGGAAATGATTTAAGGGTAGGGAGGGGCTTAAAGGTTTTTAGGCAAGTGTAACTTGAGTAAGGGTCACATTTTTGGCGTGAATTTGCAGTGGCAAGTATTATGTCCTTGACAACCAGTAGGTTCAGTGGAACAGGTCGGCCTCAGGGTGTTTAAAAGGGTAATGTTGGTAAGTGGTCAAAGTAGTCAAAGGCAGGTGAGGAGGATGGGGATAGCATGGTTGCTGGGTTACTAGTTATTATAATGGTGGTCAGAGTAGTTGGGTGTAAATTAATATACTGTTGTTTTATAGTTGGTTATACAAGTTCTTTTAAGTCATTGGGTGTTTGGAGGCAGTTTTTTTGTCTCTGAGCTCCACTGGAGTTGATGTCCCAGTTGGTGGATAAATGGAAATATTCAGCATTGGCATATTTATTTGTAGTGGTTTACTGTTTATTGCAGTCAGTCTTCTCGGTTAAAGAATTCCACAGTGGCTGGAAGTGCTTGGTAGTGGTGTACATGCGGTGCGGTGATAACACAAGTATTCTACCCACCTCTTGATAAAGGTACCTCCTTTTAAGTCTTGGAAATTCTGTACTGCATAGTAGATGGGAGGGTATGTGACATTCAACCAGGATTTACTTTTTGGAAGATATATATTACCGTATATATTTGGGTAGTGCTGGAATGCTTGAGCTGTGCTATGTGACCTTCTGGTTTGGAAATTACTGGCGTGTGTTCCCCTTTCTGCTTGTCCATTTTGAGTTGTCAGAGGTGGTGGTTGAGCTCCATTGGGGGCAGTCATTTGTGACGCTTTCTGTGCTATTTTTATCAGGGGTGGCCAGTAACAGCTTTTCGAGGGCTCTGAGTGAGTTAGCTAACAGTTAACCTTGTGCATGAGCAGGGTGGAGTTAACATTCAGAGCTATGCACTTTTATCAGGCTGGTGGGAAGAGAAGAAAGGCAGGCTTGCCCTCTTCTTTTCCCTCTTTGGTGGTGGTTGTTCAATTCAATAAGTTGGGAAAGGCAAGTGAGCGGTTGTGCTGCTTGATAAGTAAATAAACCAAGTGGAGGTAAGCTGCTTATTTGGTTGAAGGTAATTCAATAAATGGTAACTGAAGTTAGTGGTACACTGCTTAATAAGTAAGCAAGTGGAGGTATGGACCCTGCTTACTGATCAGGATGAGTGGGAACGCTGTCCTATGTTAATATTACATGGATGTTATTTTCACCTCTACCATGTTTTGGTTGCAATTTATGAATATTGGTTAACAATCATGATTAGGGAAGTTTAATAAAGGTCATCAAATGTCATTCAATGTGTGATGTTTTTATTGAAGGGGACCGGGACAAATGATGTTTGGAACAGTCCAATTTGTCCTGAGACATCTTCAATTTGGGTAGATAAATAGAGTAGTAGGAATTAGGAGGATAAGGGGAGGATAGGGTTAAATAGGAATGAGGGATGATTGGAAGAAAATTAGGTAAGGGTAGGGAGTTGCTTAAAGGGTTTTAGGCAAGTGCAACTGGAGTAGGAGTCACATTTTTGCCATGAACTTGCTACATGCCATCCCACCCTTTTTAGTGGGAATTGTGGTTATTTTTCAGTTAATTCACTTACTTTGGGAGATTTCTCTCTTCTTTGAGTTGTTATGACAGTGAAGTTGCATATACAGGTTTACTGGGGTGTGGGGGACTTGCCCCCCACAGCAGATGGTAAAGGTATGGCCTGTCACCCTGCAGAAATCAATTAAAATTGTTTATTTTCCTATTCTTAATTTGTGGTATTTTTATTTATTTTTTCATCCTTAAGGAAGTCAGTGTTGTACACCAGAACCATTATTGTTTAAACAATTAGTGTGTAGGGTTTACAGAGTGAATGATTATTTAAGTGAATTCAAAAGTCTGCATTAAATATTGCTATTCGTAGGTTAAAACATTGTTTTGTTGCTAGGTAATACCTCATATAGTACATATTAAAAAAATGTCCTCAAGCATTTTAAATGGGTAAAACAATGAATGTAGAAATCATAGAGCAAAGAATTTTTTTTCTGCTAGTGTGTATGTGGATTGTAAAGTTCTGAAAGTAAGAGCATGTGAAGCAGTCATGTCGTTTTATTAAAATTAATGTTTTGTTACAAGCTTCCAACAGCACAAATCCAACAAGGTAAGGTTAAGCGCTTTCGTCAAGGAAATGACATCATCAGAACCAAACCTAAACCTACAGCAGAGCATAATATAGTTTCAACCAACCACGCACCCCATATATGCCCAACCAATACTATTAAAAATTGAATCTTCTTAAAAAATTACACTTTAAAAATCTACAACAAATGCTTGACGAAAGCTCTTAACTTTACCTTGTTGGATTTGTGCTGTTAGAAGCTTGTATTAAAACTTTTTGATAAATTGAGTCCTGGTCCTTTGGAGCTCCTGGCTTATTTTTGAGTATTTTGGTGAAGTTTGCTGGGAAGTTTCATTTCCGTTTTGTGTGATTTCTGAATAGATGTTCAAATTATTTTTTGTAAACGTTATTCCCAAGTGATCAGTGACTCTTGTTCAGTGATATCATAAGGTATCATATAAGAAATAATCACATATCTAACTGCTTAGAACAATACATTTGGCAAAAGTGATGCACCTAAGTATGCATGTACTGAGTACCTTCAAGTAATACAATTAGAAAAAAGTCTTACTTCAGTACCTAACGTACCTTGCAACTGAATGAAAAAATATCATACTGTTTTTTTATATTAGGCAATGTTTCTTCATTTTGAACTATTTGGTCAGTTAAGGGGCTGCACATCAGAATATTTCATTGTGTCATGGATAGTAATCTCTGGCCTCTGAGACAAAAATATAATTTGCACAGTGGCGAGAGTTAAATGGCAGCAGTGTTCATTTACAGAGCAGGATACTCACAGTAATCTTTTAATTTTTAACATTTCTTATTAGTGTTTCATTGAATAGCTGTGTATTACTACTTTAAAGTTGTAGGTGACTACTACCTGTAACAATGGTAATGCATAAACCATTAATGGTGTTAATGACTGAAGTCCAATATTATGCTATGCAGCTTTATTTCAGCATTTCCATGAGTCTGATAAATTCTAACTAGTGTATGAATGACAGTGGCCATGGATACTTGCTGTGGCACAATATTCTGCATCAGTGTAATCATGGCAGTATTCCTACTCTGTACCACTTCCATGCACTTCCATAAATCCTTGTGTATGCCAAAGTGGACTCTTACTGTTTTCAGCTGACTCCTGTGCAGCGCTTTGAACTCTAGCAATGTCATGGCACATTTGTTGATGGGCAGCCAATGCTTTATGTTTTCCTGTGGTAGCTTTGACAAATTTCTGGTGCTTGGTGTTCCTTTGTAAAACTGTCAATGTAGACACTGTTACCTATGAATTTCTGCCATCATCAGGAAATCTGGGTTTGGAGATACTGGTGTAGAGATTGTTGGGTTTCCATTGTACAAATGTAAGTGTAATGTCATTATGTGTTTGACTTTGTGATGCATTATCACTTCCTGCAGAATTACTAACATTGTGAGATGCGAGATCCTGCCATTAAACCTGAGGGCTGTGTACCACTTTCCTGAGGTGGCCTCATAAATCTAACTATGTTATCATCATCATCATCATCATCATCATCATCATCATCATCATCATCATCATCATCATCTTCAACTGCCATTTTACTGCTTATATCTTCCAAATTTATTGGAATGGTGGAACTGTTCATTTCCACTGCTAATTCTGTAAAAAAAATTTGCAAACATTGTCGGTAAAGAAGTAGATACACTTACTAAGGAGGTGTGGGGGACACTTACCAAGCACACTGCCTTTGTTGTCATACTGTGCAGATGTGGAGGCTTCACCTATTAATACTAATTGCCATATGTCTAGTGTAATCATTCCATGTCAACACTCAATTCTCTAAGTAAATGTATGTTACTGTTTTTAAACCAACTTTTCTGAGCAGATGGATGTTGTTACTGAAGCACATATTGGTAATGGCCAGTGTCCATATCCCTTCAGATTATTTCATTTCCATCATTGTCTGTGTTACAGACATTCCAATGAAACTTTTGGAGGTTCCTTACAGAACTGGTAGGATCAATTGTATTTTACCTCATCTTGTCTCTAGCATGTCCTGAAATATCATCTGCCCTCTTCTTGCTGTGTGTTAATGCATGGTTCCTTCCACCAATTACATTAAAGTTCAATAGTATTGTATTACTTCTGTATACATTTGTAAACAATCCCCTTACAGGCTTACAGTTATTAAGCATAAACTTATCAAAAGGCACATTATTATTGTGAAGTATGTGTACTGCATTCATCCATAACGGTATTGTTTTGTTTCATGAAGATTTAATTAAATGGAAGTGAAAACTCCTTTCAATTGTTACATTTTTATGTGTGCACACAGCTTCTGATTTTACTTCTGCTCTGCCTGAAGAAAATTCACAGACTTACATGAAACATATCAGAAATGTTAAAGAAAAATGTGAAACACAGAGTATAACAGTATAACCTAGAATGAAAGATTACAGACACCACCACTCTGCTGAACAGGCAAGGTAAGTACACATATACAAGTATAACAATTTGAAGGAAGATGCAGTCCTACTATTTATAACTTGCATTAAAGGAAGTATTGACATATTATGAAAATTAAGATATGAATTAATGTTTAAACAAACATATACTAAGCAACTACAAGGGTAAATGAAATGCCTTGCAGAGTATTAGTAAAGATGTCAGAAATATTAAGAGAAAAAAGTGAAATACAGGAAAACAACAGTGGTCTTTTGTCTTCTGTATCTAACCTCATTTTTCTTATTTTAAATATGTATTCCTTTGCTTTTCTCTATCTTCTTTCTCTCCCATTTCTCATCATTTTTTTACAGATCCAAATTCCTCAAGAACAGCCCAGCTGCATACTTCCATGTTAAAGAATGTTCAACCTCAACTCATCCAGGGATATCGTCACAGTACTTGAGAGGTGGCACTGGTCCTGTAGGCACCCTGTCATGTGCAGCCTAGAAAACCTCACAGTCCTGGGGTTTGGGACTTGGTTGAGGAAGGGGTGGAAGAAGCAGGTCATGAACAGATGGCTTCAGCCAATCAAAGCTTCTCTTTCTAAGGGTGGAAGACTTTCTGCCTTAGTCAGTGCTGACCACAGTGCCATTACAAGCCCATGTCTCTCAATATCAGTTTCATCCACTGAAACACCATCTGGCAGTGGGAAGCATTTGAGGCCTTATGGACTGGGGACTGTTGTTGGGGATGCCTTAAGGACTGAGGACTGTTGATGGGAAGTCATTATGGACTGGGCACTGTTGTTGGGGAAGCCTTATTGAATGGGACGGTTGTTGGGTACCACTCCTCTCTACCTCATTCATTCCCTTATCCTCTCTCCTACACCCTCATACTAAGTTACCACCCACTCTACAGTCTTATATAAAATAATTTTGAAAAAATAGGGTCTATCACCAGGCAAAAACATAGTACCCCTCATCTCCAACTTCCTCCAACACAAACATCTTGATGTTTTTCTCCTGTGTTTCCCTCTTTGTTGCCTCCCACTTTTTCAAACTTTCCAGCTATAAAAAAAACAACAGGGTGTCCATATAAAGATATCCCTATATAGAGGACTGGCTTTAGCAAATTTTAGTCCAGTTTGGACCATTTTCTTTGGGCTACTG
Organism: Protopterus annectens; assembly: GCF_019279795.1. Taxonomy (NCBI): domain Eukaryota; kingdom Metazoa; phylum Chordata; order Ceratodontiformes; family Protopteridae; genus Protopterus; species Protopterus annectens. The sequence continues at coordinate 483,714,549 of NC_056736.1, read as the reverse complement.
AGTTGAATGTCTGCCTACTGTCCCAGCCCCCTTCCAGCTGTGAGATTCCTTGACTTAACACCCACTCTACATGTTAAAACAGAAGTATACTACAGGATTGATAGATTATGCTCAGCTCCAGTATTTCCTATAGTTTTCCCCACTATCTGCTTAACTCACTCAAACAAACTATAGAGGGTTTGTTTGATGAGCCACTGAGACCCTTTGTCTACATGATGTTTCATTCTGTAGATGAACCCTGGCTATGCAGGGGACATGTCCCCAGACTCCTATAGTACTGCCCATATCTCACAAATCTGGGTAGAAGGGTAGCAGTGCACTTCCCTCTTGTTTCCACTCACCCTTTTTTGAACTCTTTTCTGTCTCCCTCTTTTCCATTTTTCCCCTCATTTGACTCATGCCTTACTCTTCATACCACATGCCAATCGTACATACTGTAACTACATTGTTATTTATATGTTATTTTCAAAATGAAGACTTTATATTTTATGATGTTATAACAGTGTATATGTGCTTTTCTTACTAATTTTACTGACCAAAACCTTGTATCTTGCCTATTTATTATTATGTTTATTTATGCTAATTTTATCTATCTTAATTTAATACATCCGTGCTTGCCTGTTTTTACATTACTACTGCTGCAATGATATTTATTAATGTTTGTTTCTTTGTATTTCCACAGTGCTAAAACTGAAAATGGTCTAAGTGGATAAGTACTCCACCTTGGTTAACAAACTGTAAATTAACAAATAATAATAATAATAATAATAATAATAATAATAATAATAATAAATATTTGTAACTTAAGCACTCTCGACATTCCAGCTTGTGAGGTGCTGCGCACAGCACCAAACATTCCATGCCACTAAAAAGAAAGTTGATTTTGAAACATAAAAGCTGATAAAATCATCTGAGTAATCACTATCGTCAGCTGTTGCTTTCCATATAAATGTTTCGTCTCCCAAGCCCCTGCTTAAACTTATCAGAACATGTCAGAGATTTGGGTTGCATAGCTAGGCTTGAAAAGGCTATTGCAGTTGTTAGTCTGAACCTATGTCCGTATCTTAGGATGCCAGAAGGTACTGAATAGATGAGTCAGCGTGGTTATGCTTAAGGAGTAAGAAGACTTGAGGGGGCCAAAAAGAGCATGAATAATTTTTAACCTCCATTATACATTCTCATCTCATATTACATGTTTCTTTATCTCTGAGCTTTAAATAAGCACTTGTACCTGCTCTGAATGAATGTAATTTTTTACCAAGTCAATTTTCATACCTTGTTATAGTGTGTTTCCACAAAACCACATAAAACTGTTTAACTTCCTCAGAATATTCAACAATAATCTTAATAATGTCAGGTCTCTCCTCAGCAACAGCATTGTACACACACCACCTGACTTAATAACGTTTTCTGAAAGTTTAATGCTATTGTGATGACCCACCACTGGACCAGTAATCAAGGAGCCTCAGTCCTCACCACTGGTAACAGTGGGGGGATGTACACTGGGAGGATGACAGGCATACACACAGTATTTCCAGATGCAGCATTCGGGTTCCTATTACCTGATCGAAAGTTTAGATTAGAGAATACCTAAATGTCGAACTGGTAATAGCAAAAGCAAAAAAACACAAATGGCCGATTTAACACGGGGAAAGAATTCCCTTGGCTGTTATGTGGATTTTGCCCCTTTCCCCATTGTAGAGCGATCTCGGAATTCGTATATTTAGTTAGGGGGGTGTTGGGGTGAAGCTCCCCCCCACTTCATTTTGATTTAATTTTTATTTATTTATTTATTTATTTATTTTTTGCAGCCAAGGGAATTCATTCCCTACGTTAAATTGGCCTTTTGTTTTTTTAATTTTTCGATATTACAAGTTTGATGTTTAGGTATTCACTAACCTAAACATCCGATTGGGTAATATAGATGCCAGCACTTTATATCAAGTGCAGTTTTTCTTAAGAGCACACAGAGACCACAGTCAGTCTGGGGCTAGTTTTGCCTTCTTTCTCCAAATCTCCAGTAAGTCTCCCCACCGGCACAGTTATAGAGTAGAGATCTCAGCTGAGTGGACAAGCCAGGACCTTCATCACCCTCTCTGTCCAACCAGTGTTTTGTGTCCCTGATCAAGTAGCTGACACACACACAAACACTTTGAGGTTTGATTTACACACACACACACACACACACACACACACACACACACACACACACACACCTGGCAAAGGCTGGCACAGATTGCTAGCTATGCCCCCTTTTGCTCAGACTATAAGGTAGTTATCACTGCCACCAGTCAACTCCTTATCAGCTACTTTAAGGCCCTTAGCAATGGATGTCCAATCTCACTGTGTACTATTAATATTAATACAAATGGTACTTTGAGCAAGAGAAAGGCTATTATGCATGGCCCACAGTGTCACGAAATAAATATGCAAGTACTCTCAAAACTTAAATATGTCTCACAAAGATCAACCAGAATGAAACGTTTAAATATATTTAATAATAAATAAAAGAACAAGAAAATACTCAGTATATATTCACAGTGACATTAGAGTTCAAATTGATGACTGAATCTAAGAGAATTACTATATGCTAGTTAACTTACTTAAGAGCAAGGCAGATGTGGTGAATGGATCTTCTATCTGGTGCTATCATGTCAAAGACAGCATACAGAATGCTCTGTCTCAGACAGTTCTCAAATTAATATCTGAAATATTACTGCTGGGATAGCTTGCAGAATGACATAATTTCTTGTCATCTGACTCTATCCCAGGTGAAACCCCCACTGCTGAAAGCTAGCAAAATTTAGCATCTACCTGTAAAAATGCATAGACCTTAGATCTTTGACAGATGCTGGATGTCATAAAACAATTATATCCCTTCACATTTCAAGATCAGTAATTATTTCACCTTAGAGACAATACAGAAAGCTTCCTAGTTTTAGACATCGTGTCTCCTTGCATTGAAACTGAAAGATATCATCGTTTATTGCATAGCAATAAAATTATTTAATTTCAGCTATTTTTCTGAAGTTAACCTCCTGTATTCCAGTTTCCACTTTTAAAATATATACATTTAAACAATTAGGATAGTGCATGTACATATCTGTTCTCTTCCAGCAGGACACAATGTGAATACATCTTTAAGCTCAGTACTTTACAAAATACATTTTTAACTCACACATCTGTACAGACAAGTTTGATATACACATAACATACAGTTCTAATACAGTTGTAACACGGGCATCTTATATAAATCATGTTGACATTCACAAATGACACATAATTATTTACAAAATTCACAGACAGCTGTGCTGACAGTATCTCACTTTGTCATGCCCCCCGCCCTCGAAGACACAAGTTAGTTTTTCAAGTGACCCTTGAGTAACGTTATTTGAAAGGGATGAGCCTATCTGGGAATACATTACCTCATACCCTGTCTTGATATCCCAGCTGCCTTTGCATTACTGCCCCCACTATAGTGTTGCACTGTCATATCATATGCCTGTAACCCTATGCTCCACCATAGTAACTTGGTATTTCGCTAGCTGGATCCCTGTAGCCATAGATCCCTCTCAGACTCCTCCTGTATTCTACTGCAAATAGTTAGCACAACGGCCTCCCTATCATGATAAGGTTTCATGGTGTTAACATGGTACAATTTGTGTCCCTGACTAGCAGATCTGCCATGTAGTTAACAGCACTGACCTTCCTAACCACTTTGATGGATCCCTCCCAAGCTGCCTACAGCCTGTTGTGTCTGACAGGAATGAGAACAAAAACCTGCTGTTCTACAGCATACTCTCTATCTCATCCATTCTTGTCATACCAGACCTTTTTCTGCTGTTGGACTTCTGTCAGGTTCTTCTGGGCCAAGCTCATGAGATTTAGGACATATGCCACATACTTCTTGTGGGATTCACACTCACCCTCCCACTCATCACAAATCAAATCTAGATATCACCTCACCTATGCCCATACAGCAACTCAAAGTAAAAAAAAACAGTGGATTCCTGGGGCACCTCTCTGTAAGCAAACAACAGATGGGGCAACTATTTGTCCCAATCTCTCTTAAACTGGTCTGCCATTGCCTGTAGCATGGTCTTTATTGTAGAGTTAAACCTCTCCACAAGACCATTAGTCTAGGGAGGGTTTGGGGTGGTCTTTAGGTGCTTCACCTCACTGTGCTCCCTCAGGCAAGCCAGTAGGCCTGACATGAAATTGGCACCTCTGTCAAACAGTATTTCTTTTGGAAACCTTCCCTGCTGAAAATCTCTAACAAAGCATTTGACACCTTTTCTGCCTCAATGGAGGACAGGGCCACTACCTCAGAGTATCTAGTAGCATACTCTACTACCACTAGGATATACTTCTTCCCTATGGAACTTAGGGTTCATTGTTCAGCAACCACATTTTACTTAACTTGGTCTTTTGTTTCCTTGCCGACAAATGTGGCAAGTACAGCAGCAATACCCTCCACAAGCAATGCACCACCAAGAGTGCTTCCATCTGTGTATGAATTTTTGGATATACAACCTAACCCTGTGTTTAATGAACTGGATACAGAATTTCATACAATGGATACTCCAACATGTGGTATGGATTCTTTCCTTAACTATAAGGAGAAGGTCATAAACTTTGAAAACAAAGTTAAACTGTTCAAGAGCCAGCAATGGCAGCATCTGTATTTTAATGTTTATTTACAGAAAATAATTGTTCCCAGAGGCTTGTGGATCTTAAATGCTCCAGTTTATAGAGACAAATACCCAGGCCTGCTCAGACACTGGCAACTGATTAACCTGAGTTGGATCTTTAACTATATAGAACTCATGAATGCTTTTTTTTAAACCAGTTTCAATAGATTTACAAGAAGTTGAACATTTTTATACAGAATAAATTGGTGACATTCAACAGAACACTCACTGAAATCTGCTATATGAGACCATGGATGGGATTACTGCCTTTAGATTGATAGAGATGAAAAAACGTAAACTGATTTGTGATATGAATGACTTTAAGAAAGGGCAGGTATTTGTATGGAATAGAATGAAACAGCATTTAGTTGAATCTCTGACTGACACACTTCCTGAGAAACTGGCTACATTCTCACAAGCTAACCAAGCCTCTGCACAGTAAGTAGCCAATGCACTTCCGGTCTCCTTGAACCACTCTACAATTCAACCTGATTCAAATCAAGGTCTTCCATGAATAGATGCCAGCTCTGTGCAGGCACTGGATCCAGTGGATTTTCCCACGCAAAATGGACAACCGTTTGTCATAATATCCAAGCCTCAGTGGAGCAAGAGCTACAGTAACAACACAAATGGGAAGAAAGTAAATCCCAGACCTGTGACATGCAGCCAAGAACAGCACTAAATAATGATGAACAGGTTTGCAACTTATCTGACTATGAGCTATCACGTATAGAATATTCTGTTTTGAGCCAAGGTCTTACCTTTATTCCTCAGACTAGAATGGATATGGCCCAAGTTCTTACCAAACTAAAATACCTCATGTGCACTTTGAATCTGAAACTGTTATTTTGGTCTAACAATGTGTATCAGCATGCACCACACACAAGAAGCAGCACATTCATTCCTCCAAACAATGCTATTATTTAAACATTTGAAAGGGTGGTGGAAAAAGAAATTTATGATTTATATAAGCATAAAACTAAACAATATTTCCCCAACCTGATGCCTGAACAAATGGAATCTATCAAATTGCTGCAGAATAATGAATCCATTATAATAAAAGGAGCAGACAAAGGTGGAGGCATCGTGGGTTCTTAATAGTACATACTACATGGACACTGTGTTACAGATTTCTAGAATGAATATCAGCACATCATCAGGGTTTATAATGATGCTATTCAGCTTTTATACACAAACAATTGCATTAATGACAAGATGCTGCAATATTTCACCTTTTCTAGAATGCCATTTATTTATGGAATTACAAGATTCATAATCCATTGGTAGCACCTCCCATGAGACCCATAGTTTCTGCTCATGGATGGATTACAGAGGCAATATCTAAGTTTTTGGACAACCAACTTAAAACAGATTTGTATAAGGTGAATACTTTTGTAAAAGATCCAGATGACTTTCTCTTTCAACTATCCCAATGATCTGCGAACAAGGCACTGTATGAATATTTACTAGTAACACTTGATGCGGATTCATTATTCACTAAAATACCGTATGAAATTGGGGTACATTTAATATCCCAATACATGCATGACTAAACAAACTATACACAAACTGATATAGAGTTGCTATTTGAACTTTTGAATATGGTAATTAAGAGCAATGTATTTCTTTTCTATAAGCAACTTCACATCAAAGAAAAAGATGTAGCCATGGGCACTCCCATTGCTAACACCTATGCCAACATAGTAATGCTGGTATTGGAAAATGAATACGTCTTGAATAATAACCCATTCAAGGAGCATGTAGTCTTTTGAAAATCGTTTGTGGATAATCTTTTTATTATTTGGCATGAGATGCAACATCCTTAGAGGACTTCCATAGACATATTTCAGCAACTACACAATTTCTCAGCTTCAGAAAAAAAAGTTCTAGTCAAGAAATCAATTTCTTAAACCTCAAATTAAAAATCAACCAAGAAGACAAAACTGAGACTAGTTTGTACAAAAAGCCAGTTAAAAGGAACAGTTATTTACATCACGCAAGCAGCATCCTCCACATATGTTTAAATATATCTTGAAAACCCAAATGTTGTGAGTTGCCAAACTGAATATATTAAATACTATTATGATAGAACAACTTAATACTACCACCTCTGATTTCATCAGAAGAGGTAATCAAGAATCACAGGTGAGCGACATACAGCAAGAAATCATTGCAGCTCACAACAATGAAGTAAGATTTCTATTTCATATTAATGAATATACACAACATATGGCACAGAGTAATCACAAGATTTGATGCATGTTAACTTACAACTGCAATACTTTAGCAGTAAAGCAAATCATTGCTGAATATTGGCCAGTTCTAAATGAAATATGGCAACTAAGAGACTCCATCTCTACCATTCCTAATTTTGGCTACAGAAGAGCAGCCAACAAGTTTTTCAAGTTCAAGAAAAGGTACCTATTAATGTAATAATTGTACCTATTGTCAGCATATAGACACCAACAAGATTATTAAAGATCCTGTATTTAACAGAGAGTTCTTCATACAAGTGTATGGGAATTGTGACTCCAGGAATGTGGTATACATGGCTAGATGCACACAATGTCCAGCATTTTATATAGGCATGACCAACAGGAAGCTTAAGGAAAGTATCAGTATCCATATTTCTAATATTAACAAACAAGTATATACTAACACCTTATACAGGCATATTTTAAACACAGGCAAGTCACATAATGTCAGTTTTTTAATTGTATGCACTGCATATTAACCAATACATGAATGAAGTTTAAAACACTTAACTGAGCTGCAAAAAATGAAATGGATCTTATGTTTCAATGCATACACTGCACCGAGTCTTAATGAATCTTTCACTTTATGAATGCTTCATGATCTACAAGTAGAGGTGCATCTACCTATAAAAATACATAGACCTCAGAACATTGGCAGATGCTGGGAGTCATAAAACTATTACGTCCCTTCACATTTCAAGACTAGTAATTATTTCACCATAGAGACAAGACAGAAATTTCCCTAGTTTTAGACATTGTATCTTCTTGCTGCATTGAAGCTGAAAGACATAATTTTTTATTGCATAGCCATAAAGTAATTTCATTTCATGTATTTTTCCTGAAGTTAACCTCCTGTATTCCAGTTTCCACTGTTAAAATATATACATTTAAACAGTTACAATAGATTATGCACATTTCTGTTCTCTTTCAGCAGGGGACACTGTGGATACATCTTTAAGCTCTTTACTTTACAAAATACCTTTTTTAACATACATGTCTGTACAAACATATCTGATATACACATAACATACAGTTCTAATACAGTAGTAATGCAAGCATCTTATATAAATCATTGGCATTCACAAATGATACATAAGTATTTACAAAAATCCAGATATCTGTGCTGGCAGTATCTCCCTTTTTCACAGTTATTAATTTAATTATTTGTTAAAGTGGGTAAATGCACTAATACATGCCATTATTTCAAACTATATCCCAGGTCAGAAGAGCAATAGTAAGGTTCACATGCAGGGATAATTTAGGGTAGTCGGTAAGCATCTTGATTTGTCAGGTTGGAGGAAATCTAAATAACTTAAGAAAACCTGCATGGGTGTAGGAGTAACATGCAAAAGTCATACAATTAGTTCAGCTTTCTATAATATACTTCCTCCAAAACTCCTCTGTAATTCATTCCAACCATTTGAACAAAGGGAAGCCAACCACTGGTAAAATAGACCAAACCACAAAAAAACAGTGTGTAGAGGAAACTGGCCACCAATGAATATCCAAAATTGTTCAAAGCAGCTTTATTGTCAGCAATACAAATTAACGAAGGCAATTCCAAATGGATACGTTTTCGTCACCATTGTGACTTCTTTAGATACAATAAAATAAATGATCTCAAGAACTTTTATACATGATTTGTATACCAATGATTCAATTATACAAATTGACTATTTAATTAAGATTTAAAGGAGCAATACCCCCAATGTATAAAAGCTGGAGTTTCACTTAAAATCTATTATGGAATAAAATACATACTGTATGGTAAAACCATAAAAATAAAATAAAATAAACATGATTATATTTATATCTTGTTTATATTTATTAAAACATAAAAATTGATACAACCTCTTTATACGGAGCAAGCTTTTAACTTTAACAATGGCTTAATTGATATATATTCATTTAAGCCTGGCTCCGTATAAGATTCCAGCAATATCTGCCAGTAGGTTTCCCTGTGTGCTAATCTGATATCCCAAGGTCCACCCCTATGATCCTGGACTATGGTTTCTAATACAAAAAACTAGAATCTAGCTGTAGGGCATGCCATAAGATGTCTATAAAGGGCATTCTTAACATTGTGTTTTTGTATCTCATAGGTATGCTCGTATATCCGTCTCTTAAGTGTACGCTCCGTTTTGCCCACGTAGAAAGCAGGGCATGTCAAACAAATAGCCAAATACACCACCCCTTGACTGTTGCAATTGAAAAACCTGGTGGACTTAATTAGTTTATTTCTGGCTGTAAGAAAAAATGCTTTTTGATGTACTATATATTGACATTGTGTACACGAACCACATCTATAGGTGCCTGTGCGTTTGCTGGAATTATTATATGGCTGATGGTTTTGTTCCAGCAAGTTTTTTATATTTCTGCCTCTCTTAAACACAGTCTTAACCCTTTTATTGCTAAGGTTTTCCAAGTCCGTGATATCTTTAAAATGATCCCATTCACTTTGTATAATGTTCCTAATAACTCCTGAGTTAGCACTATACTCAGTGATAAAGGCTTTGTTAAAGTCAGGTATAGAATCAGGCATATCAATAGTACAAGGGCTGTCCCCTAAAGCTAAAAGGGGCTTGTACCGGCCATTTCTTTCTGAATCCACCTCCTCCTTGATATGAGAGATGAATTCATAGGGATAACCCCTCTCCTGAAACATCTGAAATAACTTGTCGCTTTGTAATTTGTAATCATCTTCTTCTGCTGTCATGCATGATAGTCTCACTAGTTGTCCTTTCACTATACCCTTCTTTTGCTATAGTGGATGACTGCTATTGAAATGTATATAACTGTTGGAAAAGGTAGGTTTCCTATAGATGTTAGATATAAATTTTCCTGATTGAACACTGAGGGAAACATCTAGGTATTCTACCTTTCCTTTTTGTACTTGATGTGTGAATGTTAAAAAAGAAGTTGTAGAGGCCAGATATTCCATAAATGGATAAATAGTATCATCGGGGCCTGTCCAGAAAATACAGATGTAATCCAAGAATCGGTAGTAAGCCACCCAGTATTTCTTGAATTCGCTGTTAAATACATACTTGTTTTCCCAGACAGATAAAATGATGTCTGCATATGTGGGGGCACAATTGGCCCCCATTGCTGCCCCCGTGATTTGCTTGTAATATTCTCCTGAAAAGTATAGGAAATTGTTATTTAAAACCAGATCCATTAATTCTAAAATAAGAAAGATGTCATTGGTATTAGCCTTAGGACAAGGTGTTAAGGCTTCCTCCAGCCATAAAAGTCCTATTTCATGTGGTATGATGGAAAACAGGTCCACTACATCTACTGTTAAAAATTTTAAATTAGGAACTAGTAAATTAGGAGTAATTTTCCTAAGGAATTCCCAAGAATCCTTCAATAAATGATTAGCCTTGGGCCAGAGTTTCTTGAACTTCCAATCAATAAATTTGGAAAGAGGTGAAATTTTAGAACCCTGTGCTGCCATGATGGGTCTAAGGGGGGGGTCGTGACTATCCTTATGTACCTTGGGTACCCTGAATATAGGAGGCACTCTAGGGTACAGATTGTCCAAGTAGGTATAAATGCTATAATCAATGACATTTTGGTCAAACAAATCTTTGATGGCAATATTGATTTTCATATAAGCAATATTGATCTCGTAAGGGATACAACAGTATACCTAAGGTCATTGTTTAAGAGAGCATGCATTTTGCCATCATATATGATTTTATCCATAATCACCGTCCCTCCCCTCTTATCAGGCTCCATTACTCTGATATTGGGATTATGTCCTAGTTCATTTAACAAAGATCTTTCTGGTGTAGTCAGATTGAATTGGAAACCATTGTTTCTGAAACTCTTTCTTATTTTTGATTCTATCCTATTCTCCAGGTTTCTAAGCTGTGGGTGTAAGGGGGGATTGTAAGTGCTGGACCTCTGGAGAGACGTAAAAGGTACCTGGTTAGATGGCCCTAATAAATTTTCTAAATTGAGCTTTCTGATGAAGAGTTTCACCTCCATAAGGACATTAGTAATATTACTATTTCTCCGGGGTATATATTTGAACCCTTTAGTAAAGAGGTCAAAGAAAGTATCAGTAATAACTAAACTGCTGTAGTTGTAAATGGAATACCCTTCTCTAGTATACACCGGGCTATTGTCTAAATAGTGCACTGATGATGTACCTGGTATTCCCGTGTCTCCTATAGAATTAGATTCTGATGTTAGTTCCTGTAAGAGACTCCCCTCCCCCTCCCCCTGTGGGGGTGATGAACCGGGGAAAAATGGTTGTCATTACTGGAATTACGCTGATTGCGTATTCTTTCTGATCTCCTAGGAAGAAACTCTGTCTCATAATCAAATCTCCTATCACTTTCAATTTCTTCCGACCCTGGGCTTTGTTCGTTGATAATTTCACAGTTGGGACTTTTGTAGGTATATCCATGATTTCTAGGTGGGGCAGGATATTGATTTCCATTATGGTATTCTCTAATATCCCTATCCAGCTTTTTGTACTTTCTATTCAAAATCTCTTCACATTTACGGTCAACGTCTTTTCTAATATTATAATATTTCTGTTTTTGAACATCCACTTTAAATAACAAATCACTAACAATATTGTTTTAATAAATATAAACAAGATATACATACAATCATGTTTATTTTATTTTATTTTTATGGTTTTACCATACAGTATGTATTTTATTCCATAATAGATTTTAAGTGAAACTCCAGCTTTTATACATTGGGGGTATTGCTCCTTTAAATCTTAATTAAATATTCAATTTGTATAATTGAATCATTGGTATACAAATCATGTATAAAAGTTCTTGAGATCATTTATTTTATTGTATCTGAAGAAGTCACAGTGGTGACGAAAACGTATCCATTTGGAATTGCCTTCGTTAATTTGTATTGCTGACAATAAAGCTGCTTTGAACAATTTTGGATATTCTTTGGTGGCCAGTTTCCTCTACACACTGTTTTTTTGTGGTTCATTCCAACCATTTCTAACTTTACATTTCTGCTTGACACCTATTTCTGTGTCATTCTAAACTTGTAATATGCCTGAAGTACATTTATGATCTGACTGTTGCTGTTACTGTTTTCCCACTTTCAGACAAGTGAATCATTTTTTTCTATCCACTCCTGCCTTACTCTACTTAATGTGCACATACCTCATATTTCACATCTCACAGCTTGTTTTCCTCCTGAGACTGCAGCATGTATTTCTCTGAAATATTGTAGAACTGGTAACATTCTGTCACAAGTCTTAGTGATCAGATGTCACTTCACATTGCAGAATTTTTTTTTTATTTTGATTCTTAGTGCTAGTTTTCTTACTGTCTGAAACTTACTATTCTACAGTTATTTTTAAACTGTATTTATAAGCAACCAGTGGGGCCCCCTGAATGAGCTGGGCCCTATTGGGCCAAATAGGTCCAGTTGGCCTAAAACAAGCTTTGCCTGTATAAAACATATTAAACCCCTTTATTTTTTTTAAATATTCATAATACGAGTTGGGCAGTCTGCTGCTAGCCCTAAGTCTTTCAACTGTGACTTTGCATAGCTGCATTTGTCTGCAATATCTGAGTATATATAAGAAGCACACACAAACACCCTTCAAATACATCAGCATATACACACAACACTAAAGCTATCACCTAATCTAGCCTTTAAGCTAAACTCAGAAACACTCACCAACATACTCACATCTATTAAGAAACACATACATATAAAACATTGAATCTACCTCTTTCCTTAACTTTGACAACTGGTCTAAACTGTAAACATTGGCACACACATCTAATGGTGATACATTCAGTATATCCAAAAGCTTCAAAATTTAAACAAAACTCTTCCATTCATACATCCAATAAGTAAACAACAGAGATACAGTCAGTTTTATTATCTTTGGCATGTCTTTCACTGAAATGTGAGAGTTTTTGAGGAATAAACACAGCAGTAACCTGTCTTGAATAAAAACATATTTGAAGAGTTTACTACTGCCATCTACATACATATATCTTACAGAAACAAGGTATCCAGTTCAGTACGGAGTCATTCTTATTGATAGATATGCATAGAGTTTCTTATATAATTAATTTGTCTTCATACTGTGTAAATTCTGACCTTTTCAACTTTATTTTTGACCTTTACCTTAGTCCCTTGATAAGCTGATCTAACAACTGTCACTTTTTTGAAGATGCATTTTGCTATTTTATCTTTCCCATTGGGCATTGTGGTTATTTTCTGCTTTTTTTATTTATTTATTTAATTGAATCTAACATATTTATTTATTATAAATGATATTTCTATCCTTTCTAGGTCCACAAAAAGTCTGGTTAATTTAATATGAAAAATAAATACAATTCAATCTGGCTGACTGGGTTCAAAAAATATATATATCACGTCCTTAGCAGTGAATAACATTTACTGAACAATAATGTGCATTATGGAAATTAAGCTATATACAGTCCAGTAATGATCAATAAAGTTTTATTTTATTTAATAACCCTGCACCCTGATCTCTTGCCTGAAGCAATATTTCTTCGTTTCACTTGTTTACAGCTGATACTAAGCTAACCAATTGATTGTGTCTTTGATGTACAGTAGATGTTTTTAGAATATTGTTTTATATGAAATAAGAAATCCAGATAGCTGGAAGCTCAATATCTTATGATTATTAACACATAAGCATTTTATATATCCCTTAAGACCAAGTCTTTATGCCCATCCAACATGATATATTTGCAAGTGAATTTATCTTTAACATTTTGAAAATTATTAGACATTTCTGCTCAGCTTATACGCAAATGATAGTAAATAATTCAGCGTCAGCTTTGTCATGTCTGTGTAAACATTAAGTTTAGAAAGTTTCTGTAGTTTCCTTCCACTTTATTTTCTACTGCTCTCAAACAGTTGTTGCAATGTGCATAATTCCCTTTTAATATAAATTAAAATGCCATTTCTTCCAGTAGTACTGCATCAGTTCTATAATACACATGTTCCATTAAGTTATCTTCTCAGCTATTGAGTAATGTTGACAGTTTAAAGGTAAGAAGGTAGTATGTTCTCTGAAGAATTAATTATTTCTCACTTGCTTATATCAGGTAGAGGGAGATTTACAGCAGCTGTCAACTTTTCTTCTGGCTACAGTCATTCACTGCTTTCTAAACTTTAGTTTGTATCTTGGCTTTGTAGTACTTTTGCACGTATTTGTTGTGAGGAAAAAAATAACTCTACTGCTTTTGAAATTGCCATGGTAATAATCTTCGTGTGGGCTCTGAGATGTAGGCACAAACTCAAATTACTCACACTTCATAATATCAACAGAACAAACATTCATTATTAGTTCATACCAATACTCAAAATACATATGGTTTGCTTTGATAGGTGACACTTTTGTTTCTAATACACATGTCATACTCATATCTCTTGCTTGTATGTGCCATAATTTAACATAAAGCCACAGTGGGAGGGGAACAAAACATTAAAGGTTGTACTTCAGGTGATGAAAGACCATTTAAGCGAACTAAGTATTAATGGTTCTGGTTAAGTATAAATGGAATTTTATACCATACAATATTCCAGACACCATTCTACTTGAAATTATGGCATCATGAACTGAGCAAAGCAGACATTCAGTCCCTATATATTTTATTTGTGCCATACGTACATGTTAAAAGGTAAATCAGGGTGTCAGATTTTCAAAATTAGTAGCAGATGTCTTTAAGAAATTACCACATTATTTCGCTGCACACAGTACAAAACTACAACAAACACTGGCATACAGGGGTGTAGGCAGTAAATTCCATCTTGTATACACAAAGTCTTATTGCTCTCCCCCAAAACCACCTGACATCCAACAGTCGGGGACATCTCTCAAGCTGTTGCCCCAAACAAGATGGATGGCCACAATTCCTTCCTTTTCTCCCTGTGGTAAAGTAACATCTACATGTTAACTGACAGCTTCCATCATTCTATAAAAATATATCTTCATTACACCTGTAGACCAAGAGGGCGATTTCCATTTCTGCTTTCATGTAAAGAGCACATTTATGGCAAATAGAATCTGGATGAGTGGGCTGCTCAAAAACACTTTGCAGTCACATGCCGGTTCCCTAGGCAGATTTACAGATGATGGTTTATAGATTATTACAACAAAGATATAGGTTATGCAATGGCAAACATGGTGGTAGAACACTGGTGTTGACTATGTGCAAATAAATTCATAGAGAGTCATGTATAGATGAGAAAGATATACACAGTCACACAGACATGTACATATATACTTATACATCTAAAAAAAAAAAAATATATATATATATATATATATATATATATATATATATATATATTGAAACAAATTGAATGTCCACAATCTCAAAAGTGTTTATCACCAACAGAATGGATCAAAAGTCATTTGATCACTTTTGCTGGTGTTAAGTTTGTGCAAGATTGTGCACAGTGGACATCGGGGAGTTTGCCCTTTTTCCACTACAGAGTGATCTTGGAGTAGGCATATATACAATTAACCAGGGAGTGTGGGTTCTGTTTGTTTTTCAGTATTTTGGCTTTTGATTTTTCAGGCTCGATTATTAACTGTTTGAGATTTGTATACTTTGATTTTTACAAGCACATCCACAAACACACACACACACACACACACACACACACACACACACACACACACATATATATATATATATATATATATATATATATATATATATATATATATAGGTAAATCTCTCAACTGTACAGATTTTCACAGAATGTCCAGATTTTTGCCTTATATTTTTGGTCTATTCCTCATAAAATGCATGGTTTTCTAGCAAATCACTGGGATGATCTTTGTATTGAAATCACTAAATAATGACACACATTTGAGTTTCAGACTTCATGTTCTTTCGGCTTTTCCCAGTTAGGGGTTGCCACAGCTGAACTCTGGTCCACTAATGATTGGCAGTAGATTTTTATGGTGCCGAGGTGCCAGCTCGATGCCCAACCTTCAACGAAGGCAAATATCCTCCAGAAAATGTATGTTAAAACAAACCATGTTACTCTGGCAACTTTCTAAGTTTATAAGCGCAATATTTAAAATCTGTCCCTATTTTTGGTCCTTTGTCCCCCATTTTGTCAGGCTTTGTCCAGATGTCTTACAGTCTTACACTAAGAGGTATGATATTTTATATATATATATATATATATATATATATATATATATATATATATATATATATATATATATATATATATCTATATCTATAGGGTCATAGGTTCATAGGTTGGTACTGGCTATCTGCCCAAAGGCATATATTAGCCCAGCCACATTGTGTGGTATTCACCGCCCCATTCGTAGTTCCCTAGACCCTTGTACTAGCAGCTAGTACCCTTGGCCCCTATCTAGTAGTGCTGTTGGTGTGATCCCCGGTGTGGGCTTTCTGTTACCCATCCACTCATCAAAGTTCCTCTTGAAGAGTTATAGTGAGGGGCTCTGTCTTATATAGATCGGGACCCTGTTCCATAGTAAGGGAAGTCTCTGCGAAGGGAATCTATCCCTCCAGCATGTTCTATTCATTGTTGTGTTGAGGTTTATATCCCTAGAGCGTGTAGCTTGAGTAGATTTGGTTTTGCTAAGATGGAGCATGTTCAACAATTCTGGGTTGGACATGGCTCTGTACGTTAGACAGAGATCACCTCTGAGAAAGTGGTATGCAACAGAGAACAGTCTTATCTTTTTCAATCGTGCTGCATAGGGCAACTGTTTGAGGCCAGTAATCCTCTGTGGTCTCTCCAGCTGCTGGAGATGTCTAGCCAGGTACATTCCAATTGGTGCATTGTACTCAATAATGGGTCTGATGAGAGAAAAGTAGAGGGGCACCATTACATCCTTAGATCTTGATGCGAACCCTTTCGTGATCAGATGGGTCACATAGAATGATTTTCTAACCACTTTGGCAACAAGGATATCAAAGGAAAGCTGACTATCTACTCGGGTCCCTAGATCCCTTATTTCTTCTTCAGATTTCAGGGGATTACTTCCTATGTTGTAGTTTGCGGGTACTCTGTTTTTTACAAAGGGGATTACTATGCATTTTTTTTGCATTTAGCTTGAGACCATGGCTTTGACACCATGCATCAGTCTCATTTAGGCCCTTCTGGAGGATCTCCATGTCGGCTGGAGACTCTATTATAGCACACAGTTTGCAGTCGTCTGCAAACTTAGTCAGCCACAGCCCTTCCGTGCTTGCCTGTACTTCTGAGAAGTATATGCCAAACAGGATGGGCCCCAGGACAGAGCCCTGAGGCACACCACTTGTTACTGGTCTGGATTCGGACATAGATCCCGCTACTCTTACTTTATGGGATCTGTCTGAGAGCCAGTTTGCGATCCATCTTGTGATGTAAGGGTTTATGCCCAGGCTGATGAGCTTATCAATAATACCTAAATGGGGATATATATGTGTGTGTGTGTGTGTGTGTGTGTGTGTGTGTGTGTGTGTGTGTGTGTGTGTGTGTGCATGTGTGTGCATATGCTTTAATGACAAGCTGTTGAATGACAGCTTGTCGAACCTCTATAGCTGCCAGCACAGTTGATCAAAAATTAGCTTTTTGAATGTGTTGGCAGTTGTTCTACTGAAGACTTAGGTACAATGGGGATTGGGGAATTTGCCCTTTCCCCACTAACGTGCAATATCAGAATTCATATATATAATTAACAGGGGATGTGAGAAGCGCAGGGGGGCTCAAGAGTCTTTATTTTGTTTTAAGAGGCTGCTGATGGGGGTCTACCTGACTTTGTCGAAACCCCATATTATCGAATCTCTCTTTGTCAACATTCAGAATATCGAACTCCTACTTCATCAAAGCAGCGGAACAACAAAGATCTTCCCATGGTAAGGAACCTGTTGTATGAATGTACAATTTCCTAATGTTTCATTAACTGCAATAGCAACAAAACCATTTCAGACAATCCATAAGTTCATAAGAATCAAATCCTACCCATTGAACTCTGAATTCCAATTTAGCACTGTATAGGCATTCCTCCCTACCTGCACCTTATCTCAAGCCTACCATGGTTAGTTAGTGCTGTGTACAATCCTAATGTGTCAGCCTTTAAGCAGGAAATAAACTGACTATTAACACAATGTATTATGTAATGCATTTGCACTGATGAAAGCTAAGTAACAGTATAGCCGAAACCGGTCTGATTTTTACTCTGTGTGTGCTTTTGCACCAAGTAATAAAAAATCTGTTAAAATTGCCACTGTTTGCTGGTCTTGTGCTTTTTGAATTGATACAATTGGATTGAAACCTTGCAGCTGCCGTACCTGTGGAGTTTACTTCACTTTGGACTTCCTTCTTTTCTCTGCTGTTGGCCTGTGGTGTTTCTGGGCTTGGATTACCTTTTATTATTGGTTTCAGTCCTGCAATTTTGGTGACCTATCTACTAAGAAGACAAAAACATTTTTTTTGTTCCTTTTGGTCCATAATATGGGACTGTACAAGGTTGGAAATCCTTTTACATGTTTCTAGGAGATGTCACTGTATTTTGGCCCTCGCAACTGTAACACGCTTCAGTATGCAGTATGGTGTGTGAATATCATCAATGCACTAAAAGTCTATTAATATGTGCTGTTCTTTGGATCTATTTCAAATATTGGGAATCTTTTGAATTGTAAGTACTTCATGCATTCTAACACTGTGCATTATTTGAGATGGCTATTGATTCCTAATTAGATGCGTATACAGGGGAGATGGGCTTCCCTTCAGGACTTTGCTATACTGGGCGAGGCCGTCATATTTATGTGTCCTGATTTTTGAAGATGGGACTAATGTTCTCTAAATAATTATTGAATTTGGCCAAATTGATACAGTTCCTTACCTGGGCAGGTTACTGCTCATTTATTTGGCGTATCAAGGAACAACGGTCTTTACACTTTTGTATGTGGGATGCCTTTTTTTGCTGAAAGGGAATCGTATGGTGGAGCAGTTTTTACTGTTTCAGGATTTTGGACTGGATGTGGTGTCTTGGAAATTGCTTACAAACCAGGGTTACATATTTTGTTGTTGCCTTTTTGATCATTGAGTTTAGGGACATGCATCAGAAACATAGGAAAACGCGATACTTGGATTCAGTAGGCTTTTTTGGTTGGACTCTTTTATCAGTAGACATTATGTCTTCATGAAGAACATATTCAGCAATTTTTACATTTTGTTGGGTGAATGTTACAGTTCATTGGGACTAATGCTCTTTAAATAAATATTGAATTTGACCAAATTGTCATTGTTACACATATAGGCAGTTCACTGCTCATTTATCTTTGGCATATCAACGGATTCTACATTATTGAATGTGGGACACCATTTTTTGCTAAAAAGGAAATCGAACAGTGGAGCATTATTTATTGTTTCATGCTTTTAGATCGGATGTTGTGTCATGAAATTGGTCAACTAATTAGGGTAATATATATATTACTTTTGCCTTTTAACCATTGGGCTCAGGGACACGCATCAGAAACATCATAAAACATGACCAGGTCTATTGGGACTACTATATTTGTAACTATATGACTTTTTTGGGTTGATTCTTTCAACAGGGCCATTATGATTCCATGAAGGACGTATTTAGTAAGCTTTACACTTCATTCTGTTGGGTGAATGATGCAGGTTTACCTCTATAACTTATTTTTGGACACATTGTATGCTAAATGAATGTTTTACAACCATAATAACTGCATCACCTATGATTTACTTATTTAAACTGCTATTGTCTAATATGTTTCTATGGAACATTTGAATAGCTACACCTGTCTTATTCAGTGGTTGTGATTTTGTTTATAAGTAAGCCTAGAAACTTTTATGATGTTATGATTATATGTGTATTATATGGTGCTCACTATAGGGGTTCATTGCTATGAAGGCTTAGGCCACAGCATTGTGGTCTTTAAAAGATATAGGGCAGATAAGTATTGCCTATTCATTACCTATGGTGCCATACATTAATTGGGCCTATTGCATATGTGTTTAGTATGTATATTCATACTTTTTATTACTAGTGCATACATCATTGTGGGGCTCTCTACTATTTTTGGCCTGTTGTGTCATCAAGGATATTGCTTAATATTTTTTGGCCATTGACAAAGGTAAAGGTTTTCTGATGCCTGAAATCAATTGAGGCACAACTTTATATCAATGTAAACGCCTTTTGGTGTTTTTTAAAAATGGAATTGGACGCAGCACTTATATGAATAACCCAGGGGTCTTTGTTTTAATGAACTCAGCACTGTGTAAATAACAAGGGGTGATATTGTTCATTTATTACTGAGACTGATTTGGGTTAAGTATTTTACATCTCAACAGCTATATTTTTATAATGGAATTACATGACAGGGGCTGATATCGTCCTTATAAATTGTTATAGTGGCTGACATTGTCCTATTTCCATCCATTATGGTTTATTATGGCCTTGGTGGTGAACTTATAGGTTCATAGGTTCATAGGTTCATACTAGGCTATCTGCCCTAGGGCATTTATAAGCCTAGCCAGAGTGTGTTTGGCTTTCGCCACCCATTTTAAATTAATTTTGCTATGCCTTTTTTTGAGGTTAGTATACTGTGCCTCTGTCTAACAGTGACACAGAAGTAATAGCCGGGGTAAACCTACGATCTCCCATCCACTCATCAAGATTCCTCTTGAAGAGAGTCAATGTGGGACTCTGCCTAACCTGGACTGGGATTTTATTCCAGAGTGAAGGGAGCCTCTGGGTTATGAATCTGTCCCTCCAGCATGTCCTATTTATTTCAGTGCTGAGGTTCAAGTCTCTCGAGCGCGTAGCTCGATGGGATTTGGATTTTCTGAGGTGCAGCATGTCCATTAATTCCGGGTTGGACATGGCTTTATACGTCAGGCACAGATCGCCTCTGAGCAGGCGGTAAGCCACTGAGTAGAGCTGGAGTTTCTTTAACCGGGCAGCATATGGCATCTGTTGGAGCCCTTTGATCCTCTTGGTGAGGTACTTTTGGGGTCTTTCCAGTTGCTGCAGGTGTCTGGTAACGTACATCCCAAAAGGGGCATTGTACTCAATTATGGGCCTGATGAGGGATGAGTAAAGAGGTACGATGACCTCCCTGATCTAGATGTGAATCCCTTCATGATTAGGTGGGCTATATAAAATGTTTTTCTAACCACTTTGGCCACGTGGTTGTCAAATGAGAGATTGCTATCAACTTGGGTCCCCAGGTCCCTAATGACTTCTTCTGTACTTAATGGATTACCACCTATGTGGTAATTTATGGGCACTTTGTTTTTGCCAAAGGGGATGACTATACACTGTTTGGCGTTTAGCTTGAGGCCATGGCTCTGGCACCAGTTGTCTGTTTCTATGAGGCCCTTTTGGAGGATGCTTGTGTCGGCTGGAGAGTTGATTATGGCGCCCAGTTTGCAGTCATCTGCGAACTTGGTCAGCCACAGTCCTTCCGTGTTGGCCTGTAGTTCCGAGAAATATATACCGAACAAGAGAGGTCCCAGGACTGAGCCTTGTGGGATGCCACTTGTAACTGGTTTGGAGTCTGACATGGCTCCAGCAATTCTAACCATGTGGGTTCTGTCCTTGAGCCAGTTTGCAACCCATCTAGTGACATAGGGGGTTATATTTAAGCTAGTGAGCTTATCTATAATGCCCGAGTGGGGTATTGTATCGAAGGCTTTTGCGAGGTCCAGGTAGGCTGTGTGGACCACCTTCCCCTCGTCAATGGCCTTAGTGACTGTTTCAAAGAAATCAACCAGGTTTAAGAGGCAGGATCTGCCCTTAACAAAGCCAAACTGGGTAGGATCCAGTGTCTGTAGGTCCCCAATATCTTTATTTATGAGGTCCATGATGATCCTTTCCATAGCTTTGCAGACCAAGCTAGTCAGGCTTATGGGGCGATAGTTTCCAGGATCCGTTGAAGCACCACCTTTGTGGAGAGGGACCACTGTTCCTGTACGCCACTCTTTGGGTACATATCCTGTAGTAAGGCTAAGATTGAACAGTAGTTTTATGTTTGGGTTTAGCTCTTCTTGTAGTTCATGTAGGACGCAGCCCGGGACACCATCTGGTCCCATTGATGCTGTGTTTTTTGCTTTGGAGAGGGCGGCTCTTACCTGAGCATCTGAGATGTCAGGGGGCAGCACTCTGTTGGGAGAGATATTTGCCCTTTTGGTGGGGAGAGGAGGGAGAAGTTTGCACTGAACCTGTCAGCTAGGATGTTGGCAATGTCTGTGGGCTCGGTGTATTTTTTGTCATTTTGGACTAATTCTGAGCATATTTTGGAATTCCCACCCAGGTTCCTAACATAACTAAAGAAAGCCTTGTGATTATCCTTAGTGTCCTGTGCAATTTTTCTCTCGAAGCTGGCCTTAGACGATATTATGAGTGCCCGTAGTTTTTTGCTAATACTGATCAGAGATGCCTTCCCTTTTTGGGATTTTGCTCTATCATGTAGTAGCTTCCTCCTTCTATTGTATAGTTTGTTTATGGCTGGGGTCCACCAGACAGGACGTCTGCCTTTGGAGGATTGGGTCTTGGTTTTATTTGGGATTGCATGATCCATGCATTCCTGAAGGTGT
Source organism: Protopterus annectens (assembly GCF_019279795.1). Taxonomy (NCBI): domain Eukaryota; kingdom Metazoa; phylum Chordata; order Ceratodontiformes; family Protopteridae; genus Protopterus; species Protopterus annectens. The sequence goes on along the minus strand of NC_056736.1, from coordinate 483,692,015 downwards.
TCATAGAATGCGTTTATAAAGGATTCTGCGGTCTGGGCCGTATTTTCCACAGGCCTGGAGGCTTTGAAGGATTTCGCCTCGGTTTTGAGGCGTGTGAAATTTGCTTTAGAGAAGTTTTTCACTGTGGTTTTCTGGGCAGGGGGTGGGGTCGGGATGTGAATATCCAGTGAGATTAGTTTATGGTCTGATCTTACCAGTGAGGGATACACTTCTGGTCTGGAGCATAGTGTCCCCATGTTGGTGATGATCAAGTCCAGTATGTTTTCCCCTCTTGTGGGAGTGGTAACAAATTGTTCCATAGCATTTGAGTTTATAAATTCTAGGAACCTTTGGGCTAGGGTGTTGGAGCTAGAGTAATGCTCCCAGTCTATGTTTGGGTAGTTGAAGTCGCCCAATATAATGGTGTTTGGAGAGACCTTCATATTTTCCAGTATTCCCAGGAAGGCCAAGTGGAGTTCCTGTGTTTGGGAGGGTGGTCTGTAGCAGGCTATAAACTGGAAGGCAGTTTTACCCACAGTTAGTTGCACATGGATAGTCTCTGATGCTTCGTGCTGTGCCACCAACCTGGAGGTGTGGGTATCTTTGACGAATATTGATACTCCCCCTCCTTTTGTGGTTTGGTCCAAGTTTTGGGGCCGAAAAGCATGGTATGAGGTATAACCTGGTAGTGCTGGGGTGCTCTCGGGAGCCTTGAACCAGGTTTCTGTTGCTGCACAGATATCGATGTTCTCCATGCTTAGGAGAGTTTCGAGTGCGTGCATCTTGAGGTTTAGACTTCTGGCGTTGAGTAGCATTACTCTTAGTTTCTTATCCCTTGTGATACCTATGGAGGTGGGTTTTCTTTTGAGCCTTGCCTAAAAAAGGCACTATGGGGTAGCAAGAGCCTTTGCCAATATCCGAAAGCCCAGGGGTGACAGGTGCAAGCCGTCCCTAGCGAAGCATCGTGGCTTGTCGAGCATGTCATCCCAGGCTGACAGGCATTGGATCCCCTTTGAATGACACCAACACTTAAGCCAATTGTTGAAATTGATCATCTTGTCTTCATATTGTGGCATCATTCTTGGTGAGGGTAAGATGCTACTCAAGGTCAGGGTCATACCGGCCTGGGCTACATGCTCAGAGAGCTCCTCTATGTCTCTTTTCATGTAGTCCAGGGAGGTACATCTCAGGTCATTCACACCAGCATGGACAATGACTGAGTCATATTTGTACTTGCCTTGGAGTGACCTGAGTGCTTGTGTTATGTGGCGGATCCTAGCGCCCGACAGGCAGCTCACCGTGACCTTCTCCTTGTTCAGCCTGGTGAGCGGGACGTCAGTGTGCCTGACGATAGAGTCACCTATTACAAGTGTATCAGGTGTGTTGTTTAGCCTTAAGGGCTGTGACGGTTCGGCACACTGGCTTTGCGAGCTATGTGTTGCACGTGTTTTGTTTTGGGATAGCGGTTGCTTGGGTGTCTGCTTTGGAGGTCTCTGCTGCTTAGGCAGATTTTTATTTAGGGCCTCCGAGTATATTTTTGTGTGTTTATGTGTTTGGTTTGTTGTCGTGGTAGGTCTATGTGAGACTGGAATTGTAGTGAGTGTGGTTTCCTTCTCCTCCTGACTGGTTACGCCAGTACTGAGTTGAGAGAGCTTAGCCTCCAGTTTGGCTATATGGTTGCATCTCTCACATGTGTTGGAATTTGTTGGGAGGAGGAGAGGGTTGTCTGTGTACATGAGGCAGTTGTAACATTGCCTCAATATTCCCAGATTCACCAGCTGGACTGGAGAGGAGATTGACAACTGACCTTTGGACATGCTAGAATAGTATTGGGAATTCCTTTATAATTGAAAAAAGGGCCAATGGGGAACAAGGTACTCAAGGGGAGTTTGTGAGGGTGTAGTGCTTTTAATTTTTAGAGCTGACTTATATAATTGCTTTAGTGAGCAAGTGCCAGGTAACTTAAATGCAATGTGTTACAGGTAACTTAAATGCAAAAACGACAAACAGTAATTTTCTTTCAAGTGAAACAAGGAAATAAGTACAGTAAGCAATGCAGATATCACTAGGGATCCACAGAAGTGCTAAAAGGCCGCGTTTTAGGTGGAATTAGCGTTTCAGGGAAATAAACAAACAACAAGCATACAAATAAAGCTAGATTCAGCAGGCCTGGATCTAGTCTATGCTACAGCAAACAAGTTGTACCAATTTCAGTAAGAAACAGTTAGAATATGCAGGCACTATAAGCCTCTAACCAGAAATTCCCTGCTCAGAAGGGCAGAGTCCAGCCTCTCCTCCCACAAGAGTGCAGACTGCAATCCTTCTTAATGTAAAATAACTGGCCTGAAGCCCAAGTGCTTAAACCAGAACTAATACACTTTTAGAATAACAGACACTGAGCTCTCAATCAGCAGTTCCCAACTTAGAAGGATGTAAGCTACCTGTCCTGCCACCACAGTGCAGGCCACAAACCTTCCTAATGTAAAACAACTGGTCTGAAGCCCAAGTGCTTAATCCAAAAGACTTAGAAATGATAGCTACACTTTAATCAAGTTACTACCAGCAGTAATAAATACAACTGAATACTTTAAAGAATGCCTGGATTAGTGCTCAAGTTATACAAACAAAGCTAGATTCAGCAGGCCTGGATCTAGTTTATGCTACAGCAAACGAGGTGTACCAATTTCAGTAAGAAGCAGTTCAAATATGCAGGCACTATAAGCTTTAACCAGAAATTCCCATCTCAGAAGGACAGAGTCCAGCCTCTCCTCCCACAAGAGTGCAGAACACGAACCCTCTTAATGTAAAATAATTGGCCTCAAGCCCAAGTGCTTAAACCAGAATTAATACACTTAGAATAACAGACACTGAGCCCTCAATCAGCAGTTCCCAACTTAGAAGGATGTAAGCTACCTGTTCTGCTACTACAGTGCAGACCACAAACCTTCCTAATGTAAAACTGGTCTGAAGCCCAGGTGCTTAAACTAAAAGGCTTACAATGAGTTACACCAAGCAGTAATAAATACAATTGAGTACTTTTAAGATGACGCAAAAGCAAAATAAAGTAGGAAAAAACACAAATACAGTAAAAGCAGATAATTTTTTTTTTTTTTTTGTGTTTTTGATTATTTGAATACATTTGGACAATAGAATTTTTGATGTCAGACTTCTTTCTCTATGGTTTTTCTACATACATTGGTCATTATGTATGTATTTTTTATACATTCACCAATGGAACTAACCAGTTTATTATGGGGATTAGCCTCCGATCGGGAGGATTTGGCTATCTTTGGGCTCGGCACGGCCAATATGGTGGGGAGTGGTGTTGATCTATCCACTAATGAAGACAGCTGCAAAGCTATTTTTTTCCAAACTTACTAAGCACATGCGGGTATTATGTAATAATGTATGGCATTATAAGCTCTTCAGGGCATACATTACCAAAGGGATCACACCAAGAGGCCTACGTATACACACACAGCCTCTAGTTAGTAATCCTGATGAGATTCTTTTAAAAGAATGGGGTGAAGCCCAACAGCAAGCTTCCTTAAAGTTTGTGGAAATATTAACTGAACATCATAATAGAGTAATTGACAGTGAAATAGAGTCCATTTCCCAATTGTTTGATACTGTTAGAAGATATGAGGGACAACCTATTTACACTTCCAGTTTGAAAAATCTTAGCCAGGAACTTGGAGACCCAATTAAGAGACAGGAAGAAAAATAAGCTTCTCAGAGACCTAGCAGACTGTGACAGGGGGGACCCCTTCAATATAGGTAGAGACAAACATGTCCATTTTGCACAATTTAAGAGGAACCCTTCAAAAAGGAAATGCCCAAGATTCATTTTGAAAAAGACATCTACATCCAGTGTAGAGACCTGAGGGAAGGAATCTTCTTAAGGACTGGAATTCGAGGCTTCATGTGTCACAAGATCCCCAGCAGGGAAAAGAAGGAATTCTAAAGTCCCTTCGGATTTAAACCTAGGAGGGGGGGGGCAGGAAACATAGAAGAAGTGAACAATATGGAGGCTCTGTTACAAGTGTGTTTAAGGAAATAAATGTTAATGTTACCAATATTTCATCTTATGCCCTTTCTACTTTGAACATGGACATTTTAAATAAAGGTTTATCATTTATACCTGGATTCTTTGTGCCTGAAGAGAATTTTGCTAATGACGTAGTAACATTTTGTAGGAATTTAAATCTAAAATTATTTTTTCAGGATAAGGAATTCTCAGAGACTACTGATGAATTCAGATATCATAGATCTTTGTTCATGCCCCCTATGAACCACAAAGTGTTCATGTTCCAAAATTCTATCATCAAAGATTTACATTTTCATTTGAGGGATCACAGACCTAAAGCTAACAATATCTTAAAGATCGATATGGAAAACATTGTCAAGTTAGCCAGGAATCACAAGTTGGTGATTTTGGAGGCTGATAAAGCAGGGGCTGTGGTGGTGCAGGACTGGACATAGTATGACATGGAAGATAATAGGCAGCTCTAGGATGTCCGATACTATACACATTTAAGCATCGACCCCATCCCCTTCTTTAAAATAACAGATCAATGAGTTTTTGTCCTTAGCATCAGAGGAGGGCATCCTGGTCTTTGAGATAAACCTTCACAGTTTGAAAAAGATGCCGTCCATTCTTGTTTAGAAAATGATACCTTCTGTAGCCGTTCCAAAAGCACATTTCAACACAACAGAAAAGAAGATACCAAGCAGTACTGGACCCAGTACAAACTCCTTCTTCACTCCACTGAAAATCTCAAAAGGTTCAGCTGTGGATCCATCATACATGATGGCTTGGATGCCTGCAAATTAAATGAAGAACAGGAGATGACCTGTTAGTGATCCCTGTGTTACCCTACTGGTTATAATTATGGAATCTGTTTACAAGCCAATATGCTGTCCAATGGACAATGCATGGGTTTATATTGTTGTCTAGTTTTTCAATAATACCAGAATAGAGGATTGTATCAAAAATCTTGGCCAGGCCAGTCAGTAGGCACAAAGTCATCACTGTCCATAACATCTGTAACCTTTTCAAACAAGTTTACTAGGTCCAGGAGACTTGACTTGCCCTTCACAAAACCAAAGAAAGTGGGGTCTGGATCAGTTAAGTTGTTTGTGCCTGCATACATGAGCTCTGCTATGATAGGATCTATATTATTTCCTCGAAGAGCTGTGCCATCAAATGCCTCTTCATCGATCCTAAAACCGCGAAATTTCAAAATATCGAACCTCCACATAAGCGATTTCTTTCCCTTGGAAAAAAATTGCTTGCCCCTACAAATAACCACAAACACTACACATACTGCTGTATCCCCCACACCCCCCTAACTAAATATACCAACTTGGAGATTGCACTTCAGCGGGGAAAATGGCAAACTGATGAGGATGGCCAAGCGACTTCTTTCCTAAGGAAAGAAATTGATTATGTTCGATGTTTTCAACTTTCACAGTTTCAAGTTTGATGAATAGGTGTTCGATAGAACGCATCTTTGAGGAAATAATAGGAACCACTATAATATGCTCCATGGCTTTGCATACACAATTTATAAGGATGGAAAAAATGTTGATCCGTACTTAGTCTGGTTAAAAAACAGTGGTTACCACTGCTGCGTCACAGTGCTTGTTTCTCTAGCTTATTTAGAAAATGAGGTCATTTATCTATCAGAGTCTGCATGTTGCTACCATGCCCATGCAGTTTTTTTCAGGAAGGTGCAGTTGCATCCCACATTTTTTTTCTTTTTTTTTTCTTATAGGCAAAATTATGATGCTCCAAACAGTTTATAAATGTGTGATTGGGGGAGGGGGTGAATGGGTATCTGTGAATATGTGTGTGTAAGTAGGGTGTGTGTGTGTGTGTGTGTGTGTGTGTGTGTGTGTGTGTGTGTGTGTGTGTGTGCTGCGCATTTGTGAGTACATCTCTGCATATCCTGTTGCTGTAATCTGGCCTTGATTAACTTTCTCTGCATTGTGCCCTATCAGTCTGCTCATAAAAGTACAGGCATTTTATTCCACATGGCAATGAATATGACTTAGCTGCTATTTACAGAAAGAAAGAATGGAAAACAACAATATCAAAATTTTACATTACAATGTAACATCAAGATCATCAAGATATTACCTTTCACAAACAGGATTCAAAGTTAAATATGTATTGATATATCAGAAACGTAAAATAGAAATTACGAAAGAAGGTAAAAACCTTTGGACTATCAGACTAACAGTAGGAAAAGATAAAAATACAAACTGACAGCCTGGAAGATTTAAATATTCATAGAGATTGCAAGGAAGAGTGAGATGGACGTTAATTACCTTTGCAATATGTACTCTCATATGATAGCTCCTGCCTCCAAGATAACAAAACAATTCAGACTCAGGATATATTTACATATATGTTTCCAATCATAAAGGTTTGCCTGAAAGAAATGGAGAATATGAATCTGTTTTATATGCAACACAAGATAATTCCAGAGGTGGGGGGAGGACACAGTAAGCACTGAGTAATAAAACTGTACCTCCATCATTTTATTTGCTTGTTGATGAAGGCACAAGTCTTTAGTTTGAGTACTTGTAGAGGTATTTGCTTTGTCATGGTATAGGAAACCAAGGAGGTTTGTGACCTTTACAACACATAAGGCTAAACATAAATCATCCTGCAGGAATCTATAACAGACAGCATAGTGATGAAGTTTCAGGCTTGTGTTGTTAGATGATGGGTCATTAGTATGATGATTTTTAAAGAGTCCTTTGGAGTCTTTCTAGCTGCATGATTTCTTTAGATGAATTCATGTTAAGAGCAACATTATATTCTATATATGGGCTCAACTAGATAGAATTTAAGCAAACAATAACTTCTCTGTTCCAGGTAGAACTTAAGCAAACAATAATGTCTGTGATCCAGATAGAACTTAAGCAAACAATAACTTCTTTTGATCTAGATGACATAGTTGTAGTTATTAATTGGAGTAGATATGAAGACTTTCCGACTACTTTCCCTATTTAGTGGTCAAAGGATATGAAGTTGTCTACAATGGTACAGAGATCGCACACAACCATATCAGCTTGGAATGAGATGCTGTTCATACAATAAGCTGCTGTTGAAATTTGTTCGTTGAGGTTAATTATGAGAAGTTCTTTGCATTTAGTGTAAGTCCAGTTCTAAACCAAAATTTATCTGTATGGATTTGTCCTTGCTGTATTACGATGGCATCAGATGTTGAGCAAACAAGCAAGGGGCAAAACTCACACCAAATTTAGTTAATCATATGTCTGAATTAGTGGTTTGGAGATATGGCAGTAGATGCGAAACAAAACGATCCTTGTACCACAATTCATCTTTTTGAATTATATTCCATGTTAAAATATTCATTTGGAATATTATAAAAGATAGCAATTCACACAGAAATTTGAAGCATGAAAAAACAAAATGAATACCAGCAAAAAAGTTTGATGTAGAAGAGTAGAGAGCAAATACAGAGGAGAGAGTTGTATAATTTGGTCAGTTAAAGTGATCTCTTTCAGAAGAATAAGGAAAGCTGTCTTGATAGGGACATTATTACATAGGATGGAAAACAAGCATGACAGAGTTTGCACAGTTTTCATAGAGTCACAGAGAAATAGGAATTTCCAAACAAAATTAAGAAGTATGCCAACAATTTCTTAGTTGATGAGTGCTAACGTTGTGGAGTGTATTTTTTAATTAGAAATTTAAGAGCTGGGCATTTGCCCAAAACAGCACAGCATTCAATGCTTCTTTGCAAGATGTCCTCACAGTAATCGGGTTTGAGGTTGTATGGACTTTTTGAATTTGCAGATACCATTAATCTATCCTTTTTAATCAGCCATATCCTTGTAATTTCTCATTATGTACACATATTTCCTCTATCATGTAATCAAATTCCTTCTTTCAGGCTTTCTGTTAGTATACTGGGAGAATGGAAAGTATCCTGGCAGTGCAAAGTTTCATTGCCTTCCACATATCTAAAAGGGTACCTGCACAGACAAGGCTAAAGGTGGAGGTGTCACAATATACATCAATAACAGCATACGTCTAGGGTGGTCAAACAGGATGACATTCTCGAGTTTCTCCATGTGCATATCCTCATAAACAAAAACCTGTACCATTTTCTAGTCAGATATAGGTCACATTCCATGTCCCAAGAAGCTCATAATGCATGCATAGACCTACAGCGGACACTTACCATCCAACCTAACACCCTATTCATGGGAAACTTTAATTACCACTCTATAGATTAGGGATGCTAGATGGCATCAAATCTACAGGCACAGAGATTCCTGTACTTCATAAATACAAGCACTCGTGATCAGCTAGTGAATGCAATTACTAGAGACTCCAATAAACTGGACTTCGTGTCCATAAATATGAGAGTATGTTGTACCCCAACTGCCCCCCCCCCAATTTCTTATCCTCCCTGGGATTGTCCCACAATTTAAATATCTCCTTGAAATCAAAATCAACTCCATAATTTCATTAAAACCAATAATAGTACGGAGCTATTCCAAGGTGAATTGGCTTTAAGTTATTTGCCAGAATTCAATGCCCCTCCAAACCATAAGAAAAGAACAGCTTCTGTTTAATTGCCCTCAGAAAGTCTGTACTACTATGTCAATGGCTGCCTAGCAGCTGCTATATGTACCAGAAGTAAGCCCAGGAATAGCCCAAGAAACAAAGTGCCTGGTGTCATCCCAAGTTAAGCAGCATATACAACAAAAGGGAAAAAATTATGACAAATTATGACAAAAATGAGGACGGGTAATTCCCACAAAGATAAAAACTCTTTCATCAAACCAAATAGCCAACTAAGAGGGCTGATTTGGTCAAGCAAATCCATCTTTAAGGTTAAGATAGCCTCCCAGGTGAAGATAGCCACAAGGCCTTCTACAGCTGTGTCAGAAACTTCATGGGCAGCACATAGCAATGTGCTGAACTGGTGATTGATGGTATCCCTTTCATTGAGCCTGGTGATACAGGAAAACTGTTAGCAGACAAATTCAATTCCAGCTTTAGCCCCAACCATCCCCCCAAAAACAGCCTTATACATAACCCCTACAACTGTAACTAGGGAGCATTTACTAGCTGCAATCACTAAAGCCAAGAAAGCATCCCCAATGGCCCCCAATAACATCCCACAATGCCTCCTGAAGAGTCTAAAATATGACTTATCAGGACGACTGGAGTTATTATTTAACTATAATTTTAGAACAGTCTTTGTGTTACATGAATCAAGGACTGCAACGTTGATCCCTTCAAAAAAGAAAACCGGCAACAGATCCCATAAAGTACACACCTCTTAGTCTTACTAGTCTTATTTGTAAAGCTAAGGAAATACGTATCAAGGGAATTATCAGTAAGGACATATGAGACCTCCAGATATTGGACCCATCCAGGACTGGCTTTGTCAAAGAAAGGTCATGTTTACTGAATCTGGTGCACTTCATTGGAAAGGTCAGAAAGACAATAGATGAAGAGGAAATGGCATATACTGCCTACCAAGGTCTAATACAATACTCCTCTCAGACATTGCCAACAGATTTACGGAACTAGGTATAAACCCCTTTTAACATGCTGGATAGCTAGATGGCCTACTGATTGGACCAAAGTGGTTAGAATTGGTGAGGCTACCTCCATATACATATACATAAACATATACATATGTACATGCACACTCACATACATGTACATATACACATACATATATACAAAACCTGCGTCCACAACTTCTCTATTGGCAGTATATTCAATGCCATGAAACTAATCTTGGTGTGTATTTAAATGCACACACATAAAGCTGACTTCTAAACCTTCTCCACAGGCAAAACATTGTTCTGATTACTATTTTTTCAGGTAAGCAAGCTCTTGAAAATAACACTCTCAAACTTCAATTTATGATTTTCTCAATTTTTATATTATCTTGAAAGGACCCCATTGTAGTTATTTTGTCAATTTTTATGTTTGCATAAAAGGCTAAAAATATCAGCCTCACATTTTCTGGAAAGGTAGTGCTATCTGATATTCAGTCTGAAAGCAAATGATATTCATGCATTAATGAAAATATAATTAAGGAAATGTCTTCCTGAAAAATACAAGATGGTATAAACTGAAATTTGTTATCAACAAATTATAGGGATTCATTTCAAAGGACTGCATCAATCATTTTGACAAGATTCTTAATTGGTTAGATGCTAAAAAGATTTAAGGATTTTTGTCATTTATAGTGTTTACTTTATTTATTCATGTTTGTTTATCAAATGTTATTAACCAGTTAGGAGAACTGGTCCAAGACCATAATAATAATAATAATAATAATAATAATAATGTTTCTCCAGACATAATCCAGAAGCAGTCATTACATAAGGAAAAATGTACATACCTCTGAAGTTTCACTTCTATATGCCTAGCAAACTTGAAATTAAACTATAATAGCATCACATTGAGTTTAGGCATATTGTAGTAACACATAATGATAGTAACATTTCCCACTGCCAATATATTTTGATGATTTGAAGACACAGAAAAGTAGAAATTAGTGTGATGCCTCAAGTCTTTCTCAACAAAGGTATAAGCCATCTGCCTTGCTGATTGCCACACACTCATGGAGATTGCTGATATATGTTGGTCTGAATGTTTCTATTCTGTATTCTTAAGTCTGTCACTGTTATTGACTTTCAGGTGCACTATTGCATTTTTCGTGAATGTAGTACAGCTTGTTGAGGCTGTTTGAATTTTTTTCTCTAGTGAGGTAGGACAAGTTAGCATGATTCTACTAACAGCTACGTTTCTGAATCAGTATGTGTTTACTTAGATATGCAATTTATCACTAAGAGAAGGGCAGTGTCTATTGAATAGGAACTTAAATGCTAATGAATTGATCTGCAGGAACATTTTGTAATGTTAGACAGTTTTATTAAATAAGAATAATGTGAACCAGAGCCATGTTGGTATAGTGTTTAGAGTAATTAAGCATGAAGAATTGATGATGAATGGTAATTGTATGTAAAATGAGGGATAGCACAAAATGCCCATGTAAGACACATTTATTATGCAGAATGACTAAAGGCCCTATTCTTTACTCCAGCTCATATCTTTTTTTGATAAGGAAGTGACCTACAAGGCACTCTCTGACCCAGCCCTGATGAAAATATTGCATGTTCACAAGAAAAATTATGCGAGGGTTAAACATTCCATGGACATGAACCTTATTTGCGACTCTAAAAGAACTTGCATCCCAAAGGCTACCTCATCTGTGGAATAAACTTCCACTTTCATAAAACAAAGCCCGTCCCTCAATGTCTTCAAAAAGTATTTAGATAAATAGATGGAGAACTGTAAATTCCCTCCCAGTGTACTGTCCATATCCCTTATTGACAGAGGCAGCCTGTAAAATTCCTATGGGCTCCAACACCCAAAGACCAACTACCCTGATACTATCTCATCCCATATTTGGGGAATTAAAATATTATATTGTCATATCCTGGATAATATTGTGCAATTAGCCTAGTAATCACTTATGAACCTATGGCTTTTTGAATTTAACTTGTATACTGTTATAACCACGTCAGAAGTCATACTGTTTGAGGAATATGAATTGTTCTTTTTAAAACAAATTTGCTGAAAGCTACAATACAAACATAAAGCTCCTCAGACTAAAGCATAAACTGTACACCTAAATATAAGATGCTTCAATAAATGAGTTAATCTTCTAAAAGATAGCAAGTCCTGGAACCTTAAATCTGACATGGTAAAAACTGAAAAATATGAAACAATACAAAACATGCCTAAAATATGACTGATATGAAAAATACCAAGGGGAAAAAGGAATGTAATGATGTATACAGTTTGTTCAATTTTTTGTTTGTCACAATAGAGACAAAGAGGGAGGGGGGTGAGAAAGTGAGACTATAGATAAAAAAATGTCACATGAAATGAGCACAAAAATGATAAGTGCAACAAAATCAACTAGCAATTAAGAGATAAATAATAAAATAGCAAAATAGACCAAACTCAGCATTTTAAGAAAATATCTGCAGTTTGCTAAAAAAAATAAGAGTAAAATAGTTTGGAAAAAAATGTGGAGTGAGAATGATTAATAACAGAGAGACTTTTCTTAAGTAAAGAGTAGTAGAAAATGCAGGAAGGAATACATAGAGGCTTCAGTGAGAAACACACACACACACACACACACACACACACACACACACACACACACACACACACACACAAGCACGCGCACACACGTGCACACACATGCTCATGAGCATGCTGCAGACTGGGTCACATGCACTTCAACATTTTTCAGTTCATTAACAATGATACTAGATAGAGAAAACAGCCCAGCTTTCTGGGTGAAAACTACTGGCAGTAGAAGCTGGAGGAACTTTCAAACCATAAACTTAATTTTTTTTTTATTTCTGCTGCTTATTGATTACAGCAAAAAGTTGATTACATTTAATGTTGGCCATTTGACTGAGAAACTGCTTTGTGTGTGTGTGTGTGTGTGTGTGTGTGTGTGTGTGTGTGTGTGTGTGTGTGTGTGTGTGTGTGTGTGTATATGATATATATATATATATATATATATATGAATGATATATTTAGTTTTTTAACTATGGAGCTATATATTTATATCTCAACTTGTGCATGTGTAGGTCTGAATTTCTGTTATTGTTATTATTAATATTGCCATTATTTTCATTATTATTATTATTATTATTATTATTATTATTATTATTATTCACAAAAAAAATGAAAACTGACTTTTTGATATTTTGGGGGATTACTAGTCTGTGTTTCAAAAATGTTTAGTAAGTACCACTTTTCAAGATTGTCTGTATATTAATATAATAGGCTCATAGGGAGGTACTAGGCTATCTGCCCAAAGGCATTTATAAGCCTAGCCGGAATGTGTTGGCTTTCGCCACCCCCTTAGATTAGTTCCCTGTGCCTCTGCCCAGCAGAGCCATTGAAGTGATCCCCGGGATAAACTTTCGGTTTCCCATCCACTCGTCAAGGTTTGTCTTGAAGAGGGTTAGAGAGGAGCTCTGCCTAATGTAGGTTGGAATCTTGTTCCAGAGCATGGGAAGTCTCTGGGACAGGAATCTATCCCTGCAGCACTTCCTATTTATTGTTGTTGTGAGGTTTAGATCCCTGGAGCATGTGGCTCGAGGGGACAAGGTTTTCTTTAGGTGGAGCATGTTCATCAATTCTGGGTTGGACATGGCCTTGTATGTCAGGCAGAGATCACCTCTGAGTAGGCGGTATGCAACCGAGTACAGCTGGAGTTTCTTCAGTCGAGCTGCATAGGTTTGCTGACCAAGTTTTTTTTAATTAGCCCAATGAAAAAGTTTAGATATATGTTTCATTAAAATTATTTGAATGTGATTTCCGTTTGTTGTTTTCCATTTATCTGTGGTTAGTATTTCATCTTCATGGCAGGTTAGTGTTCACATTACTATATGAAGGTGCAATTTAGCAGACAATGCTACTTCAAAATTTAACTGCTGTAAACCAAGTTCAAAGCAACATGACAGTCTTTTTGCTGAAACAGTGAAGTTTGAAAGTGCTCTTCTTCAGTAACTGATGAACGTGTGACTCGTCATTTGATACGGTCACAGTTAATTACTCATTTCACAGACCTCCCTATGGACCTGAGCAAAATTAAAGCTGAAAACAACACCACAGGAACACCAGGGTGAACCAAGCTATTCACATCACTGACGTCACTTGAGAGAAACCACCACAAAACACTCCATTCCAATGAAAAATTAAACTCCATAGCTTCAGCAGAAGCTTTTACCAGGAAGTAAGCACTCATGTAATGCTATACCAACTGCATTTGTGACTAAATTTAACCAACATCGATACTACCCGTACCTTCCCACTCTCAATAAGATATTAATCAACTTAAAGGAGCTAACTGGGAAAGGCAAAAGAAAGTAAAATGAAGCTACAATGAAGGCCCTTATGGTACAACTGTTCCAGTGCACTCCATATACTGGACCCACTCCACTGATTATTTAACCTATCAATGACAGCAACTAATTTTGAAATTCAATTTAATCCCCTATTCAGCTACCACTACTGAGGTCCTATCACACCAACATACAGAGAAAAAAAAAAAAAACTTCCATTCCTGCTAATCAGCCAAAGTCTTATACTCACCCTTCATTCCTATAAATCATCTAAAGGGCTGCCTGATTACCAGCCTCCCTCAGGTCATTATGGACGTGATCCTGCACTTAGCAAGTTCACGCCAAAATGTGATTCCTTACCCAGCTTGTCTTGCCTATGCCCCTTAAGCCTCTCTCTTACCTCATTTCCACCCAATCAACCCTCCTTCCATTTAACCCTTTGTCCCCCCACAGTCTTACTGATATATTTGTCTAACCCCTAATGAAGATGTCCCTGGACAAACTGATTTCTTGCCAAACTTCATTTGATAACCAAGTTTTTTTAATTAGTCCCAATGAAAAAGTTTAGATATATGTTTCACTAAAATTATTTGAATGTGTGTTCCATTTATTTTCCATTTATCTACGGTTAGTATTTCACCTTCATGGCAGGTTAGTGTTCGCATTACTACATGAAGGTGCAATTTAGTAGATAATGCTACCTACTTCAAAATGTAACTGCTGTAAACCAAGTTAAAAGCAACATGACAGTCTTTTAGCTGAAACAATGAAGTTTGAAAGTGCTATTCTTCAGTAACAGATGAATGTATGACTGGTCATTTGATACGGTTACAGTAAATTCTTCATTTCATAGATCTAAATGAATTGTTCAAACATTTACCAAATAAAAGAAAGTGTCATAATTTAAGTTTCAGCTATTGACAGCTATACTTCAGGTATTTCTACTGCATACTTAGTATACACATTTAGTTATTATACAAAATGATATATCTGTTTGTATTACTTTTTTTATTTTTGATAATTTATTTACTTACTTACCTTCTACCTTCATGCTTATTGTGTGATTGAGTGCCTAAAGACCCAGCTACCAGCTCAGGGCTATTCATTCATCCCTCAGGCAGACAGTCTTTGGGCCCAAGGTTTGAGCACAGCTGTATCATCTTATCCCAGATTGCACTTGGTCATGAGTCATGGCAAGGGTCCTATGATGTATTCATTCCTGCCAGAGCTCAACAGATCCACATTCAAGGTGTAAAGGTTTGGCCCATTCATTTTCCCAGAGGGATAACCAATGTGCATTTATTCCCTAGAATGAGTTCACTAACCTTGTCACTGGTAAGAGGCAATGGCTGCATGGTAGGGTAAATCGTCTGCACGGTGTCACTCAGGCTTCACATACATTTCTTTGAACTCCTATCCACAGGCAGGTCTTCTGACCTTTGCAGTAGATACCCATCCTTAGAAAATGTGTGTGTGTACATATCATTCCTAGGCATTATACATGTAACAGCAACGCTTGGCATTCTGGGCTCTACAGATACAGCAACCAGTGCTTTCATTAGGTGCAAGATATGGTCCACATCTGCCCCCCCCCAAGGATGGGTAAGCAGTGAATGTACACTAAACTCAATTCTCCCTAGCCTGCTCCCTCCGAGGTACTTGTTGCAAATCAAACACAGGTCAACTGAGCTGCAGTAATGGCGTCATCTCTCCACACCACCAGAACAGGTATATCACTTATGTTTGGTGAATAACACATGACTGATAGAAGAACTGCATGTCTAGACTGCTTAAGATGGTTAAAATAAAGACAGTGGCCATTATTATTTAGTGCTTTAGCCTAGGTATATTTGAGGAAAGTTCACTATTGCGGGCATGATTCAGCTTTATGGCAGTTTATCAACATTGTGGCTTGAATGCTACAAGTACAAAACAATACTTTCTAGCCCCATATTTTCTAAATATGATAATCTTTATTGCCATGGTAAGTAACATCATTCATAAGACTTTGAAGAAATGAAAAATATGTTTATGGGCTGTCATTCTAAACATTTTTAAAAGCTTATGTTTGTTGAAATCCAGGGCAACATATGGTCCTTTGATGCTATTATTTACGCTTTTAATGTTCTGAATTTTACAGCTAAATATAACTATATATAACTATATATATATATATATATATATATATATATATATATATATATATATATATATGTTTCTTTTTTTTTTTTGTTTTTTAATTAATATTTTTTTGGTGGGGCTTTGCTTGACAACCATCTCACTAATGAATGGTTAGTTGAGTATCTAGGAGAAAAAAATGTGAATTAAGGGTTCTTTAATCAAAACAACCATGTCAGTCTTGAGAAAAACAATGCCTCTGCACCCTATACATGCTACTTTATCAGCCACAGAAGGTAATAATTAGAGGCATAAGAAGTAACCTAAATGGGCAAAAGGGGGAAAGAGCACTGCACTGGAATGCCAAAATATCTGTTTGAAGTCATACTTAGTCTCTCTCTCTCTCACACACACACACACACACACACACACACACATCTCGTAGTCTGGGGTACACCTATGGTGGATTCCTTGAGTGATGAAGGTGGTGACAGGCTAAAGAAGGTAGACAGAATCACAGATAATAATGACTAAGTAAAAAGGAGAAAACAGTCTGTGATTGTTATGGTATTCCACTTAATACCCTGTTGGGAAAAAAGTGTAAGTCTTTATTTTGGCAGAAATCTAGAAATTGCATTATTGCTGACTGTCGCTGCTGTGAAAGAAAGAAGCTTAGTGCAGTATATTTCCAGTGATAATTTATGAGTTTGCTGTGAAGGTAAGAAGGAAAAATAACAGCCTGACAAACAGCTTAAAGTGAATATTGTTCTATCATGTAATGAGACACCTCAGCTGACAAGGCTGTGAAAATGTCTAAGTTCATGATATATACAAATAGATCAAAAAGATAAAGAAATAAACTATAAAACATGATTTATTTTTGTAAATTATTGTGTTGATTTTGCATTCTAAAGTTAATAATTTAAAACAATGAATGCATATAAGATACATAAATATGGCCAAAGCACAGCCCAGCTAAAATAAAGCAATGTTGTTTCAAGGTCTTTTAAGTCTACACTCTTCATCCTTGTATGGATCACTGATATTAAAGGCATTGTTACCTCATTATTCACAGCTTAGCTTTACAATTTCAAACCATAATATACCTGGAAATACTCAACACAGCCATTCCAGGGCTACATGAGATAAAAGGAACAAATCTAACACTGAAACCTTGGTCTGACTTGTCCACTAACATTATGCTGCTGGCATGGTCACTACATTAATTTGTCAATGCCTATTACACATCTCATGGCACAGGACTTCTCAGTCCTGTTCGGCAGTGACAGACATGAGTCATCAGCCTGCTATATCAGAATGGAAATCCCTCTCCGTTGATGCCACCATAATCCTGAATAATAAGTACAGGTAGAGTTAAACACACACACACACACACACACACACACACACACACACACACACACACACACACACACACAAAAACACTCATTCCAGCATCTTAGGTAATTCCCCTAAACCCTCAGCCTTGCCTGGTGGGAAAACAAATTAAAATTCATGTGCAGTTTTCTGAACTAGTAAACATTATAGTGAAGAACAGCAGAATGGAAAGAAGAAAAAAAATGTGATACAATGGATGCTGAAGTCACAGGTGTAAGGCAGCTAGTATTTTTTTTCATACTACATTTTAATGTGTAACGTATAGCAACTATTTTGTTTAAGACATTTCAAGTACATGGAAACACCAGAATGTGAATACAAATAAGACATATTTCCAGGATTTCATTTATTAAACAACTAAATGGTAAATGAAAGAGATAAATATGTAATAGGAGGTAAATCATGTAAGTCAACAAATGAAGATTCATTATTTACCCTTCTTCAGTTTAAAATTGTCTATGAAAGCTGTTTTTCTTCCACATCTAAATATTTTTAGTCTGCCTTGCTTAGTTTCCAGGCAAAGGTATTCTGCTCTCCAGTCATATCTGTACATCATCTACTCTACAATTTTATTACATCTAAACTATGATTATCTTAGAACTTTTCAAGAAAAGGTTACTTTTGTCCCATGACATTAAGATTAAAGCTATTCCTTTGAGGTACACCATTACTTATGAATCACAGTGCTCTATTTATGATTATTTTTATTATTTTTTATTATAACTGAGAAGCTTTTAATGGAACATTCAGTCAGAAATCTACATTTAAGTAAACATATATTTTTAGTTATACAGGGCTGATGTTAGCAATTTGCAGGCTTCCTTCAAATTTCAGTTTGGGGACCCCCAGGGCACTTCCAATCAAAGTTGTAAAGTTTTATGAGTAGTGCACACAGATTTATCTGTAGCTGCAATGCTCTTACATTTTGTCAGGCTTCTGTACCACACAGTGGTGGCCCATCTCACAAAGGGGAACTCAGTTACTGGTGTTGGTTGCAACAATGACACATTTCAGTGGCTCTCTGTATAGGTTCATAGATTCATAGGTTGGTACTAGGCTATCAGCCCTAGGGCCTATACAAGCCTAGCCATAACAATTCCCTGGCTATTTCTTCCCACATTATTTACTTTTTAGTGCATTTCCAAACCTTTTGATCCAGTATAGGGCTGGACTTCAGTGAAATATCACCCTCGGCACTGCCTACTGTTTCATGCCCTCACACACATCCTCCAGTGCTCCCCTTGACCCTTGACCCCTCCCATTTTCAGCCCCCACACCTTTTCTTCCTTTCATTACTTTTTGCTTTACCCTTCAGTTTTTTCAAGAAGCTGTGACTCTCAATATGCTGTCAATTGCATTCTAACATATTTTTATACAACCTTTTCATGCAGTGATGCCTTGAACAGAAATTATGATTAAGGAAAATAATTCAGTGGTCTTGTTCAACTTCAGTTTTCTTTACATCCTTTCAACACACCTTTTTCTGTCCAAAACAGCACAGTAATAACCACTTGGGAAATAAGTAAATGAAGCGAGGACCTCCATAAGCTGCAGTTGTTCTACAGTGCATTTTAGTGCATTTCCAAACCTTTTGATCCAGTAGCAGCCAGAAGAAAAATCATGAGTAGGAAAACAATTTCAGCCTTATTTTTTTTTTCTTTCACGTCACAAATTGACCCCCAAAGCATAATGTACAGCTGCCAAAGTAATAATAATAATAAATCAACAAGATAACTCTTGTGAGGATGCACATTTTTTTCTATGATTGCGGACTGCCTTCCTAACTCCTCCAAAAAGGCAGTCACTGCCTGTGTATCCATCTGGGGTTAGACAGGGATGAAAGCAGAGGTTGAAATGGCTACAGTCATGTGTTTTAATGACTGTTGTTATACATATACTTAGCACGCCTCCTCACTACTCACCCCAGTGGGGTGTGGGGGTCACTAGATCCTTACAAGCTCTAAGTGTCTGAATGCCCAGCAAAATATAATTATGTGTTAACTGTGAATTATATGCAGACCACACACACAGCACACACACACACACACACACACACACACACACACACACACACACACACACACACACACACACATACACACACACACACACATATATAAATATATGTGCATGCGTGTGTGTGTACATTTATATATATATATATATATATATATATATATATATATATATATATATATATATATATATATATATATATATATATATAAAACACACACATGCATATATATATATATATATATATATATATATATATATACATATATATATATATATATATATATATATATATATATATATATATGAAACACACACACATGCATATATCTATATATATATATATATATATATATATATATATATATATATATATATATATATATATATATATATATATATATATATATATATATATATATATATATATATATATATATATATATATATATGCACATGGGCATGGGGGTGTCCAGTGCATTGTACTATGTGGTTTTCAATGCAATGAGGTGGAATACAGCCCTCTGTCATTATTTATTTATTTGTTCACTCATTTTTTGATTCTGGTTTTGATTTTTAGGTTGGTGCTTAGGATATTCCTGTTTACATACTTGCATTTGAAGTAGTGTGCATGATATATATTATATAGATTGTGTGGCATTGGGAATGCATTATTAGATGAGGTATGTGACGTGTGTATGATATATATTATATAGATTGTGTGGCATTGGGAATGCATTATTAGATGAGGTATGTGACGTGTGTATGATATATATTATATAGATTGTGTGGCATTGGGAACGCATTATTAGATGAGGTATGCGACGTGTGTATGATATATATTATATAGATTGTGTGGCATTGGGAATGCATTATTAGATGAGGTATGTGACGTGTGTATGATATATATTATATAGATTGTGTGGCATTGGGAATGCATTATTAGATGAGGTATGTGACGTGTGTATGATATATATTATATAGATTGTGTGGCATTGGGAATGCATTATTAGATGAGGTATGTGACGTGTGTATGATATATATTATATAGATTGTGTGGCATTGGGAATGCATTATTAGATGAGGTATGTGACGTGTGTATGATATATATTATATAGATTGTGTGGCATTGGGAATGCATTATTAGATGAGGTATGTGACGTGTGTATGATATATATTATATAGATTGTGTGGCATTGGGAATGCATTATTAGATGAGGTATGTGACGTGTGTATGATATATATTATATAGATTGTGTGGCATTGGGAACGCATTATTAGATGAGGTATGTGACGTGTGTATGATATATATTATATAGATTGTGTGGCATTGGGAATGCATTATTAGATGAGGTATGTAACTGACCTGGCAGTGTCTTTTACATGATGGAGAGAGGAGTGTGGTAAGCAGTAGAAGTTAGATATGCATATTGCAGTGAGGTGTTTGGAAACATTTTCTTGGACGGGTAAGATATGAAGTGCAGTTAGATGAGAGGGTTTAGAGTGATAGTAATGTGGTGGGAAGTATATGTGAGTGGGAGGTAATGTAGTTGAGTTATGGCTAAGAAGGGGAAGGGATCCTGTGTGGAATGGTAAAAAGAGTTAGGAAAGAGAGAAATATATACAAAGTTTATGATGAAATATGGGCAAGAGAATGATGAAATGAAAGGTGCTACTGTAATTGGCTGTCTTAGGAGGAGTGGTCATGTCACAAATATGAGTTGGGGAGTAATGCAAAAAGAGATAATGCTGGGACTGGGGGATTGTTTGTGTTATTAAATTATGTTCTTAAGTTTTGACATAGAAACTAAATTGATGTTATGTAAATGTCAAACCATACTAAACTATCTAAAAATGCAAGTGCCTAAGCTTAAAATGTTTGTGATATTTAAATTTAAAGATTTCAGCCAATAAAAATACACATTCTCAAAGTCTTCTGAAGGCATTTGCTTATAGACAGTTGTAATAATATTAAGAAAATCATAACTGCATCATTTTAAATCTAAATCTGACACATCCAAAAAAGTTTTTAAACCCTGGAATGGGCTGCTGTGATCAGGCATTCCCTTTTCAGTGGTACCTGTATCTCTCAGCTGTCCCTATTTTTGCAAAGTTTCCTTGATTTTGCTTCATAAGTTTTTACTTTACCTAATAATACTTTTTTATTTTTTGGTAAATCCCTTAACAGTCACTATTGCCAGTCATTAGAATGTTAATGTCTTACTGTTGAAAAAATACACACAGATGCAAAACATGTTCTATTAACTTTTTCAGTAAATTAGAGTAATTGCTCTCAGTTTTATCCCACCCCAATCTTTTTGTTCTTATCAAGAATATTACATAACATTTAGATATATATTATTTCTATTGATGTTATTTCAGAAAACCAAAATGGATTACTGGGTGGTTCATGTTGCTGCATTTGCTTGGTACAGTTTTTCTCTTTAACAGTACAGTTTTCCTTGGACAGTTCAGGAACAATAACATTTATCTGTTGTCTCAGAAGCATACTTACAAGTGGAAAGCTGTGGGTTATATTTCCATGCCATGTACTTGGATTAATTTTTAAATACTGACACCGCAGTGCAACATGGGGGGAGTGCTGCACTCTTGTGTGTGACATCCATTGGATGAATCATTAAACTGAGGCCCCTTTTACTTAAGTTGGCAGTAGTCCAGCTGGATGGTATGAATCCCATAGCACTTACCAGAAAGAGTACTTTTTTTTTTTTTTTTTTAATAAATCATACCCCATCTATTCTATTTATATTTCTACAATATTTGCAGACATTTACATTATTTACAATGTTTTTCATCTTCATTATTGCAGACTTTAACATCTTTCATTCTATTCCCATCCTTTTCACCACAACGTCCTTTTTATGCCAACCATCACAACTTCATTATTTCTATTTTTATTATGCAGCAATTAATTGCATCGTCTTTTCCTCAGCACCCATATTGTTACCATCAATATCCTATCCCACCTGTTAACTTCACTTTGTTTTTTATAACCGCCATTCAATATTTTATACATTTTCTTATTTTGAAAACCTTGTTACCTATACTTGTTGTTGTGTCTTTCGGCTTATTCCGGTTAGGGGTTGCCACAGCGGAACTCTGGTCCACTAATGCTTTGGTAGTGGATTTTTACATGCCGAGTTGCCAGCCCTGATGCATAACCTTCAACGAAGGCATGCCCATTCACGCATGCCTCCACAAAGAAGATGCTCTAGCTGAGAATCGAACGCAACAACGTCTTGCTGTGAGGTGACAATGCTACCGCAGCACCACTACTCATTTTGAAAAAAAAACATTCCAATATTTCTTAATTCTTTTTATAATCTAAAACAATAATGCTTTGCTGTATCTTCTTCATTGCAATCTTTACATTTTCCCCCATTGCTTTATATTTAATATTACTTTTTACAGGCATCTTATCTAAAAATAATTTCCACAGAAAATCTCCAGCCTCATAAAATCATTCAGTCTTCCACTTCTATTTTGTTGCCATTTTATTATTATTCTTTTTATATTTTAATGGACAGATTAAGCAGTATAGTTTCATAAGTAATTGGTAGGCTAATGACTGGGGGGGAGGGGTCTTTTTAACACTAGCCCTGTTACTCAAAAATTGCAATCAAACTCTGTACCTTGTGACTATAAGGTAAACACCTTAACCATTATGCCAACCCTCAGAAGCATAGCTGGTTCAATTTGCACTTCTTCATCTCTGCTCTTTAAGTAAAAAGTAAAAACAAGAAACAAAATAAACCTTCAATGTCATAAGCCAATCATTACATAGTAAGCAATCTTCTTATTATATTTAGATCTACACCCCACAGCTGTTACACTGAAGACAGAGAAAAAAAAACGTTTACAGTAATATCAACCAGGAGGCCAGATGACACATGCCAACCACTCCCTTGTCCCAGCCATACAGGTCCCATTTCTGTGCCCTATCCCCAACCCTTCTTCAACATATTTAATTAAAAAAAAAAGCTTTCTTCTTTCAAACTGTGTAGCAAACAGTTGCTATAGTTTATACTTTGCCTGGTCAGAGAGCTACAGCACTCATGTTTTGGTAAACAAAAAAAATCCTCTTTTTAAAACTGTGGCAAACTGATGCATTCAAGAGAGAGATTGAGATTGGCTGATTGTGCCCTTCAACAGTCACAGCCAGAAGCAGTTGCCAATCTTGCCACACCTGGCTGTGCTACTGTCAACCCCAATGCTTTTTTTCCAACAACTCCCCTTATCACGTTATACCATTCATTTGTTTTATTCTAACGTCATCAGTCTTAATTTTCTATAAATTATTCTTATAATCATATTCTTTTTTCCAGCCTCTCCTCATTTTTATTTTGTTATTCTTTCCCGTTTCATTTTTCCATTTCTCCATATTTCACATACAGTATTTTTACTAACAGGCTACCTTTCTTCTTCTTCCTATTTTTAGTGCCCACAAAAGGTGCATAGATACAAAATATGCAACAGAATTTTTAAATTCAAACCACTTTCCTGTTTCTCATTGTATACAGTCCCACATCTAAGTGGACTGAGAATTAATCCCACAAAAAACTGAAAAAAACGTAGTGGTTTATGTATTTAATATATATGTATTCATAATATTTAACTGTATACAGACTCAAAAATGCATTATCAGATTTGCTTGCAATTGCAACAGAATGTTCTTCTGTTTACTGTTACAATGCTTTGTTTTATAGAGTGATGCATTGAATATAGACTGACATATGAGTGCTAATTAAAAAAGTATAATTGTTTGTATCAAAGTATATTTCTACTTACCTTCCCTTACTTTTCTCTCCATTGCAAACTTTTGGTCATTTATCTTTTCCATTGTGATAATAAGGAATTTATTTTATTTTCAAATGCATTACTGTTGGAGTAATGCCAATATAGTTCTATAACAAAAATAGAAAGTAGCAAAGTAGCTAACACTATTTTGTGCAAAATTATCATGCTGATCTGTATTTCATACTTCAAAGATAGGGGTGTTGAGACACAATAAATTTAAGAAACAAACAGAAAATAAATAATCAGATATTTTATTCGTCTCAAATGTACATGATCTTAACAAGTGCATATATTAGAAAGCTAGACAGACAGAAGAAAGATAAACATAAACATAAAGAGAGAGACAGATGGATAAGTATGTTGACTAGTTAGAGAGATACTGTAGGTATACAGCTAGCTAGATAGATAGATAGATAGATAGATAGACAGATAGATAGATAGATAGATAGATAGATAGATAGAGATAGACAGAGAGATAGACAGATAGATAGATGGATAGATAGATAGATAGATAGATAGATAGATAGATAGATAGATAGATAGATAGACAGATAGATAGATAGATAGATAGATAGATAGATAGATAGATAGATAGAGATAGACAGAGATAGATAGAGAGATAGATAGATAGATAGATAGATAGATAGATAGACAGACAGATAGATGGATAGATAGATAGATAGATAGATAGATAGATAGATAGATAGATAGACAGAGAGATAGATAGATAGATAGATAGATAGATAGATAGATAGATAGATAGATAGACAGAGAGATAGATAGATAGATAGATAGATAGATAGATAGATAGATAGATAGATAGATAGATAGATGGATAGATAGATAGATAGATAGATAGATAGATAGATAGATAGATAGATAGATAGATAGATAGTTACTGTTTCTCAAAATGATTCACATCTATACAGAAAATGAGATGACTGAAGAAACATACATTTAGACTTTTCTGTTATTTATTGGTTGTGTCTTTTCCTAATCCCTGGAAATATGTCTGAAAGCATAAGATGCTAGGAAGCATAATTGTCTTACTCTTATCCACTACTATGACCCCTTACTCATTTATAGAAAGGCCAAGGACTTTAAAGATGTCATTAGCTTAATTTTTCCAGCAGGTATAGTCACTGCAATAGCAATGCTTAGGATACATACATATTCTTTTTGCCTGCATTATAACAGTGTCCACAGTGTAACTATTTGTTATGCAGTTGACTGAGGATATGTAAACTATAAGAGCTTATTTAAAGAAATAATTATTAAAATTGTATTTGTTGCATTGCTTAGTGACAATGGCAGAGAACTGTTTCTTAAGATCTCATTTCAGCCAGAGTTATAAATTTACTAAAATAGTATTGAAATATTATTTATCAAATAGTTCACACATACATATATCAGAAAATAACCATTATCTTCTGTATAGCCACATTGACGATCAATGGTTCTCTCTTGATGGTGTTATATTTTTGCTAGCTATTGAGACAAACATTTCATTCCTGAACTGAAGACAAGCATTCACATCAGGTGGTGAAAGTGCATGTCACTTTTTACAAAATGCTAATGCTTCTGTGGTTAAAATTTCCTTAATGGTAATAATAAACAACATTTAAAATTGGTCTGGATTTTTGGAAATTTCCATGAAATATATGCTATTATAGCTACAGTTTTAAGTGAAATTGATACTTTATATCAGACTCATTGAATAATGCATCCGTGTGTGGTAGAGCTTTTTGTTGCTTTAAATGAGCAGAGCTAACAAAATTCTCAATGACTTAGCTGGCTTTGCAAAGTGAAAAAGGTAAACAGCTGTACAGCTGTAATATTGTTAATTATCCCAAAATTATATCCTGAGAATTTTAACATTGCCTTAGGCTTCCTGTTAGCTTTTCACAAACTGCGACATGTCATTAAAACACAATTTGCTTTCTTTACTACCAGTGTATAGCTAATTGAAGTTTCTCTGCATTCTTAATCAAAAGTTTATTCTGAAAATCTGACAATTTGGTTTATGACCTTAAAACTTTTCTTGAGGCATTGATCAACACTACAGTGGGCTAAGTATGATGCCCCAAAACTTTCTTACAGTGGTTTATTGATAAATTCATATGAAGTAGAAGTAATTTGCAGTTTCTGAAATGATTACTATCAGCATTTCTGTATAAATAAGATGAAATGTAACATATGATACCATTCTAAATGTTCTTCTCATTTCCTTTAAAGTCACTAAGCCATGAAAGACATTCATAAAATATCTAAGGAACTTCTATTTTATAAAGTAAGTGGAGACATATATGCATGTTTTCCAGTTCATGCATATCTATGTGCAATACTAACACCATTAACTTTTTTCAAAATATTTCAGCCACATTGTTCAGTCAGTCAAGTAAGTCAAACAATCAGATCTTTATTTATATGCTTTTAAAATGAGGCATACTATATTTAAAACAATACAACGAGCACAATAATAAATGTATAGATAGAGTATCAAGGTATATTGGATTTGGTCAACAGTGTCCTTTGAGATAAGACTAAAACAGTTGATTTTTCATTCTGATAAATTCAGCCAGTAATGTTGTTGTAGACAAATGCATTCATCTTTTTCATAATGTTTCTTCAATGTGGCACAACGAAATTATGACTTGTTTATCCACACAGTGTTTGTATTTGTTCTATTAATAAGACACACATAACAAGATGCACTGGACTTAGATGAATCAACCGTATTTTATTTCCTTTCCCAAAAACAAACATTGTTATACTTTGTAACTTCACTGAAAGCTTACCCTGCTGGCGGTGTCACCAACATTGGAATTACACAGAGGCAGCAGTCCTTAAAATTCCAGGTGACAGTGAAAAAAGAATACAGTAGAATGAAAAACACAGCCTGCCACTCAGCAGTGTCAAGGGCATAAAGCATGTTATCTGATAAAACTGTGCATCAGATTTATGTTGTATGATGTAAAATCCTCATAAAATGCCTTAAAGAAACACTCCAGGCAAATTATGAATTATCCATTCATATGGCATGATTTTCTTTCTGTTCCAGTGCAGGGTTCCCTGCATCTAAAGCAATTTATATATATTGGTATTCATCTTGCAATTGTTTAGAAAAAATGTGACCACATACTGCTTGATTACAATGATGTAAATGTCAGAAGTCATCTTGAAGTCTAGAAGGACTTTATTTACTTGAAGCAGTAAATGTTTCCTCAAGGAAACATTTCTATTCACATGCAACAGAAATGAATAAATAATCATACCTTAAATGTGATTCTATAATTTTTAATCTATGTTTATCCTTCATTCTCATTTGGAACCATTTGTATTGGTATTGCTGGACAAGATGCCAAGTAACCTGTCAAAACCTGAATGCATTAAACTATATATCAGCTTAGGTATTTGATGCAAGCTTTAATAAGCTGCAGAACTACTTTTTGCTACAGAAAATGCAGTTGCTAAAGATTGTGTCAGCAAACTCAAATTTTTTGAACTTAATGTGGGATTCTTCTTTAGCTGCACTTAGAAGGCATTGGCTGCAGCTGAATAAATATTTTTTAACAGCATAGCAGGTATTCTTGCAGTTTCTGTAACTTAAGATACAGAAATAAGTGACCATGCTCTGATTTCATTTATTTCAATCCTGAAAGGAAAGCATTACAAAAGTTAAGATTCAGACAATGAAGTAAATAAAGTTTTGAGTTAGAAAACACAGTTGTGTTCTAACAGGGAGATCTCACAGTGCAGGAAAGGTAAATGCCCTTTATCCCCAAAGCTGTTCAATGTCTGAATTTGACTAATTAATTTGAGATAAGTAAGGGTGCAGGAAGCATACCTCTCATCTCAGCGTAAGAAATCTGAGAAAAGCCATAAATAAAAGTGGGACAATAGTCCAAAAATAGGGAACATTTTTAAATATTGTTCTTACAAAATTAGAAATTTGATAGAATGACAGTTTTTGCAGTAGAATTAATTTTCTGAAGGATATAAAGTGTGAAATTGAAATGCTTGCCCTTATTTTTGAACTTCGGTCTTTAATGATTTACAACTAATTTGTCAGAAAAACAGAATTTTATGAAAAATGCACCAAAAATATGAAGCCAAAATCTGGATATTCTGCAAAAATCTATACAGTTGAGAGATGTGACAGGAAGACTTTATTCTAACAAATACTGTAATGTTGCATTTTGTCTTATTTCTTCTAGAAAGCAATGCTATGATCACCTATTTAGGAGTTAATGCTTTGATTTGTGACTTTCCATATTGTAAACAAGTTCTGTTTCAATGAGTCCATCCTGCTATAGTAATGACAGTAATGTTTTATTGACAATCAGGCAAGTACATCTCAGTGTATTGGCATGTTGTTAATATAACTTGTAGGCCGAACATCTGAGCAAAGGAAAAGATGATGCCATTCTCTGCAAAAATAAATAAATAAATACATACATACATACATAAGTAATAAGACAGTGAAAATTGATAACAGTGATTTGCTTTTCTTAGGAAAACTAACGTAGATAATATAGCTTTGACATACTTTCCACGTGTTAATGTAGGATATGTAAGTGATAGCTTTGGCATGTCTTTGTATAAGAAGAATGAACCTTGCTTGTGAGGAATGATATTCAGTCCAAAACATGTTTCTGTACTATACATTATTTTTGTTATAACAACATTGTTACTTTAGAAATTGCTAGAACTGAAAATGATGATCTGCCATAAGACAGTTGTCACTGCTCTTTAGATTTCTATGTAAGGGAAGAGACCAGCTGTCAATCATAGAAGATGTGCAGTCTTAATAGAGAGGATGCAGCCTGAACTCACTTAAGAACTCTCTGTCCCATGTAAACCTCAACAAATCCATCTACTTGTAGTGCCCTGCATATCGTACTGTATCCTAAATAACGGATCAGTACTAAACAAAATAAATAAGATATAACAGTATTTATAGATTTCAAAAATTCAGACCATTTTTTGAAAAACAGTTCACTTTTTTGTCATACCCATAACATTTTTTGCATATAATTACCAGAAAGTATTATCTTATCAGTAGTATGTAGAAGCCTAGTGAGCCTATGACAAAGATAAGTATCAGATGAACTTTGACATCATGCATTTGCTACCTGCTAGGTCCTCTATGCTTAAAGGGGACTATATTACCAGATCGAAAACCCGTTTCAGCTAACTCCACAAGACCAACACAAGACCAACACATATAGCATGAACCACAAATATGCTGAACCCCCTTAACTGCGAAATTTCAAATGTCAAATCATCATAGACGGCCAACACCACCATGTGCTACATACTACATACCCAAACATAATAAATAAAATGCATAAATACACTAACCAAACCCTACTTCTAACCCTACACTAAACCTTACATACATTACTACAGCCATATATCCAAACAAAACAAATAATCCACACACACATATACTTAACAAAACCCT
Source organism: Protopterus annectens (assembly GCF_019279795.1). Lineage (NCBI taxonomy): Eukaryota > Metazoa > Chordata > Ceratodontiformes > Protopteridae > Protopterus > Protopterus annectens. The sequence continues at coordinate 483,662,272 of NC_056736.1, read as the reverse complement.
ACTTCTAACCCAACACTAAACCTTACATACATTACCTATCTATGCACTTACCTTAACCCGCACCCTAACCGTAAAGTCCGTAGCTATCCCACACTTACCTTATGGAGCTATATAACCATGACACTTCGACATTTCATGTTTCGCTGTTTTGAACATCCGCCGTTACCATAGTTTGCGCTGTATGTGTCAGTCTTGTGTTGTTCGCTGAAATGGGTTTTTGATCTGGTAATATAGACCCACTTAAAGGTATGTTGCATATGAAATTAATAGTTCAGTAGCCAAACATTACCATTTCAATGTTCTTCTGATTTTCTATTGATACTTTTGTTTATTCTAATCAAAGGATGACACCTGAAAGTTCAAAGAAAGCACAAGTAGTTGTACCACAGCTACATTTGTTTCCGCATCTTTTTCAGTAAGTGCTGCATTTTAAAATATCACCTGTTTTATTTTTTTGTTGTGGCATATTGCTTAAGTAGAAACTAATAGAACTGGAAAGGTGTAATATTCTCTACTTGCCATAGCAACTATAAAATAAACTCCTTCAAATTAATTTGTATTTCAGAGGTTGCAGCTAAATTTAGAAACCTGTATCAGCTGTATCAAAGGGATTGTTTGCATTTGCCTATGTTGGCCAAACAAAAAGGAGATGTAACTTGTATTACATTCTGTAGTACTTATTTACAGTGTACATATTATGCAACATTCATAAGAATCATAAAAAATACATTTAGATATTTACTTTTCACTCAGTTGCTTGTTTTTTTACACAAAACAGCTAATTTATGATGCACGATTCAAGTGCCGTCTTGCATTATTTTGCTCAGTGCTTGGGTATCAGTAGATGCATGATTCTAGTGCTGTGTTGCCTTATTTTGCTCAGTGCTTGGGTATCAATATTGTGCTTCAGTTTATTTATTTGTTACTTGGCTTAACCATTGTTATTCTACACAAGTGTCTGTTTCAAGCAGGACCTTCAGGCACTGCCTAATTATTTGACTTAGAGATAAATAGTAGGCAAATAAAGACAGAGGATCAAACCAAGAATGACAGGATGAGGCTGTTTTCTTTTGGAGGGATGCCCCTGCTTCTATCTGACATCACCCCTGAGCTCCACATTGAAAATTGTGTCTACCAGTTAGTCCACTGTACCCCCAGACTAATGTCAATTATATGACTGTGGCCAACATGGATTTAAGACCCTCCTGGGGTGATAGAATGCCTTTCTACATCTGCTGGGGGGTATCTTACTTTGTGGCCTACACCTGGTTTCCCTGCTCTCTATCTGGCTATGTGGTGATGTTGTGGGAGCAGGAGTACAATGGGAATATGTAGCATTTTGTCTCATCTCTGTAGAAGCTCATTCATCCACCCTCACAGCCGTTCTTAGACTATGACTTCCCCTTCACCTTCCTAATCTTTCCAGGCACATCATGGGTAATGCCTATGTAACAACCTCCCAACCCAGGATGAGCACACTCTCATCTCTTCCTGCCACTGCATCAGACACCTGAATCCCTAATTGCACCAACTTTACCTAGGCTACAGTTTTGGATTTATCTCCCAATGTCATTGGATTGGGAGAATAAGAATTGTTGATTCATATAGTCTCTTATCTTGAGTATTAAATTGCCAAAGTATTTTGTCATACAAATGTGTGCCATACCTATTGATGTCTGCTATTAATACTTACTTTGGAAAAGTAACTGAAGCAGTGTATAGTCATTACACAGTGCATGCAGCATAGCTAGACCTGGCTAAGGCCTTTTCACACTCTTCTCCTTGCAAACATTATTGTTAGACTGCCACTCCTGAATGCAAAAAAAAAAAAAAAAAAAATTACCTCAGATTTACCACATTTCTGGGCCTGGTCCTAGTTGGCATTTACTTCTCAGACCTTCAGGCCAGCACTCCAAGCCTATAGTTAACTAGGTTTGCAGGTGACAAACTCACAATTGCTTCAACATGGGTTATATGATGTAAACAACTGGAGCAAATACAATGGTCTCAAATTAAATGTAAAAATGTAGCATTGATCATTTGGTACAACTACCATATAGGTGATGCACTCCTCAAATAAGACATAGTTGTAAGGGTTTTAAGCACTCATGTTGATAATTCCTTACTATAAAATGCAATCTCGGCAAAGATGAGAAACATGCACGTTGACTGGCCAGTTCAATCAGCATACACATTGTAAATCCAAAGTTAGAGCTGCCACCTTTTTAAATGGCTAAAGTGGGACATTTCTGGTACAAACATCAGATTTTACAGGCCGACACATACCCACGGTCAGTACAAAGGATAGAACTTAACTTCTTTGCCTAAATAAAATCTTATTCTTATAGCATTTTAGTTGCTTATTCTGTTTCTTATAACATTTAGGTATTTTAGATACAGAATAACTGTTTTATGCAACTATTACATAAACTATAGGAAATAATTTTGTCCTAAAATCTCGGGCATTTGCCATTTTTTAAATTTTTTGAAAGGACACAACTGCCCAAAGTGGGACTGTCCCTCGCAAAGTGGGACAGGTGGTAACTCTATCCAAAGTAACATAACTAAGAAGTCCGTCTGTAACAGTAATCAAACCAAAAAAAGTATTTAAACACTGCAAAACCATGTACTAGTAACTAGAACAAAAATCTCAATTTGGCGATATTACTCTAAGGAGTTCATACACAAGTTCATGTTGTCAAGTCATCCAAACACATCATCTTTTGGAATCTAACCCTTTATAAAGCAGACTTCATACTTGGCATAAGCACACACATCCCTTTTTTTTGCAGGGAGTGTCAAACAGTGGTCGCCTTTCAGCATAAGACACATTCACCATTAATATGGCAGAGAAATTAACATCAGCATGGAGGCTGTTATTAAAATATTCCCATGTAACATTCTAATTCATAACACCCATAGTACTGTTACTAAAGGGAGGGGCTCTTTCCCAGTCTGGGCACTGAAAAGATGTTCATTTGTCATTTGCATCTTTTGTGCTTAAACAAACAATGAAGCCAGCTTGTTAACAATCACAAGATGGGTTTATACCTTAACTGGTTAAGATTTGGAATACGCTACACCACAGTTTCATCAAAAAACTACAGGTTCAACAAAGAAACAGTTTAACAGAATTAATTGATTAAGCATGTATCTGAAATTGGTATGACTTCATATGTGCAAAGGCACATTTCCGAATGTGCTGAACCACGAACTGTTTAGCCGAATTGCGTCACGCTAACTTCCCTAAATGTTGTAAAACTATCGAAACTCGACATTCCCAATCATTCCACTGCCAAAACGAGTGCTGCCATGGGTCAAAAAGGGGGTGAGGTTTTGTAATTCAGCGCTTTGGTTTTCACAATTTTAGAATTTTGCTGTTCACAGTTCACTGCAGCAGCGTCAAAGATGTGGGCATCGAACTTATGAAGGTATACCTCTGAAGTAATTTAATCTGTTTCCAGAGAACCAATAAACACATTAATTAAAATACAAGATTAATCACAACTGGCTTTTACTGCTAAAAGAACAAATATAGCAAGTGCCAAATCAGCAAGAGGAGCATGGAGCAGGACTCAGTTCGTAACCACGTACACTTCCACCACAGTCACATTCTCTTTCTTTTAAAGAGGATAGCATTGGCATACCCTTTCCACACTCCACACCAGCAGTGACTGCAGGCAGCCTATTTAACAAAAATTAGTCTCATTCATCCCATTTCATTCCACTTTTCTGTTCATATACTCCTGCTAAACAGCGCAGCTCAGTACTGTCTTGGTTTAAAGAAATGCACATCTAAGGTTGTGTGGCAGACAGTGGGGCATGTTACTAGGAGAAGTACTAATCTCATTTGGTTGCAAATGCAGAATTGTATTTAAATGATTTAAATTAAATTAAAAAACAATAAACAGAAAGTGAAAGTGTGGACTATTTTATATCACAAATAGCAGAAGAATACAAAGTAAAGCAAACAAAAACCTAAATAACAACACAAACATAACATAATACAAAACTAACACCATTGTATAATAGCAATAACCCACGTCTGGGTGTGGATAATGCTGGATTTACCCACATTTGTTGTGGTTTGTTCATGAGGATGAAGACAACCATCATGGGTAAATCCGGCATTACCCACATCCATCTGTGGGTTATTGCTATATTATATGACCTGCGTGTGTCAACAGTAGCTCAGAAACTTTTGTCTTGCTCATCTAATTTCCTAAGACATCTCTACTATATCCAATGGAGTCTTAAATTCCTCTCATCTATCATATTCATTATTGAACATATTGTTCCAGTGACAAAATACATGTGTTGGCATTGGTAAAAGTGGCTATTTAATGTCAAACAGCTTAGCAGAGGTGTTTAGGCTGATTCTTTGAGGGTGTAAAAAGGCCAACTAGAGGTACAGAAGAGGTAGATGTTCAGTGATGTACCCTAGACTACTCATCCAAAGCATTATGCAGCATGTCAGTCATGCCACGCGTGGTATGCCAGGGCTGGGAGACAACAGAGCAGGTCAAAACAGGTTGAAAGTTCAGAACTGATCAATGACATAAAAGACAGTTAAAATTTACCACTCAAAAGAATCTCCAGCTTGCTAATAGGATTTCTGTCATGTCATAGACTGCTAGTAATCCAGTCACTGATATGAAAACTGGCTGCAGTGGTGCACCTGCTTTGCAGCACCACTAATAGGCAAGTGAAGGGGTACAATCTAAAACTGAAAAATTCATCTAAATCCCAGTGTATAACAATGAGAGCACAGACATACTTAGCACCTTAGCAAAACTGCTTTCACAGGGAAAATGTAGGGCATTAAATGTAAACAGTGATACACAAGGTTTAAATACTATCACAAGTAAAACCATTAAAGTGTAAAATGGGCCTTATCCTGATTACAATTGTACTAAACAAGCTGAGCTAAAGTAAATAAGCATTACTTTTCAAATAATGAATTTCTCAAGTGAGGCATGAGTCATAAATCAAACAAGCAAACATTTATGAAGGCTGAAAAACACATCAATAAATATTGACACATACACTGGAAAAGTACTAAAATGAAACATTGATTGTGAAAACTGCAGCATGTCTATTTGGCATTAAATTAATTTCCATTATAGGAATTTCTCACATTAAATTAATTTCCATCATAGAAATCTTAGAAGAAAGTGTTGTAAAAATGTTGGCCATCATTTGCTGGCAAGATAAACAAACAGATTGTTCATAATAAGGTAATATAGTACTCTAAAGGAAGCAAAAGTCTGAAAATTATACATGTTGTCTCAAGTTAAAAAGAAAAACATGCTCATGTTTTCTATAAGGGCCACCTTGGCTGAAATCCGTTTAATTAAAATTGGTTTTAATTGTGAAATAAACATACTGTTACTTTAGAAACCTTTTACCACATTAGCGGGACCGAGTGGTGAAACAATAAGTATTGTTGCCACATAGTGCCTGGCTCTCCTACTTGATCCTTAGCTGGGATGCTTTCGATGTGGAGTCTGCCATTTTCCAATGTGTCCATATGGATTTTTGCTGGATACTTTAGTTTTGCCCCACATTCCAATGATAAGCTAATGTTTTGTAGGCAAACTAGTGGTCATCCAACTTGTCTGTTACTCTGCATGCCATGTGAGAATGAGAGAGTCTATGTGTTAGCATCATTTGAGATAGACTGGCATCCTGTGCAGGACAAGTTACTCAACCTTGCAATGAATGAGTGACAGAAGAGGCCCCAGCTGCCATACAAAATTGAGTTAGGTAGACTGCACTTCAGGAGATGTATGCGTTGGCTTAGAATTTTCAGATTACATTTTAAACTCTTCTATCACTACCTCCATCATGACTTGTGCTTGTGAATGCCCATCTCTGTGTATTTTGCCTTTTTTTTTTTTTTTTTGTAAAAGTGTGCATATACAATAGTTGCAGGGTTGTGGTGCTTCTGAGTTTGGATGATGCGTTGCTCACTACACCAGAACAACATACTTATTTACATTAATCGACTAAGGTATATTCAATAAGGGGAGCTTGCCATTGTTGCTTTTTCAGGAATGTTCTATCACAATGTATTTACACTAGATTTAAGGGGTCCATATATCAGAGACACAGATATTTTAATAGTCCACATTAGAAATTTCATATACTTTTATAGATGCATATATAGGACTGCGCAGTGGTACAGCGGTAGCATTGTCATCTCACAGCAAGAGGTTCTCTGGTTCGATTCTTGGCTGAGGTGCCCTCTGTGTGGAGTCTGCATATTCTTTCTGTTTGCATGGGTTTCCTTCTAGTGCTTCAGTTTCCTCCCACATGCCAAAAACATGCAGTCAGTGCATTGGCCATTCTTAATTGCCCATAGGTGTGAGTGTGTATATAAGTATGTGGTGTGGAAGAACTAACATGGCTGGGCTAGCCACCCAGTGGTGTAAACCTTTGTTCTAGATGATTGCATTGGTGAAGTGACACCCTGACCACATGCCCAAAGATGGGAACATGGGTTGTGGATGGATAAATGGATACAGACACATGCACACAGACAAACAGACATAGATAGATAGTATATTTGGAATCTGCTTGATTTCTCTTCTTTTATGGTCCTTTCCACCTAGACCATAAAGTAACTATTTTACCTTTTTTAGACATTTATGCCACCATTGGCTGTCCATGGCTATATTGCCTTATTTGGCTGGTGTTTGGCTAAGGTGTTCCATCACATTTTGGAAGTTTAATATTTATGTTTTGTAATATAGAAATACCAAAGTGTATTGATTGCATCAGTACAAAAATCATACCATTTTTAGAGAGTTTAAATAGGACTAAAGTGTTTTGAAACATCTTTAATAAAACAGGATTAGTATGCTATAGGCATGACATTATAAAAAACAACTAATGACTAATTCTAACAATTTTATAAAGTTAAAAAAATCCTCATGCTAATTTTCATTTGATTCTTACTTATTATGTGACTGTCTCTTACTTTACTAACACTTATTACATTCTCTCTTTTATTATCCTTTATGCCATTGTTTATACATACATACATATATATATATATATATATATATATATATATATATATATATATGTATGTATGTATATATAGAACTTACGTATTATCGCAACCACATTTTCCGACGTGCTGGACTTTATTCTCTTTTACTCAAACAGTGACAAGGAAGTGTAATCAGGAAGGGTAGACTGTAAAAAACTCTTCTGGGATGTTGCTGGTGGCTTTTTAAAATGAGTAAGGGTTCAAATTTGAAGATTTGTGGCTAGCGTGCTTGAAAGACATCAAGCATTGAATTCAGCGAGCGATCCCAGTGGCTGTCTGTATATACGTACGTTGGCCTGAAAGGAGTGTGGGCAGTCATAGCTTACGATGTTAGAAACACACACACACACACACACACACACACACACACACACACACACACACACACACACACACACACACACGCACACACACGCACACACACACACACACACACACACACACACACACACACACACACACACACACACACACACTTCCAACGAATTAGCTGTTTTTGAGTACACTAGCCATAAATCCTAACATGTGCAAGCCTTACTAGTTTTACAAACCCACCACCTAGATCATGTTTTAACAGTCTACCACTCCCGATTACTGGGTACTGCTTTGCTTTTCTTTCCTGATGCTTTCTGTTCTCAGGGCAAAGGCTGAAAATGCAGAACACGTTTTAAGTGGAACGTTGGACTTTCTTAACTGACATCTTGAGATGCTGGCAGTAAATGGGGAAACCTATTTTTCAAACTTTATTTTTTCAGCCATTGAAGTGAAAAACCATCCTAAAAACAATAACACATTAAAGAAAACACATCTTTGAGGTTTTCTCATACTTTATTGGTCCCAGTTGACACAAGGAGAAGCAACCAGCATCAGGGCGAAAATGTGGTTGCGATAATACGTAAGTACCATATATATATATATATATATATATATATATATATATATATATATATATATATGATTTTATGTGATATGCATATCCATGTTTATAGGTTCATAGGTGTATACTAGGCTGATGGCCCTGGAGCCTTTACAAGACTAGCCCATAGAAGTGCCCTGGCATCATGCCACCCAATGTTAGTTTCCAGTGCCTCTATCAAGTAGAGCCACTGTAGTGATCCCTGGCATGAACTTTCTATTTCCCATCCACTCATCAAGATTTCTCTTGAAGAGGGTCAGTGAGGTGCTCTGCTTGACATGTATGGGAAGTCTATTCCAGAGCAGTCTCTGCATTATGAACCTATTCCTCCAGCATGTTCTGTTGATTGCGGTAATCAGGTTGAGGTCTCTGGAGCATGTGGTGTGGAGGGATTTGGATTTTTTTAGATGAAGCATTTCTAACAGAGCTGGGTCAGACATGGCTTTGTAAGTCAAGCAGAGATCGTGTCTAAGTAGATGATATAAGACAAAGAATAGCTTGAGTTTTTTGAGTCTGTCCATGTAGGACATGTGTTTAAGGCCTAGGATCCTCTTTATGAGGTACTTTTCTGGCCTTTCCAACTGTTGCATGTGTCTAGTGAGGTGCATGCCAAATGGGGCATTCATCCAGTATTGTAATTGGTCCTTTGGGGGGGGGGTAAAGTTGGCACTGAATCTGTCGGCCAGTATTTTGGCAATATCTGTTGGCATAGTATAGGAGGTACCATTGTTAAGTAACTGAGAGCAAACCTGGGTATGGCCATGGAGAATCTTTATATAACTATAGAAGGCTTTGTGGAAGTTTTTAGTGTCTGCTGCAATTCTGCCTTCATAGCTGGCTTTAGAGGTTTTAATGAGGAATCTCAACATTTTCTTGAGGCTAATAATAGAGTTATTTCCAGTCTTGGAACTTCACCCTTTTCTGCCACAGTTTCTTCCTTCTTTGGAAGAGTTTATTAATGGCAGGGAGCCACCAGATTTGGCTTCCTTTTTTTGGAGGAGAGTGTCTTGGTTCTGTTGGGTATGACTAGTTCCATGCATTCATGTAAGTGTTCGTACAGTGCATTGTTGTATGATTCAGCAGTCATGCATCTATTTTCCATTGACATGGGTGTGGTGAAGTTAGACACCTCTGTTTTTAGTAGCCCAAAGTCAGCTTTGGATATGTTTTTCATGGTGGTTGCCTTTACCGGGGGTGGGGATGAGATGTGGATTTCCATGGTGATTAGTTTGTGGTCGGATATAACTAGGGAGGAATTTAGTATTGGTGAAGATCAATGCTTGCCCATGTTTGAAATAACCAGGTCAAGGATGTTGCTTCCTCTAGTGGGGGTAACAATGAGCTGTTCCATGGCATTGGAATTGATGAATTCCAGGAAGTGTTGGGCCAGTATATTGGTGCATGAGTAGTTTTCCCAGTTGATGGAGGGGTAATTGAAGTCACCTAGTATGAGAGCATTGGGTTGGACCCTAATAGCTTCCAGGGTGATTAGGAACATGGAGTGAGAGTCTTGAGACATGGTTGGGGACCTATAGCAGGCTATGACCTGAATCGCTGTCTTATCCGATGTTAGTTGTACCTGATATATCTCAGATGCATTATGCTGGGGTACTAGTCTGGAGGTGTGCATATCCTTTATGAAGATGGAGACACCACCACCTTTGAAGCTTTGGTCCATGTTCTGGGGTTGAAAGGTGTGAATGAGTTATAGCCTGGTAGTGCAGGGGTGTTTTCTGCTGCTTTAAACCAGGTCTCTGTTACAGCACAAATGTCGATGTTTTCCATTTTTTGGAGTGCTTCGAGCAAGTGCATCTTGAGGTTTAGACTTCTAGCACTGAGCAGCATAACCATCAGATTGCATTTATTTATAGATGTTTCAGTGGTAATTTGGTATTTGGAACATTGCCTAAAAAGGCACTATAGGGGTGGCCAGAGCCTCAGTCATTATCCAGAAATCCAGAGGTGACAGATGCATATCTTTGGCAAAAAGGTGAGGTCTGTCAGTCATGTCATCCCAAGCAGACTGATACCGAATTCCCTTAAAATGGCACCAGAAACGTAGCCAATTGTTGAAGTTAATAGTTTTCTGCTTGCACCACGGTATCATTCTGGGAGATGGTAGAATGCTGCTCAGGGCTATGGTCATACCTGCCTGGGCCACATAATCTGAGAGCTCCTCCATGTCTCTTTTCATGTAGTCCAGGGGAAGTGCTTCTCAGGTCATTCACACACACATGGACAGAGTCATACTTGTACTTGTTGTGGAGTGACCTGTACATGTATTATGTGTCGGACTCTGGCACCTGATAGACAGCTGACTGTTACCTTCTCCTTATTCAACCTAGTGAGTGGGACATCAGTGTGCCTCACTATTGAGTCACCAATGATTAGTGTATTGGGCAAGCTGTTTTGCCTTATGGGCTTAGTTTGAGTGGCACACTGTTTAGGTAAGCTATGTGTCTTGTGGTTTGTGCTTTGTTGTGGTGGTCAAGTGCATTTCTGCCTTGTAGGTCTCTGCTGTTTGGGTAGATTTCTATTGAGAGCCTTAGTGAAAGTGGGTGTGAGGTTTGTGTTTTTATGTGAGAGCTGTGATGGTGGGAGTTCTGGAGATCTATGTGTTGCATGTTTGGTGCAGGTGTTGACCTTCTTCTCTTGACCAGCTATTCCAGTCTTGGCTTGTGAGTGCATGGCTTCCAATTTGGATATATAAGTGCATCTCTCACAAGTCTGAGTGTTGGGAGGTAAGAGGAGAGGGTTGTCTGTGTACATGAGGCAGTTACTAGACTGCCTCAGAATGCCCAAGTTCAGCAGGTTAATAGGAGAAAGCACAGGGAACTGACCTTTAGACATGCCAGGAGTGATAATCATTATAACTAAGTACTGGAGCTGTTTCCTTATATTTTCCTTTTACAGGAAACATGTCACTCAAGGTGTCTGAGTCTGTACAGAGCACTGCCAAACAATTGAGGGGAAATTACTATGTAGACCCTGAAAATTTAAGGATGAAGTATTTAGGCAGATATTCTGAAGTTAGAAAGAAGTCAAGCAGTACTTACTGAAAAATAAAGAATTAGCTTGTCAAGAATGATGAAAAGAGGGGAGTCACATGAATGGCTACTACTAATGCTGGTCTCAGTACAGCTTCACTCTGTTGGGATACAATACTCCTTTGCTTCTTCTCTCACTAGAAGCAAAATGTTAGCACCAATCCCAAGAGGAGAAGTAGGCCATAGCCTGTTTGGTGATCCACAGTCTTGTCCCAGATGATGCAAGGGTCTGCAGGCTTGTAGCCTTTTTATGGCAGAGGCCACTAATAGGAACCAGATCAATCAGGTATGTTAAATACAGACCCTCACTCTCCAACCAGAAAGAGTTTGGAATCAATGCACTCTGCTTCTACTCTCACCAGGATCAGAATATAAGCACAGATTCCAAGCTGTCACCTATAAAGCAGTTATTAAGGTTTCTGGTGATCAGCAGTCTCCAGGAAATAATGTAACTGCACTCCATCTCTCACAAGGAGAAAACAGAAGCACTAATCCCAAGATGACTACTGAGAAGCAGATTGCGGACTATCCAATAACTGGTGGTCTTGCAATAGATGCTTAAAGGTAAGATGAAAAAATGGTTTATCCTATACACTGCAGTGTGCACTAGAGGAGTTAGATGTGAAAATAGCTAACTTAAGTTTGCCTGTCTAAAAAGTTAAGTTTTGGTGGAGAGTCACTATTTTTTAAACAACAAGATAGATTGAAAGGGTGTGGTCACTTTTGTATTCTGGTACTATGGAATAAAGTAGGATGGCCAATAAATTTAAATAGTTGAATGGTGTCTTTTCACAAAATAATAAGTTTGTACTTTCTTACAGCAGCCAGTAAAAGCAGAGGAAATGAGATATATGGTCAAATTAACATAAGGGGCAGGCAAGTAGAAAGACAGTAGTGTTTAAGAACACAACAGTAACCGAGTGAGAAGCTAGGAAAAATGTCTGTTTGACAAACAAGAGATAGAGCTGTGGTCTCTTTTCAAGTTTTAATATGCAGTTAAAAGCAGAATGCAAGTAAAATACAGTGAAAAGAAAACAAATCACAGTATACAAAAAAGGAAATACAGTAATACAAAATACAACAAATAAAAAGCAAACTAACTTTTCCCTCACATCAAACTGTAGCAGAGTCTGGGTGAGCTTTTCCAGTAAAGCTCTGAAACATTTTATTTTACCCCTTAAATAGAAGGCTTAGTTCCTAGCTCCACCCCCTCAGTTCACAGATGATTAACCTTAAGTGACCAAGTTATAACTTATGTGTGACTTATTAATTGATCTATTCTAATTTCTGTCTGACTCACAAGAGACAGAGCTGTGGTCTCTTTTCCAGTTTTAATATGCACGTAAAAGCAGAATACAAGTAAAACAAAGTGTAAGGAAAACAAATCACAGCATTCAAAATAAAAAAAGGCAATAAAGTAATACAAAATACAACAAATAAAAGCAAACTAACATTTCCCTCAGTAAACTGTAGCAGAATCTGGGTGAGCATTTCATTACATGTGTTAAGTATGTGATCTTTCTATTACATTGCATTTATTACTGCTTGGTAGTAGCTTGATCAAATTGTAACTGTTATTCTAAGCCTTTTGGTTTAAGCACTTGGGCTTCAGACCAGTTGTTTTACATTAAGAAGGTTTGTGGTCTGCACTGTTGTGGCAGGACAGTTAGCTTACATCCTTTTAAATTGGGAATTGCTGATTGAAGGCTCAGTGTCTGTTATTCTAAAAGTGTATTAGTTTTGGTTTAAGAACTTGGGCTTCAGGCCAGTTATTTTAGATTAAGAAGGTTTGTGGTCTGCACTCTTGTGGGAGGAGAGGTTAAATTCTGCCCTTCTGAGCTGGGAATTTCTGGTTACAGGTTATTGTGCCTGCTTATTTGAACAGTTTCTTTTTGAAATTGGTGCACCTTGTTTGCTGTAGCATAGATTAGATTCAGGCATGCTGAATCGAGCTTTGTTTGTATAACTTGAGCACTAATCTAGGCCATCTTTTTTGGAGAAGGTTCCCCTGCACCCTAGTGGCAGAAGTGTGCAGTTAGAACTTGTCTGATTGAAGAATGCTGGAATACGGCTCAGTTTTGAGCATTTTTACTGGTTAATTGGGTAATTTGCTTAAATCATTTTGCTTGTTTTCTATTGTTATATAAAAAAATGCACTTTATTCATTTGCTTTTACTGTATTTGTGTTTTGTCCTACTTTATTGCATTTATTCTGCTGCATTTATTACTGCTTGTTAGTAGCCTGATTAAATTGTAACTGTTATTCAAGCCTTTGTTTGAAGTACTTGGGCTACAGACCAGTTGTTTTACTTTAAGAAGGTTTGTGGTCTGCACTGTTATGGTAGGACAGGTAGCTTACATCCTTCTAAATTGGGAGTTGCTGATTGAAGGCTTTATTGTTTGTTATTCTAAGAGTGTATTAGTTCTGGTTTAAGCACTTGGGCATCGGGCCAGTTATCTTACATTAAGAAGGTGTGGTCTGCACTCTTGTGGGAGGAGAGTGTAGATTCTGCCCTTCTGAGCTGGGAGTTTCTGGTTAAAAGCTTATTGTGCCTGCTTATTTGAATTGTTTCTTTCTGAAATTGGTATGCCTTGTTTGCTGTAGCATAGACTAAATTCAGACCTGCTGAATCTAGCTTTGTTTGTATAACTTGAGCACTAATCCAGACCATCTATTTTGGAGAAGGTTTCCCTGCATCCTAGTGGCAGGAGTGTGCAGTTAGAACTTATCTGATCAAAGACTGCTGAAACGGGGCTCAGTTTTTAACCTTTTATTGGTTAATTTGTTTAAATCAGTTTGCTCATTTGCTACTGTTATATTAAAAAAAATACACTTTATGCATCACCCTTAGCTAGGGTTAAAGTATTCCTGGTGCCATAAAGTCTGCTCTTCAAATTTTCCCTTAGAACTAGCCAGGTTTTTTTGTTTTAGCACTCAGATATGTTTCTTTGAGCTCAGCACTTGTTCAGAACTTGTTGTAAGCACTAAATAAGCTACAAATTACTACAGCACTCAACTTTCCTCACTTGTCTAGAGTAAAACAGTTTTTAGTACTTAATAAATAAGCACCTATCCAGGCATGTCTAAGGGTTAGCTCATGGTGTTTTCTCCTGTCTACCTGATGAATCTGGGCATCTTGAGGCAATGTAGCAATTGCCTCATGTACACAGACAACCCCCTCCTCCTACCACCCAACACTACAACCGGTGAGAGATGCATGGATTTTGCATTAGCATGAATTTTCTAAATTATATCAAGTTTGGAACTCAAATCCTTGCCACTGCTATATTTTTATAAGTCGCCCGGTGTGGCAGATAAATAAGTGCCTTCATTCTGCAAGACCTGTCAAAAGTATATTCCCTTAGGTGCTGTTTGACTAAACTGTGTTACATTCAATGAAATTGTGTGTTTCACGGCACTGTTGTGCGGTCACTTTCCTCTTACTTAGTAGGATATGTGCAGCGTGACTCAGGGGTTATGAAAAAGCAGAAATGAGTCAGTAGTGGAAATGTCCATACAGAAATGCACACACACACACATACACACACACACACACACACACACACACACACACACACACACACACACACACACACACACACACACACACACACACAAATCTACTTGTCAGAGACTGATTTTTGTGCTAAGGGGGTGGTGCGGACCACGGCCACTGAGCAGAAAGCTGCAAATTAAATCAGGAAGGTTTGGCACTTATGAAATTCCTTTTATCTTGTCAGCAGTGAACATTTATATTTTTCAGTACTTGTATATGATGAACTCGTAATTGGGGCTGGACATGGGTTTGTGAACCAATCCCAAATCCACAAGCATCAGTTAACCCTGTTTTCCACTGAGATGGTTGATCTTGTTCCCTTGGGGGGGTTCATCTTCTCAGAGAAGGTTTGTGTGTGTGTGTGTGTGTGTGTGTGTGTGTGTGTGTGTGTGTGTGTGTGTGTGTATGTAATGCCCCAGTTAAATATACCTGGTGGCTAGAATAGACTCAAACTCTGTACCTTGGGAGCAGGTAGCAAAAGCCTGGATTCCCTACCCACCACCACTTGTAAAATTTTTCCTCATATTTTAGTTCTTTTGAAATTTGTGTTTTTTTGGATTTAGAATTGTGCGTGCACGCGCTACTCAGTGGTCAAAGTTTAGGTTACTAGCTATCTGTGTTCCTAGGTCCCCTCACCACAACATCTACTTTTACGGGTGCACTATCAGTCTTGTAATTTGCAGGGATATGTGATTTACTGAAAGGTATGATTACACATATTTTAACATTCTGACTCAAATCGTGGTTTTGGCACCAGTCATTTGTAATTTGTATGGCCTGCTTGTATGATGTCAACATCATTTGGGGATTCAGTGATTTCTCTGAGCTTACACTTGGCTAATTTGCTGAGCCTGAGGTCCCCAACATTGGCCTTCACTTCAGAAAAGTATATACCAAACAGGTGAGGTCCCAACACTGAGGTCTGTGGGACATCACTAGTAAAAGGTATCTTACTGGAGGTGGCTTCACCTATCCAGACAACGTGTCCTGTTAGTGAGCCACTTTGTTAACCAGCAGATGATGTAGGGGTTCATACCTAACTCAGTACATTTATCTATAACCCCTGAGTGGGAGATTGTATCAAAACCTTTGCCAGATGTGTATAAGTAGTGCGTACCATTTTGCCCTCATCCATGTTATATCCAAATACTGTCTTCAAGAACATTGGTGGGAAATAACAGTCTGTAGAAATGCTGGAATGCTGGATAACAAGAACACTGCTGATAAATATATCCAAAGGTTCTGCACATATAATTTAGTCCTCCTGAATAATATCAACTGAAACAGTCTTCTCTACTGAGTAATGCTGGGAATGTTACTGAAGGGTAGTTTGGGGAAATATTTAATTCAGGCGCTTGTGCATACATCAATGTTTTACTGAAGGGGTCAGGTGGGTGAATGTTTCAATTTGGTGCATATGTATACCTTGACATATTAATGAAGATGTTGCTTGGGGAAATAAGTCATTTGTGTATCAGGGAAGTGCTTCTGCATACATGGTCAGACTGTCATAACATGTTTGGGTGGGATGAAAGGCTGAGTGAGATATATTATATTGTTGTTTTTTGGCATAGTTCAACCACATATTTTGGACAATATTGCTGTTCTTTTCACTGCTAGAGGGATGGTTAGGCGAGATAAAATGATTTACTACTTTTGTAGTAATTCTTACAATGATCAACCGGGTAATTTACGTACTTACATTTACAAATTTCTGACTGTCATTTCTGTTTATGATTATACTCAGTGTTTGGCTCAGTGAAATAAATGTTATTACTTGCACAAAAGTACCAGCATGGAGAACCATATATTTTGGGCAATATTCCTGGCTCTGTCAGTCATGTATGGAATTTAGGTGGGCAGAAGGGTATATGTAAGTGTTACACTATTTTTACTGAATCACTCTGGTCTTCTCCTAACAGATGATACTGAGTCTATGGTATATAACAGCTGCACAAGGTAATATAATGAATGCCTACTCGACAGGTTTTGTGCAGCAATTATCACCTGTGTGTGAATGTGCAGAACCTGGCAGTAATGAAATGCAGGTCATTATCACATTAACAATAAGTGCAATTAAAATACAGCGCTGAGTCATTCTGACTTGTCAGGTAAAACTGTCAGCAGCTGCCACTGTTATTCACATAAGTAGAAGTCATTAGCACATTGATGAGATTAAGAGAGTTAGAACATTTTTTCAGTTTTTGGTAAATAATTTTGCTAGGGAGCAAGTAATTCACCTTCGTAATACCTCATTTTGAAGTAAGTGTTAGTCCTTACAACATGGTAAAGGGGTTTACCTTTATAATCTCGAATCACAGTTGTTCGAGTGCTCATATGATCAACAAAACATCAACAGTCCTTAATGTTCGAAAAACAGCAAATCGAAAAGCAGATTCACTATTTTTCGAACATTAATGTCGAACAAAAAAAAAAATTAAGTGTAAAGCAGGGGGCAAGCCCCTCTGCACCCCCCACAACCCCCTACTTTATTATTCTAACTCCAAGATTGCACTACAATGGAGAAATGAGCCATTTCCTGATCCCCACTATAGTCCACTCCACCCCAGAATGTCAAATGTGCAATGAGCAAATCTCACTGTGCATTCTCTCATTGCACCTTTGAACCTTTTTCTGTTCGGCGTTAGCAATTGCTGTTCGCCCTTGTGCAATATCCACATGTAAAGGTAAACCGGTAAAAGAGCTGTGCCAGTAGGCTGTACACATGTACAGATATCACAGTTTGTTTAGGAATTGGGTTATGAAAGCTATGACAATTTTTCATATTTTGGAAAATAAGTTTGCTAGGGAAGTTGTCAATGTGCTGAGTAATACCTCATTTGAACACAGTATCAGTACTTTCAACATGAACAAGGCTCACACTTACCAGTGAAATGGCAGAAGTAATTGTGCCAGCAAGGGTAATGCAATTGATATACATATATGTATAGTCTTCCAATACATCTCTCAAACATCAATAGTAACCTGTTTGCATTTATTTCCTGTGCAGGTGCATCCATCTTGTGACAGTGACATGGCTTCACGAGCAGGAGAATGACAACTGACAGTGTGGGTGTGTGGCCATTCCTACATTCACTTGGCTGCCAGCCATGCCTCCAGAAATGAAAA
The DNA here is from genome assembly GCF_019279795.1 of Protopterus annectens. Classification (NCBI taxonomy): domain Eukaryota; kingdom Metazoa; phylum Chordata; order Ceratodontiformes; family Protopteridae; genus Protopterus; species Protopterus annectens. Next base: position 483,644,566 of record NC_056736.1, on the reverse strand, counting down.
CCACTAGACATCTAGTGTAAAGGTATACTGGATTGCGAGAAGAGTTATGCATTGGAGCAAACTCTTGCAGTTTTTGGAAGAGAAGTGTTCGACCTACCCTGAGCATAATGGTCTTCTGCTGCACATTGGAGGGAATGATGTCATCACTCACCCACTCAAAAGGCTATGGTTTCAAATCAGAGCAATTTTTGAACACCTGCAATCATGGTGGCCATGTTGTCATTTTGTGAGGTCTGACATAATTCCTCACCAGATATGGAAGACAGCAAACATTCAATGAGCAGCTCACAAGGCCAGACATTTACAGATTGGGTTCATGCATGGTTTGATGCACAAGGTTGGTGGATCAACAATCTGCCATGTCAGCATCACCGCAGAAGATGTTCACCTTTTCAGAAGAGATTGCGTTCACCTGAGGATGGCATTGCATTGTTCTTGACTGAAATCCACAATGGTGTGATGACAGCTATGCATGATATATAGGTAACATGCAGCCAGTGAGAACAAATGGACAACAGCCATGACCAAGCAGGACCAGTATGGTAAGTAAAACTCTATTATGAATTGTGCTGTGTAAAATATGATATTTTTCTGAGTTTGGCAAATAACTGTAGGAAGGAGCTGGTGAAGATGCTGAGAAAGAACAACTGTTTCAGGAGAGTGCTACCACGTGCAATTGAAAATGTCAGTAGCCATCCTGCAATACTTTGTTTTTTGTTCTTGTTTTATCAAGCATGTGTAGAGTTTAGATGACAGGAAGGGCTTAGTAATACAGAACTTGATCCCTTAGGTCCACTGATGAATGGACAAATGTAAAGAGAAAAGGCATAGGTAAGGAAGACTGCTGACACTGAAGGAGGTTGTGAGACTGTAGTGGTATCAGCTGTCTGAGTGGGTAGCCAGCACAGGTATTGGATAGATCTCATGGCCTTGCATGCCAATAAAGTCGCATGCCTGTCCTGGGTTCATTAGTGGAGTGGTGGTCATTACTTTTCTTTTTCTCTTTACATGTACCCATTCAGCATTATGTTTTCTACACCAAGAATGTGTATATTTACAATGATATATGTGTACATGGTAAAACAAATGGGTCTGAATGCTGTACACTTATACAGATATCCATTTGTTTAGGAAATTTTCTCAGATTTTGGTAAATAACTTTGCAAGTGAGCATCTGAATGCCGTATGTAATACCTCATTGTGAAGACAGTTTCCATAGTTCCAACATGGTAAATTAACTCTGCCGTTATGTTGTACACATGTACAGATAACAGTGTTTGTTTTGGACTTATGGTTATGGAAATTATGGGGTTTTTTTTTTATCTTGTGGTAAATAACTTTGCAAGGGAGCATTTGAATGTGTAAGTAATACCTCATTTTGAAGACAGTATTGATAGCTCCAACATGGTAAAAGAACTCTCCCTGTATGTTGTACACATGTACAGATATCAAAGTTTGTTTCAGACTTAGGTTATGGAAATTGATTTTTTTCATATTTTGGTAAATAACTTTGCAACGGAGCTTTTGAATGTGCTAAGTAATACCTCAGTCTGAAGACAGTATTAATAGTTCCAACATGGTAAAAGAAATCTCCCTGTATGTTGTGCACATGCACATATATCAAAGTTTGTTTTGGATTTAGGTTATAGAAATTATGATTTATTTCATATTTTGGTAAATAACTTTGCAAGGGAGCATCTGAATGTGCTAAGTAATACCTCATTTTGAAGACAGTATTGATAGTTCCAACACGGTAAAAGAACTCTCCCTGTATGTTGTACACATGTACAGATATCAAAGTTTGTTTCAAACTTAGCTTATGGAAATTATGCTTTTTTTCATATTTTGGTAAATAACTTTGCAAGGGAGCATGTCAGTGTGCCAAGTAATACCTCATTTTGAAGGCAGTATTGATAGTTCCAACATGGTTAAAAAACTATCCCTGTATGTTGCACTCATGTACAGATATCAAAGTTTGTTTTGGACTTAGGTTATGGAAATTATGATTTTTTTCATATTTTGGTACATAACTTTGCAAGGGAGCATCTGAATGTGCAAAGTAATACCTCATTTTGAAGACAGTATTGATAGTTCCAACATGGTAAAATAACTCTCTCTGTATGTTGTACACATGTATAGATATCAAAGTTTGTTTCAGACTTATAAATTATATATTTTTTCATATTTTGGTAAATAACTTTGCAAGGGAGCATCTGAATGTGCTAAGCAGTACCCCATTTTGAAGACAGTATTGATAGTTACAACATGATAAAAGAGCTCACCCTGTATGTTGTACACATGTACATATATCAAAGTTTGTTTTGGACTTAGGTTATGAAAATTACCATTTTTTTCATATTTGGTAAATAACTTTGCAAAGGAGCATCTGAATGTGCTAAGCAATATCTCATTTTGAAGACAGTATTGCTGGTGCTAACATGGCAAATGGATTGTGTCTGTATGTTGTACACATGTGCAGATATCAATGTTTGTTTTGAAGTTAAGTTATGGAAATTATGATGATTTTCATATTTTGGTAAATAACTTTGCAAGGGAGCATGTCAGTGTAACAAGTAATACCTCATTTTAAAGACAGTGTTACTCCTTACACATGTACAGATATCACAATTTGTTTAGTTTTGTAGGATTATGAAAATTACACATTTCCAATACTTCTCATTATTATGCCCATATATTTGCAATGGAGCATGGTGATCACACAAATGATGCATCATTTTGAAGCTGACATTGAGACGCATAACTTCTATACTGATTTGGAGGCTCTGTCTGTTACAGGTGATGAGATATTATGCTTTGTTTATTTATTAATTATGAGAAATATTGTATTAATCATATTTCTGTGGATATCTCCATAAATTAGCATCACACAGCAATGGTTAAGGTATAATTTTAAAGCTGACATTCACACTAACAAATTAAAAGCAAATTGTATGGGTCTACATGGTACATTGACCAAGATATTTTGCTTTGCTTTTCCAAAAAGGTAAAAAAAAATATGCACAATATCAACATTCCTTGCCAAATATTTAATAATGACCTTGATATGCACTATCAACATTTACACTGTTGCAAAGGTCAGTGCCTGCTGAACAACTTTCGCTTTGACATTTTTTGTCTAGCTCTTATAGTTAAAGAGTTATGAACATTTGTTTTCTGTATGGTATTACAAATGGATTTTCTGAAAATGAGCTCAGGCTGCGCTGTTATTCCTATGGTGGAATTAAGCAGGCAGCTTTTTCTGAGCTGCTCCAGAGTGAATGAGTTAACACCGAAAGTGTGATAAGAGACTTTAGGACACAGGTGGACAGTAGTCTCTCCTTTGATAATCACATCGCCACAGTAGTCAGGAAATCCTTCTATGTGGCACACCTCATCAGAAAAGGTTTCTCATCCAGGAAAAAAAGGGTTAATTCATTGTTCCCCTCTACTCGTCACTCATTAGACCCATTATAGAGTACAATGCCCCTTTTGGTATGTACCTCACAAGACATCTACAACAACTGGAAAGGCTGCAGAAATACATCACAAAGAGGATTACCAGCCTCAAACAGATGCCCTATGTAGACCACCTTAAAAAACTCCAGATCTACTCTGTTGCATATCGCCTACTTAGAGGCGATCTCTGCCTAACATACAAAGCTATGTCAAACCCAGAGCTGATGGACATGCTCCACTTAAAGAAATCCCAATCCCTCCGAACTACACGCTCTAAGGACCTAAACATTGCACCACAATAAACAGAACATACTGGAGGAATTAGATTCCTGTCCCAGAGACTTCCCATACTCTGGAACAAACTGCCTATCTATATCAAGCAAAGCTCCTCATTAGCACTCTTCAAGAAAAATCTTGATGATTGGATGGGAAATAGGAAATTCACCCTGGGGATCACCTCTGTGGCTCTGCTCAACAGGGGCACAGGAAAATAATTTTCTTGGGTGGCTAAAGCCAGGGTGCCTTTTTGGCTAGGCTTGTATAGGTCCTAGGACCAATATTCTAGTAACTACCTATGAATCTATTACTTGGAACTAGGTATCAGAGCACAGTTTAGTCAATGGCTGTTCTGGGCAGACTCCAAGTTCAAGCTCCCCTCAACAAGAAGTTGTGGACAAAAAAATAAATGTGTGTGTGTGTGTGTGTGTGTGTGTGTGTGTGTGTGTGTGTGTGTGTGTGTGTGTGTATATATATATATATATATATATATATATATATATATATATAAGCATTCAGGAGGCTCATAACTGTAGCAGATTGATTATGCAAGCTCATTGCTATGATGACTAATACAATAAGCTAGTAAATACATGCACTTACTCCTACATGAAGCTGTAATACCATTGCAGCTTCTTAGATTAATATTGCTACAGCAATTATTCCCTATCTGCAACTGCAGAACAGGGTCTCTAACAGTTTGCATCTGCAGCATTTGGACGCTTCACCTCAACCTCTTAACAGCTCAGTTTGATAGATGTTTCTTTAAAATTCTGCTGTACTTCTTTAAAATTATGCTGGTAGTTTGCTTTTTGGTGCATAAAGTGTAGCATTTCTAACTATCCTTCACTGGAAAGTTTGTGGTCACTGTGATTATTCTTCTTGCAAAACAAGGACAGCTTGGTTTCACTTCACCTTTTCTCATTGTTGTTGCTGAGCCTGAGAGATATGAGCATTTTACATGGAGTAATCTCTCATTTTTAATGTAATTCCATTACTTTGGCTCTACTGTGTCTAATGAATCATAATCACTCATGATAGAGCAGTAATTTCTCATGCAGGACTGCTAACTCCAAAGGGAAGATGGGTTATGGTATATCCGAGTGGAAAATAAAAGACAACATGTCAAAAAAAATCAGTAGAGAGGCTAGCATTTATGCTGAACACAATGGAAATGTAAGAATGTCATTAGGGAGAATAGTGTAAGTGATTAGGTGTTGGTATTGACTTAAGTACTGAGCTTCTGGAGATAGAGAGAATTTTCTGAGATAAATTTGTCTATATGGTGCAGAGGTATAAAGTCCAATTGTTACCCATATGTGATGAGTTTCAAAATTCGTTTGGATAATGGAAGAGCAAGTGAGAGAGCTGGGAGAGGTACAGCTTCTGACATCATATAGGCAGAGGAAAAGGAATGTTGTGGCTCCTGATCTAAGGGACTTGTCACTTCAGAGCTAGGGGAGCAACATGCAATGTCTGAAGCAACCAACAGACCAAGAGAGGTATTTACATGATCTCACAAGCTGTAAATGGTATCTTGTGCTGGAAACATGTGCAAGAGCAAACACACTGACCTAAAAGGCATAGGTGGTCTCTGTCTTCATATAGCTTCCTTCATGGCAGCCTGCATGAAAGCCCCTCCTTGCTTGTTCTCACCTGATTGAAGAACTAATCTGCTCTGGTCACTGTTTCTCCAGGCATAACAAATGAATTCTGGAGATACATTATATCTATATCTATATCTATATCTATATCTATATCTATATCTATATCTATATCTATATCTATATCAATATCAATATCTACATCTATATCTATATCAATATCTATATCTATATCTATTTCTCTATCTAATAAAAAAAACACACACACACACACACACACACACACACACACACACACACACACACACACACACACACATACACACACATACACACACACACGCACATACTTGTTTATTTATTTATCTTTATTGACCGGGAAAATCTGACTAGTACAGAACTTCTTTTTATAGATATATATATATATATATATATATATATATATATATATATATATATATATATATATACACATAGATAGGTTTACTATCAGGGTGTGTGTGGGGAAGGGGGGGTTGTGCCCCTGCAAGAACACTAGTCCTGTAGATGTACAATTCGTACAGCAGTTTCAGCTCAATTGCCTGAGGGTCTGACATCACTACTTGACATTCAGAGTTTGGTATAATGTGGACGTGATGGGGATGATTTTTGACATTCATTTAAAGTGACACTGCCAAATTTGAAATGTCAGTTTGATCAAGTAAGTATATATTTTTTTGATTTTCAACTTTTTGAAAGTAAACAATATCTATATCTATCTATATATATATATATATATATATATATATATATATATATATATATATATATATATATATATATATATATATATATATATATATATATATATATATATATATATATATATGTATGTATCTACCTGATAATGCCTGAAAGCTGGAAACGCCGATGAAGAGAACACCGACACCGGAAGATCGACAACGGAGATGACGACAGTTGAAAATCCCGATGCTGACAACACCGACATGTCAAACGAGTGCTAGTGTATAACTATGCGGAAGTGACGGACGGCAGGGTTTGGGTGCGGTTAAGGTAAGTGTGCAATAGTGATGGACTTTAGAGTTATGGTGCGTGTAAAGTAAGTGTGCAATAGTGATACACTTTAGATTTAGGGGTGGATTAAGTGAGTTAGGCTTAGGGCGTGGGTCAGGTGAGTGTGCGATAGTGACAGACTTTAGGGATAGGGGTGGGTTAAGTGAGTTAAGGTTAGGGCACGGGTTAAGTGAGTGTGTGATAGTGATGGACCTTAGGGTTAGGGGTTGGGTTAATGTTAGTGCATAGATAGTTGTGCTTATAAGGTTTAGTGTAGGTCTGTAAGGTTTTTGGTGTGCTTGTGTTGTGTGTGTGCTTTTTGGACAGGGGATTTGTTTTGTTTGTTGACTGTCGGGATTGTGGTTTGTCGGGCGTGTGAAGTTTTGTGTTTTTGAACTTTCGGTTTTGTGGTGTCAGTGATTTCGTTGTCGGTATATATATATATGTACAGTTAGGTAGATTTAGATAGATAGATAGATAGATAGATAGATAGATAGATAGATAGATAGATAGATAGTGATATATATTTATATAGATAGAGGCAGATAGATAGATAGATAGATAGATAGATAGATAGATAGATAGATAGATAGACAGATGGATAGATAGATTGATAGATAGAGGGTGCATCATAAGAGGGGCAGAATTAATAAGATAAGTGGAAGATGGGGACATTTTTAAGAAGAGATTGGACATGCATGGTTTTCTGGTGGTAACAGCCAATATGATGTAGTCTCCAAAAGATATGAAGGATAATAAGTTAAGGGGTGGAAGAGGTGAAGAGGACACAGTGTAGCTTTATAGAATAAATGGGAAAAACAGAGATGAATGCAAAGCATAGCCTGGGCCATAGGGTGATGTACCGGGCTACCCTTGGGAAAAGCATGAAAAAAGTGATGGTGAAGGACTGAGGAGTGGTATAGAGAGCTCTTTTGGCATATGGAGGAACTGAAGGGAGGAAAAGATGGCAATAACCTTCAGAACTTTGAAAATTATGCAATGGTGTCTTTTTAATATTCTGAAGCATGTGCGTTTTTTGCACAAAGCAGCATTGCTCATGTGAAGGAGTTTTGCAGCCATGCTGAAAATAATGCAGCTACTGTGTAAGGATCTGCCAACTCTCATAGCTGCTGCTTTTTCTCTATTACACATTCTTCTCTTTGAGTGCTGTTACAATCAACATTTATGTTATATGTATTTGGACAGAAACAGCATGACTTTTAAACGGAATAGTTTGTAACATAGCAGCATAGCAGATGAAACTGAGGTCAGTATCCATAATAGCACTGTTTTTCAAAAAGCTATTGACTTCTTGACTGAAAACACGCACTGCTGTTATTTTTTTCATTTTATAAATTCTTTTGTTTAAATGGTGTTGCTGTTTGAAGGTGTTATATATGGTCAAACAGGAGTAGTAGTTAAACAGAGAAAACTAAAGTAGAGGGGGAAAAAGCTCATATGTCAGGTGTACAAAAAAACCTCTCCAGACATGTACTCTTCTGACTCCATCAAAAAAAAAAAAACAAACAAACAATCGTGTACTAATATCAAAACATACATGTTGAATGCATGCACATGAGCTTGTAAAGATGCCATGGAAGAACACTAAAACACATTTATCCAATGACATTATTTAATGAAGGTATTTTTTCATATATTGTTGCACAATAGGAAATGAGAATTATACCCATGCTTGGCTTTTAATTGATCCTTCGGGATTTGCCTCATGATTAAACCATGACAAATGTGGGTATGTCCAGCATTATCTACAAACAGTTATGGATTACTTCTAAAGCAATGTCTGAAAGAGGGTGACATCCTGCTTCACCAATTGATTATAGATTATCTGAAGATAATGGAGAAGACTGAGAAAGTAACGATTGTGCTGGTGAAGAAGATAGTGAGATGCTTAAACAGACATAGGTTTGGGTAAAGCGGGTTTGAGTCAAATTAATATATATAAAGCTCTGGGTGAAGAAGAGACATGAAAAGAGAGGCATAACTTCCAAGAAAGATGAGCTTAGCAGAGTGGGGAATAATATGAGTTGAAATAAAGGAAAATGTGTGCAAGATAAACAGGTAGCTAAAGAATGTGGATTCAGTGTATGAATTGCAAATGCACTTAAGACATTGCTGGCAAAGAGCTCCACAGATATTTAAAGAAATGTGCAATGTCAGATGGGACAAAATGCTCTAACTTTTGGACAGGAACAAGATATGTGGTGAGGTTGTAATAAAACGGGAAATTATGCAAGTTGAATAAGGACCATTATACTGAAGTCTGATAACAGTTGTTCTGTTTATTTGGAGTCGTTGATGGTATGCAAGACCGGAGCAACACAGAGAGGTTTGCTGCAGATGACACCATGTTTAGTGAAAAAACAATAGCAAAGTGATTGAAGGAGGGGGAGTTGAAAGATTTAGGGGAAATAATCTCAGGCAGTGTCAAAGAAGTCTGCGTGATTTTTAGATAATGAGGTGGTGATGTCAACAGGTCAGGAATAAAGCAGGTTAAAGAAGGAAAGGACTTGTAGAAAGGGTTGAAATGGATCAGTGTGTAGTGCAGTAGGGTAAGTTCAATGATCCTATGGGAATGCTGGTGTCTGTGATGTAGCACATTTCACGAGTGGGGTTCAATAGGTTGAGAGAGTTGAACTACTGGAGGAATTTGCTGGAGAAGAATTTGAAGCAGAGTTTACATATTTTTGTGTAGCTGTTAGGTATTAATCTGGATGGCTCCAGGCAGTTAAATTTACTACAGCAGAAAATGATTTAGAATGACTTCATATAGTAAACATCATGGAGAGGGCTAAATGGATAGACGTAACATTTCCTCTAGGATTGTTCTCATGGCAGATTAGGAGTTAAAGAGCAGCAACAAATAAGAAGAATCATGCAATGAATATCTAAGGATTTTTTTTGAGTTGGAGTATATGATAAGGTTATTATTTTAACAGGGAGACTGTTACTTGGACAGAGAGACATGGAAATTATGATTTTGCCTTTTCGCTCACTATATCTGATTTGTTGTTAACTGCAGACTTAACTGAAAGGGTTAGCAGTTGTGAACTCATCATGTTTTGTTATTATTATTTACTGATTGCATAATTTCATCATCTTGGGCAGCTACTTGTTGGGCAGTTAGTTCACAGGATTAAGGTTTGTCAGGAAGTTAGTGCGATGAATGACGCCATGAACTAGTAATGAGCTGCTTCCGGCATTTTGGAATTTCTTTCCCTCAGCTTACAGCTGCCTACCGTGGTGACTCAGAGCATATCACTTCACCAAGCAACTGTTTTGATTTGCTGCTGAAAAGGGACACTTTTGTCCCATGAGTTTACTTTTAGTGAATTTATGAAAAAATAATGAATTGTATAGTAATGCCAGTTTTGGTTTAGTTTTTGGATTGCGTATGTAAACACATTTTATTTATTTATTTTTTTTACATTCATTGTCCTGGAAAGTCTGGCTGGCCACAAATGCCCCCTTTCAGTGGATGCCCGAGGAGAAAATTTCCAATACATGAAGAGCGATCAAGATCTTTTAAGGCATTTGATAGCAACAATGTTACCAGAATACAGTTCAAATAAATTTTACAATGACATAATAGAGAAGTTAGTGACTACACATACAATTGTAAGGCTTCTTATATACATTACAGTCTCTGTTGTTAAATAAATAACTCTGCAGTAACATAGATGTCACAAAACATAGTACTGAGTTATTTACAGAGTGTGAACAGTAAAAAGTTGGTTTAATTTTGAGACGTAAATTGAATGAGTGACAAAAGAGTTAAGAGAGGCATAGCCAGAAGTTGTTGTGGGAGAAGACCGAGTAATACTTGGTTACAGAGTAGAGCTGAGCTGAAATATACTAAAGAGGATGAAGAAAACAAGAGATGTTACACTTATCCTGAAGATGTACAGCTACAGAGCCAGGATGTTGAGAGGTGTTCTCTTTCAACTGAGATAAATTAATATAAATCAAATAAAAAAGAGGTGGGAGATACTTGGGGTCACACAACGATGATGGCATCAGACAATTAACGCATATGTGGGGTCGCATAATGATGATGGCATCAGACAATTAAGGTGTACATCACCAACTGTTGATTTATAGAAGCTATCAGTAATAGGGTAAATAAAATAGCTGTTTAGTCAATATGCAAGGATTGCTGTTTTCTGTATGCTGTGATCTAAAATGTAAAATGTTGCTTAAGTAATTTTGTCAAGATAATTTCACTGTAAAAGCAGACTCTTCCAAATAACCTGTATTCATGAAGCATAACACACCTGAGACTTCTGTGAGTAGTTTATAGCATGTTTCTAAGGCGAAGAGAAACAGCACTGAGTCTATTTGGAAACAAGAAGAAATCTTAATGATCTGTTAAATGGCTTACACTTATTGAAATGTACAAGTGCACTAATTCTAAAAAGGTACCATTCAGCAGTGTCCTATTTTAATTGAGGGTAGTTTGGTTAAATGTTTCCATTGAGAAATATGGGCAAAATATAACTGTGAAGACTTCAATGACACAAAACAACAATATACACTGTATATTCAAATCCCTGTGAAGTAATTTGGATCACTTCCATTTAAATTTATATAATATAATGCTGATGGAGCTTGAAATACTGTCAGTGTGTGCCAGGAAAAACAAAACTGTGAACATTAGTTTATGTTTGATTTCACTTCATTAAATTTGAATAATTAAGACGACCAATTTAGATGTGGAATCCAGATTTATGGGTGAAGTGATTAAATGCTAAAAAAAAAAAAACTTCAGCAGAAAAGAAGCCAATATCAAAGTACAGCAGCTAGCACATGTTGTAAACAATATATAAAAATGCTGCTAGCAGATTGCTGTAACAACAAGATAATACAAACAACGCACATTGTGTACAGAGGCTGATAATATACCAGGTTGCCTGATTATCAGTGATGAATATTGTCTGAAAACCTACTTAACCTCTTTAATTTAAGCTTACCCCTTGTTACAGTCTAGAAGCCTGAAAACTACCATTATAATGCCACCAAACAAGAATGGCCCAGTCACAGACCCCTGGTAACTACAGATCCATTAGCCTCACTAGCCTAATGTGCAAAACTATGGAAAGTATTATTTCAAACTTTATTAATCTGGGTTTTGAAACTCTTTTAACCCTGGACTCTCATCAGTGTGGTTTTGTCAAAGAAAGAACCAGTCTCTTTAACCTCAATACTTTCTTGGAAAATATTACTCAAATATTGGATATGAATTACTCAGTAGATACAGCATATCTGCACCTGGCCAGCTCTTTTTACAGTACTCCTCATGCACGCATAGTTGACAGAAATTTAAATCTGAATATAAATCCTCATGTCGCATGGTAGATACGCAACTGCTTGTCTAACAGAACCCATGTCATTAAACATGATAGGGCTCAGTGTTGAACCCTCTCCTATTTGGCATCCATTGCTCAGACCTTCAGGCTACCACTGCTGGCCTATGGGCATCTAAGTTTTTGGATGACTGTAAATCAAGTGTTGTTTTTCAATCTTCAACTGACAACTGATAGATCAATCTCTCTCTCTCTCTCTCTTATATATATATATATATATATATATATATATATATATATATATGTATATTTATATACACAGACACATATGCACTTAAATACATATATGCAGTAGTATGGAAGATCTTTGGATCTAACCCTATGATGTGCAAAAGTATTGTGGAATGAGGTGTTATTATGTAATAACACATATAAATAGAGTATTGTTACATTAGTCAAAATAGCATTGTTTCTTTGCGAGAATAACATTTTGTTGGCATTAGTGAGAATCTCCATAATAATTAATAATAATAAAAAACATTTATTCTATTGAAATTGTGAACAAAAGGAAGACTATGGCTCTGACTGACAACAGGTTGGTAAATCAAGGCAGAGGTGAGTTTATTTTTTACTGAAACATCAGTTTTAGGGAGCATGCTGCAGCAGAGGAGAAGACTTCTCAGAATAATCTGTAAAAGCCGGACAGCTTACATTAGGAATCCAAAAAAGTAGGAATCTGGTTGAAAACAGCTCTTGACTGAGTTAGAATTGGTATGACTGACAGCAAAGTTTTGTTTTTGTTTTTTTTTTTTTTTTGGAGAGGGAGGCTAACAGTTAATGTCCTTCATATACATTCTGTTCTTCACCTGTGTATGCAAAGAGGGACTGCATCTCTACATTTTGTTATGTATGGTAAATCATTAGTTTACAGACTGATGGTTTATACTGCATTATTTTAAATCACAATACACACACACACACACACACACACACACACACACACACACACACACACACACACACACACACACACACACACACACACACACTCACACTCATAGAGAGATAGACAGATAGATGGAATTATGTAAGAATGTGTGAGTATTGTAATCATAATGCCCTATAAAGGAAATATTTATGTAAATTATCATGGTACTTTCTTAAACTAATTGTCCTGGTACGTTTTATGCTGATAACAAGAAGTACACATGGAAATTTATAGACTGACAGCATGATTTTCAAGCTCATCCTGGGAAACCCTAACTAAGCTGATATACATCAGGAATGTAGCATAAGGCGTCCTACAAATGGGCTGCTCATGGTTTGCCTTTCATATAAGACACTCTAGTTTTATCCTTTGAAGCTGACCAAAGAAACATTGTAAAAGCGATTACTTATGAGAGCATCTGAAGTGATGAAAAATAAGGAAACGCGAAATTAACAGTTTTTACAGGGGGTAAAAACCATATATAAAATCCATTCAAAACATCTATTTAATTTTCACCAGTATGTGATGGCAACACGTCTATGAAATAAAATGTCTGCCCCAATAATAAATTATGATATTCAAATAACAACTCGATTTATTAACAGTTTATCGTTATTAGTCTGGATGCAGCTGTAATATATAAAATGCAACTGCAGTCAAGGCCTGAAAAAGGAATATGTCGCATGTCAGTTGACTTGTTTATTCATGTTATATATTTGGACAAAGATATTTTCAAATATGTTTCAATATATGAGTTTTCATTGTATTGTACTATAAGGACACATACTAGGTGGCGGTGCCCTTATATTGGCATTATTTCCACAGTGAAGTAGAAATGCATGCAAAAATGTTGATGTCCTTCTGCTTATCCTTGCATTCATTGGAGTTATGGGTAATTATGGCTGTAGCTGTATTAAACTGTTAGTATTTAGAGTTTTTTTCTGTCTATGTACAGTTACTACAGCATGTGGTACAGCATGACTTAGTGGCTGGAGGAAAAGTTATGTTTGTTTTAATTTTTCATGATTTTGGGAAAAGGAAATGTCAACATCTTTGGAGGAAACACTAGTAACCACTGTCTTAGTTTACAGGATCATTGGCTAAGCATTACAAAACAGGCTGCACTGTACAACAGATTTGGCTAATGCTGTAGGTGTGATGTCTTACATCAAGACAGAAGATAGTTTTCAAACCTTTACAAATAAAAACTGGTCAACCGTTTTATCTAAGCTAATTTTATCAAAGTTTAGTTACCTAAAGTAAAAATCAACAGAAATATAACAACATAAGTATACCAACATCACTGCACAGTTTTGCAGTATTATTCAAGTTTTTCGTGGAGTAACACACAATTTAGATTTATGTGTTTTATACTAGAAGCATTAAATGACAAAGGAAGGATAGATATGCTAATCATAGGGGGGAATGGCATTTGAAAGGGTGGTCCTTGTGTTAGATATCAGACAGATGCTGGGGATGCTTAAATGGGGGCATTTTTATAAATGAATAAGCAGGAAGCAACTGGAAGGGTCATTGCAGAAGTAGGATTACATGCTGCCTTTCCCAAAAGCATGTTCACCCTTTGGATATTGTTTGTATGTTTGGTTGGAAAATGGGAAAGTTAAGGCTTAAAGAAACCTTCCTGGCAACAAAACATTGCTTCATCAGGATTCTGCAATCTCTTTACCAGTCCTAAGCATGGATCATTGTAAGACTGGAGCTGATAAGAAGATCTTGTTAGATTCAATGGATACTGACACACAAATCTAGTAGAAAATGGTCCCCTTTTAAAACTCTTAGATGCTTGGATGGTTCCAAGCATATATATGATCTGATTATTGAGAGAAAGACATCTAAACAAAGAGACTGAAAGGAAATGAAAGATTTGTTTACTGTATAGTTGAAAGAAGTCTGTGAGTGACTTCCAGCTAATAATGTTCATAGGATCATATGAATATGTAGCAGATCTTATCCAGAATTAGCACATTTTCCTTCTTTTCACCCAGTACCAGTAAGTGATTTGGTTGCCCTGTGATCTTGAATTAGTTTAAGATAGTGACAGACAGTGAATGCACAAATGAACAAATGAATGAGCTAGATTTGGCTGGATGATGCAGAAGTAATACTAGATACATTAATTATGTAAGCATTTGCAAGTAAGAGCAGGTGTGTACTATAATATAGAAATGTGGTGAGAGAGTTTTCTGGACAGTTTCATCAAATTATATAATACGGACATGTATACACACACACACACACACACACACACACACACACACACACACACACACACACACACACACACACACACACACACACACACACTCTGTTATTAACATAAAATATTGCTGTGCTGCTACTGGTCTTTAATCATAACAGCTGAATTACCAGTTTTAGAAAATGTGAAACAATGCATTTATTTCCTTGCTACTTATTAGGAAGCTAACCAAGAACTGTTTATATTTCATCTCAGTTGTCAAATGCAGTTTGATGCCACCTGTATCAACAGAATAATGGGATCATCCTTTCAAGGAAAATTCTAGTAACTGAAGATGCATCCTGAGAAATGGGCTATAAAATGAATCACATCAATAGATATCATTGTCTTACAAAAAGAATGCAGACTGTTTGGGGATTCTGAAGTAAAAAGTGCTAAAATGTGCCAACACCCAAATTTATAAAATATTATTTAAAGATGAAAGCTGTTCATGACAAAATAACAGTAAATACCTGTCACATACCAGTGTACATTTTATACAAGAGGCCTTCATTTGTGAAGCAAGCAAATTACTGTAACATAACTTAAATATATACAAACGACAAGAAGTACCATGGAAAGAGTCAAACTAAAAATTCATACTGTAATAAACTGAAATTTATACAGGGACTAATTCAATAATAAAAGAACCAAACATCATGATTCAAAGGTAAAGCAATTTAAAATTTTAAGAAAAAATAAGTGTTACAGTCAATATTCTAACATAGTGCAGATAAAAATGGATTTCTCATTTGATCATGCCAATGAAAGACATACACCATTTCAAATTTAATTTTTAAGTATTTTATTTTTCTTGAGGTAGCAAGACACATGACAGTGGTGGACTTGTGTGGTTTATTTTCAACACCGGGAATTCTTATAGAAGTAAGTTATGTTCCTACAGCAATCAAGAAACATCCCAAGCAATTTACTATGTACAGTTTTGGTTTTCATGACCTTGGGCAAACATGCTTTTTAGATTTTCTCACTAGAGAAATCATTATTTTTATTGATTCTGGTAAGTCTGTTTCATAATTGTTTTTACAGTTGATTATATGGCTATTTATTGGTAGATAAATGCAGCTTAGCTCAGACATTACACAGGGATAATTAATTAAAGATTTGATTCTGCATGATATCCATGCCTTCTTTGGTGAATTTGAACTATCAGGACTTCTCTAATTTTAGCACTCAAATTGCTAAGTTAAGTATTAATATAAACTGGGTGTGATACAAGCCAGATGCCTCCAGACATAAAAAGTAGTTCATTATTATTTATAAAAGCATTCACCAGCCAGTTGCATTCATCAGTGCCCTCAGGTAATGCTTCAGGAACACCTGAAATATTTATTGAAATGCCTGTTAACCACATTTTGTGATGCTATTCTCAATTCCAGAAAGTTTCACAGGATCTTGGAAATGTTTGACTGAGAACATAACAAAAAATCATATCCTTGAATTTCGGGACATTAAAATGTCAACAAATTCTTCCCAAGACTACTGCTTACTCTGTTATTTGGTAAATCATATAATCTCAAGTTGCAGTGGAAGAGAAGGAAAGAAAAGATGTCAACAGGAAAATAAATATGAATATGGGATTGCAGGACAATTTACTGCTGCTAGAATCAGATGCTCTTGAATAAATATTTTTTGGATATGTACCAGCATGGCAGTCTTCTTAGAGAAAAGAGTATCTTAATTTAAAACATTTTAGAGTGCCTACTTAAAGCTTCTAATAGTCTCTGTGTTCACATGACTATTATGGTTCCTACATTCATAATTTTGGCTTGATGCCATTCAGTAACAACATTTGTGTTTATGTCTCTAATCCTTGCATTTAATATCTCAGTTCACAAATTCTGTTGTCTTTAGCATCATAGAATTTCTGGAGCTACTTAAGAGATAATGCTGTATACTCCGTTTGTTACCTTGTCAATATTTTCCTTGGATTTATGTAAATAAAAGTAAAGCCCTTAGATTGCTTTTATCTAGATTCTGGTGTGCATACTGTACCTTACTAATAGACTTCCACTAGGCGGTATGCAGCTGTCTAATGATCTTGTTAAATTGGCTGTAGAACTCTTTAGGATTTAATTTCAGTGAAAATGAATTACTTCAGGGGACTGTCTCTATAAAAACAGCCTGACTCTTGCATTTTGCATTTCCACTGAGACTAAGTCTTTAGGAATCCTTCTCCTGTGTGATTATTTCTAACAGATTGTTGCTCAGTAACCAGATTTCATATATTGTCAAGTCATCTTGTTTCTGTCTATTAAGCATGTCTTGTCTCTAGCCCCTCTTTACTCCAGAAGACCTTTCAGCAGTGGTATATATTGTAACCCTTTATATCTTGATAATTGTGTCTTCCTTTATCTGTGGTTATTAACCAGCATACACATTTGCAGTTGTAGAATTCTGTAGCTTGCTTGCAAGTACTTCTAGTTACATTCAAATCAATACTTTAGAGTCTGCAGAAAATTTTAGTTCTTTTTTTATCACATATAAATCTTACTGTTCAATTATGTATCCTTGCATGTTATGGATTCCTCATATCTGAACAAAAATTAGTATTTTGCTGACCAGATTGAGCAATATATTCTTCCCTCCTGGGACTGATGGAGGTGCTTAAGGCTTGGGTGGAGCCTTTCACACTTGAACCTTGAGACAGTGCCCTAAACTGTCAGATCTCAAGAAGTCTTCAAGATTTATTTTTATCATGTACTGAAATAAATAAATGGCTTTTGACATACGTTTAAGTTCTTAATAGTGGAAATAATTACACCAGGACCTAGAGGTGGCGACATCAGGACCTATACTGAAACTAGAGAGGCGAATTGGATCATAAAATTAAGATCTGATGTTCCACCTGGCCTCAACGGTATGGTCCCTGTCAAACCTTTCTTAAAGACTAGGAAATTATATAGGTGAATATATTAAATATCATTGATTTAAATTAACATCACAATATTGTATATTCAAGTTTAGTGTCATGAGAGTTTTTAAATGTTTTAACAATGAAGTTTTTATTTGTTATATATATATATTTTGTATATATCTTCTACATTAGATGTAATAGTTGTGATATATCTTTAAGACTGAATGATTTTCCCGCCTTGTAGCGCTATATAAAGAACTGTTGTTTGATACTTAAAATATAGGTCTGAAGAAGCCACTTCGGTGAAAGCGCTAACCTGTCTTAATAAACAGTTTATACTATTTTAAACTTGGATTTTGTCTTTGAAGAAAACCAATATAGTTGGTATATACGCTGGCTCTGCAGCAGTTGGTCATTTGTTTGCTACTTCTGTTCTTTTTTATATTGTCGATTGGTTTGCTTTATCACAGAGTAGCATTTACTCCGTCGGGGCACTTATTGGACTATTTACACTACTTTTTTCATTATTGCCGGTGCATAGACGGAGACATGACTGACGCTGCCATAGAAGGGGTTGAAGCTATCGAGCTTCCGTACACTATGAGACGAGCCGAGATGACGACTGAATTGGTGCATCCTAGCATAGAGAAGTTCACGGAAATTGTTTCCGCAACGTATAATCCACTAACATTATACCAAGCTGAGTTGGAGGAATCGGATGATGGAAATGTGGGGCAGATTGACCGCGAAGGAATGAGAGCTGGTCTAGAACGATTGGAAGGAGATTTATACAAACTTAAACGAATGCAGACTCAAAGACAGCACTTTGATGTCTGTTTGCAACGCAAGGTGATACCCAGAGGGCTGAGGGTCCTGAAACTGCCGACGACCGGCACGATATATCCAGAGCTACTCTACAAGTGGCAAAGGCTGAATATACAGGTAAGCCTGAGCTACATGGAGCTACTCAATGAGTTTTTTGAACCACTTGAAGAAGCACTTAAACAAGAAGTTATTAAGCAACAATGCGATCTTTATGAACGCTATCCTGAGAAGTTCCTAGACGAACATTTTAACAGACTGTTAGATAGCGTTTCTCAGTATGAGAAACGCCTTTTGGATCAAAAGAGATCCAAATTGAAAAGAGACATTAATGATTTCCATAAAGGGAATATCTTCACTTGGCCGAGATATGAAGGAGGGAATCAAGGAACTTTTGTGAAGCAACCTTTTATGGACAAAACTGTTACTAATACAGATAAAACTGCTACTAATATACAAGTTATAAGGAATGCCTCCATTACAAGTGATAAATGTGATTCTAGGGCAGATAAGGGGGATGTAAGTACTGGACATGTGAATGGTATTACCATGATCAACATGTCGATAGATAGTCAAGCTAAAAAGATCAATCCTGATAACACCAGGAATGGTTGCATTGTTAATGAGGGAATGATGAATGATATAACCCCCATAGACAGTATGAATATTATTACCAGCAATAACAGCACTGGTCTGAAGGGAATATGTAATGGGAATGAGAGTGCAGATACATTGGTAGTCCGTAGAAAGACTAATGATGTTAATACATTCTCAGATAATAAGAAAAAGAATCAGATAGATAATGATACAATAGGGGTGCAGAATTATAACATAGCACGCCCTTTCCCCATCAGACTAGACAGGAGAGAAGGGAGGATGCGTTCAGTAAGCCGGGGAAGACAGAAAAGGAAGCTCTCCCCAGAGAAATACACGAACCACAACATAAAGAAGATGTGGGAAGGGAGGAAAAACAATTAGTTTTTAATATATCTAAGCGTTCGTTAACAACAGATGAAATGATAGTATTGAACAAGGGCCTTACCTTTATTCCGACTAATGCTAGTATACACGAAAAAACTATCAGGGATTTTAAGTTATTTATCCGGAATCTTTCTCTAAAAATCTTTTTTAATGACCAGAGTTGTAATTCAAAGAAAGAGTTTAAGAAACCTAGTGTGTTTACTCCACCACTTCATCCACTATTAGCTGCCTACAGCAGACTAGTAGAGGATGATATAGCTAGGATATATGAAAGGAAGGGTAATAGGACACCGAGGAACAAGTTTAATTTAACATTTAAACAGAGGGCATCACTTAATGATTTGATTAACGATCAATCTCTAGCAATTAGACCAGCAGATAAGGGTGGAGGGGTCGTATTAATGGATAAGGAACAATACATTGATGGAATGAGACGGATGTTATCAGATGAAACATACTATGGACATATAGAAGAGAGCATGGTTTATACCATTGCTCATAGTATCCAGAATAATTTGGAGGATTTATTTAAAGCAAATATTATTGATAAAGAACTATATGAGTTTATGTATGTTGAATTTCCATTGATACCAGTTTTGCACGGACTCCCGAAGATACATAAGGACATGAGAAATCCCCCATTTAGACCAATAGTAGCAGGTAGGGGATGGTCAACTGAACCACTGTCAATTTATGTAGAGAGACAGCTCAGACCGATAGTGGATGAAAACATTTACATCTTGAGAGATACAAAACAATTTTTGTTAGATTTAAATGAGTTTTTGAGAGATTTTGATATAACAAGGAACTATTTTTTTGTCTCTTTAGACGTAAAATCTCTTTTCACAGTTATTCCAAATGTAGAAGGAATTCTAATGCTAAGTAACTACATGAAACGCAACTCACAGATGCAAATATCCAAGATAGAGCTTCTAATGTTTTTCCTAGAGATGGTCTTAGAATCGAATGTGTTTTATTTTGAAGGAGAATTTTATTTACAGAAGGATGGCGTAGCTATGGGCACATCTTGTGCCAATAGCTACGCCAACCTGTATATGGCTGAATGGGAGTATGTCCATCTATTCCCTATGTATTTCTTTAAGAAATACGTTCCTTTCTATAAACGTTTCTTGGACGACCTGTTCCTTATTTGGACAGGTACGCCAACTGAACTAACACAATTTGTAGATGCTATTAATTCTAGCAATAGGTATCTTAAGTTTACCCATGAGTATTCAGAAAGTAAACTTCCTTTTTTGGATGTTTATATAGAATAGCTACCCAATGGATTGGTTAACATGGGTGTATACAGGAAGAAGTGCCATAAGAATGCATTATTACACAGAACAAGTATGCACCCAGGATACATATATCACAATGTGGTAAAAGGACAAGCGATTCGTATATCCAGATATAATCCAACTGAGCTAGGATATACTAATGAAATTAATGAACTAAGCAATAGATTTCTATCTAGAGGCTACTCAGTTAATGAGATCAAAAGAGGATTTATAGATATGCCCGCCCTTAGAGAGAATAGTGCTGCCCCCTATTTCAGCAATGGGCACCCATTAAGTTCAACTACGACTCAGGAGTCCTTAGCAAGTAGTAAGGAAATAAGTATAGGGGAAAGAACAGCCTGTTCCATTTTTTACACTAGTGGTGTGGGGAATATTAAAGATGTAGTCAGGAAACACTGGGACATTTTAACTATAGACCACGAACTTAAGAATATAGTAGGGGAAGCACCCAGATTTATTTACAAGAATAAAAAGAACTTGAAACGATTATTATGTTACCCCAAAGAAGAGTTGGCGAAACATAATATTGAGTTATATGGGACAGAGAAGTGCAATAAATGTAATTTTTGCAATTATATTAATACTGACAACACGTTTATCCATCCAACAATTTATTTATTTTTTTTTTTTTATTTTACATTTGTTGACCGGGTTAGTCCAACTGGATACATATCCATTTTCAGTGGAGACCCGGGGAGAAAAGCTCCAAAGCACAGAGGTACATAAAAAATATAAAATATAAAAATATAGTGACATAAGCTAGGAAATTGAGACAGGCAACATTAAAAATACAAAAATATAACAGTAGGTAAAAAGAAAAATTCAATTAGTGATATAAGTTAGTAAAGATGAGTAATTAGGGCTTAATAGTGGACCCTTAAGTTAAGGGCTGGATGGAGGCCTATGTAGGCCGGGTTGAGTTGGGAGCCTGAGCTATTAGTCTGGATTAGAGCATGGACATAGCCATTGAGATTTTAATAGAGTTGAAGTTGTATTTTGAATTGGTGGAGAGTGGGTATAAGTCTAAGGTTGTTGGGGAGAGCATTCCAGTTTTTGCCAATGGAATTGGCGTACAGTGCATCACCACCGAGTTAGTAGATTTAATAGTTAATACTTGAATACTTTTGGATGACCTTAGGGATGTTAGATTAGAGTAGGGGTAAGTATATTGTTCAGTGAGGGAGTTTTTCAGGGTGTTTTATGATTTTGAATGCCTCTGTAAGTTGGTTAAATTTGAGGATGTTGGGCAATTCTAGCCATCCCAGTGTTTTTAGATTTAGGCAGTGATGGGTGCGGTAGGGTAGTCCGGTAATGAATCTAGCTATGTGGTTATAGGTAGTGGATAGTTTATTAAGCTCTTTCTTGTGAAGGAAGGAGAATATTGGGGAGGCATAGAGGAGTGTGGGTAGGAGGTGGGTACGGGCAATGGTTAGTTTGGTGTGGGGGGTTAAAAATTTCTTTATTTTATACATGGACCCAAGTTTCTTGTTAAGTGATTTAATGGCCTGGTTTACATGGATGTCGAATCTCAGTTTGTGGTCAATTGTCACTCCAAGTAGTTTAGTGTGGGTGACAGGATAAATTTTGGTACCGTTATTAGAGGACACAATGAAGGTTGAGGTGGGGGTATGGGGAGGTTCTGTGCCATAAGAAGTCGCTGGGGAGGGGTAGAATAGGAGCAATTTGGTTTTAGTTGGATTAAGTAGGAGTTTTAGATCTGAGAACCATTTTTCGACAATAGAAAAGCAGTTTTGGGTTGTGACTTGGAGTTTGGTGAGAGAGTCGTCCGAGCAGATAAGAGTGGAGTCATCTGCATATTGTATGCAGGTGGCTTTGGGGAGGATAGAGTGTAGACCATTAATAAAGACGGAGAAAAGAAGGGGACCGAGAATAGATCCTTGGGGGACACCGATGTTCGTGGGGAGTAGGTCTGAAATCTTGTTTTGCCACTGTACCGCCTGTTTTCTGCCTGTGAGGTATGCATTAAACCAATTTATGGTAGTTTTGCTAAGATTAAAAGTTTCCAATGTATGGAGCAGCTGGTTGTGGTTGACCATATCGAAGGCTTTCGATAGGTCTAGAAAGAGCGCAGAGGAAATTAGTTTGTTATTCGGTTTAGGGTTATTTAAACAAACAAAGGAGAGAAGAGCCGTGGTTGTGCTATGATGGGGGGAAACCGTGTTGGGTGTTGGACAGGAGGTTATTTTGTGTGAGGTGGGTGATGAGTTGCTTGTGAATGCAGCGTTCCAAAATTTTAGATAGGGGAGAGAATGGCTATGGGTCTATAGTTTGTTGTGGCAGTGGATAACCCTCCTTTGTGGAGAGGAATGATATCTGAGATTTTCCAGATTGAGGGAATAGAGGCTTCAGCAATTGACCGGTTGATTAAGATTGATACAGGGTAGGCTATGGCATCAGAAGCTATTTGTAAGTATTTGGCTGGAAGTAAGTCAGCTGCTAGGGTGGTTGGTTTAAGTTTTTAGGAGGGTACGAATGTAGTAGGTGGAGGTGGGTTTTAAATTAAAGGCAGTTTGAGTGGGGTAGGTAGTTGGGGTGGGAGCCACAGGGGTGAAGTGAGCTGACTAGCAAGGGACTGGATGGTCTCAGTAAAAAGGAATTAAAGGTGTTAGCTATTTCACTGGGATTTTTGTCCATGAGTGATTCTGGTGTGGGGTAGTGGATTTGCCTGGATGGAGGAGGTGATTGAAACTTGCCCAGAATTTTTGGGATTATTTTGATATTTGTCTTGTAGGTGACAGAAATATTGTTTTTTGTCAGACATAACGGCAGCTTTGGTTGAGTTTCTAAGCTGAAGAAACTTGATGCGATCTAGAGGGGTTTTAGTGGTTCTCCATTTGTTCCAGGCCTGGTCTCTGAGTTTAATTTTAGTTTTAGAATCATTAGTTAGCCAAGGTGCAATCGTTCCTTAGTTCTAATGAGTCGCTTGGGAGCGTGATAGTCAAGTATTTTAAGGAAGGTGTCATTAAAGTATGACACGCTCTGATCTAAGGGTAGAGTTTTTAGGATGGACCAGTTACAAGACGGAGGTCAGCAAGGAATTGATCAGGGACAAGCTCCTTGCTGTTTCTGACTAATCTGGTGCCCGGGCCGGTTTCTAGTTGTGCATTTGTTTTAATAATAAAAGTGATAAGGTGGTCACTAAGGTCGTTAGGGAGGGTCCCTGAGGTATAGTTGGAAGGATTCTTGTTAGTAAGGATCCAGTCTATGATGCTCTCCTTTTGTTGGGCATTTCCAATTCTAGTGGGGGAATGAATAAGTTGGGAAAATCCATGTAAGTTAATGGGGAGTGGATTGAGTTGGGAGGAGTAGAGAGACCAGTCGATGTTAACATCTCCTAAAATAATCGTTTCCTGGGGATAGAAGGTGGAAAGCCAACTCAGAGTTTGTTCAAGGGATTCGGAATTGTTGCCTGGAGGGAGATATATGACTAGGAGATTAATACTTTTTTGGTTGTTTAGGGATAGCTTCAGGGCAAGTAATTCCTGGTTATGGACTTTTGGAGGTTGGAGTGGATTCCTAATGATATTCAAGGAGTTCTTGAACATGACTGCTATTCCACCGCCTTTTTTAGTGGTTCTGTTGGCTCTGAGGATGTTATACCCAGGTGGGATGACTTCCTCATCCTTAGTGCTAGGTTTGAGCCAAGTTTCTGAGAGACACATGATGTCAAGCCAGGGCATTTAATTTCAAGCCTATCCTGATGTTATACATGGGAATTGCCTTACCTCGAATGTGGTCTACCTGGCATCCTGTTTGGAATGCCAGGCATTCTACATCGGTAAGACTAATAGGATACTTAGGGATAGGATACGGGAACATGCCTATAACATCAGGATAGGCTTGAAATTAAATGCGCTGGCTAGACATGTCATTGAGAAAGGGCACACACATACGTTTAAGTTCTTAATAGTGGAAATAATTACACCAGGACCTAGAGGTGGCGACATCAGGACCTATACCGAAACTAGAGAGGCGAATTGGATCATAAAATTAAGATCTGATGTTCCACCTGGCCTCAACGGTATGGTCCCTGTCAAATCTTTCTTAAAGACTAGGAAATTATATAGGTGAATATATTAAATATCATTGATTTAAATTAACATCACAATATTGTATATTCAAGTTTAGTGTCATGAGAGTTTTTAAATGTTTTAACAATGAAGATTTTATTTGTTATATATATATATTTTGTATATATCTTCTACATTAGATGTAATAGTTGTGATATATCTTTAAGACTGAATGATTTTCCCGCCTTGTAGCGCTATATAAAGAACTGTTGTTTGATACTTAAAATATAGGTCTGAAGAAGCCACTTCGGTGAAAGCGCTAACCTGTCTTAATAAACAGTTTATACTATTTTAAACTTGGATTTTGTCTTTGAAGAAAACCAATATAGTTGGTATATACGCTGGCTCTGCTGCAGTTGGTCATTTGTTTGCTACTTCTGTTCTTTTTTATATTGTCGATTGGTTTGCTTTATCACAGAGTAGCATTTACTCCGTCGGGGCACTTATTGGAGTATTTACATTACTTATTATCTAGATGGAAACAAAAAGGTTGTGAGGCATGAACATATAAATTACTTTTTAAATACATTATTGGAATGCCAGTCAAAATCAAGTATAAAAAACAAGCAGCACTCAACTCAAACCCTTCTCCTTGCACTGCAGTTCTAATTATCAAACAAGCTTGTCTTGCTGCAAGTAAACGCTGGGTTTCTAAAGTAGCGAAATGGTAAAACAGGAACACAATAAACCAACAGCGTTAACAGATGCTATAAATCTCACTCAAAAAATCCAATGGACGATGTAAAATAAACCAACTCTCTTTTATTCAGTAACGGACATGTAAATACGAGATAAGCGCTTTCACAAAGATGCTTCATCAGATCTCAGGCAAATTAATACAAAATACCCATCATTAAATACTCTGAGAATTAGTTAGCAATTTGCAAACAATTAGTAATTAAAAAGACAGTAATCTCATTTCTGATAGTACATTCTGTACGTACTTCAAAAATGTATATTTAAAATCTACAATACTATAAAATCTATATAAAACTGTACATAATAAAAAACCTATAGAACTGTATATAATAAAAAACGATCCTTAATGGCATGTCAAATACATATCATGTATATAGATATTAATATTGTTATAGTAAGTGCACAAAGTATGACCTCAAATATGACATGTGTAACATCACACTCTAACATAAGGATTTTAATATGTATGTATATAGTATGTATGTCTAACTGTATACCTGTGTGGATAAATTAAGTATAATACTTTAATATTTTATAGTACAGGTATCAAAAGTGTATATATAAAAAGTGTATATATAAAAAACAGCATGGGAGATATGTATCCTTATTTTTCATATCACTTGATATTTCTCCTTTGCCTCAACTTGGGTCTAATCGAAGCTCTCTCATTTAAGCCAGAGCCTTGATCTGCTCTCAATTTTATTATCCATTCTGTCTCTCTACTCTCCGTATGAGTTCTAATGTCACCCCCTCTAGGATTGGGAATTATCACCTCCAGTGCTTTGAAGGAGAATTTATGTTGTATATTTGTCATAATAACATGCTTAGCCAAGGCATTCTGAGTAGTGCCCTTCTTCATGTGATAAACATGCTCCCTCATCCGGTCTCTTAGGGGGCGGTTGGTTTTACCAACATAGAAGCAAGGACATAATTGGCACCTGGCTAAATAAATAACATGTGCAGTCATACAGTTCGCTGTTACAAATGTCTGATAGTATTTCCCATTGTCAGGGTGATGAAACCCTGGTGTATCATCTATATAACAACAAAAATTACACCGTCCACATGGTCTGGTGTAACCGTCTATTTTATCCCTATCTCTGTGAAACGCAGAGCATAGTCTCCTCTTCAAATTGTTCTTATTCTTGTATAAGAATCTGGGTTTGTCCCCTACAATCTTTTTAACATCATCATTCGTACATAATACCCCCCAATGTTTACTCAATACCTCTCTCAATTCACTATAATCAGATGAATAATGCATCATAAATTTTAAACTTCGACTAGCATTAGTCCTATCTATAGGGAGACAAGTTGACTCAGTTGGTCCAAAATAAGGCACCCCTATAGTAGATCTCAGGTCTGACATATCACTAAACTGTGTATTAACTTCATCCACGCTATAACCTCTGGAACACAATCTATCTCTCAAACTATTAAGTTCTGTCTCAAAACCAGATTCAGTTGGATTAAGTCTTGATGCCCTAATTGCTTGTCCTCTGATTATATTTCTAAAAACATGTGGAGGGTGCATACTAGTTCTATTGAGTAAACTGTTGCTGTAACAACTCTTCCTAAAAACACCTGTATTAATGGTGTTACCATCAATCCTCTCAATATACATATCAAGAAAGTTTATTTTGTATTGAGAATACTCCATAGAAAATTTGAGGCAGGTGGTCAAGTTATTCATGATATTGAAAAATGTCTCTAGTTGTTCAAATGTGCCTTTCCACAAAATAAATAAATCGTCAACAAAACGACGATAAAATACAACATGCTGTTTGAATAGATTCTCTTCAAATAAAACTTGTTCTTCCCAATAGGCCAAATACATATTGGCGTAGCTATTGGCACAAGGAGTGCCCATAGCTACGCCATCTTTTTGTTTATATACACCTTCATTGAATGTAAATAAGTTATTCTCCAAGATTAATTCTAAGAAGCATGTTATCAAATCAATCTCCACAGAAGTATAACCACTATGCATCCTCAGGTAGTCAGTAACATACAATAATCCCACACTGTTGGGTATGACTGTAAATAAGGATTGAACATCAAGGGTGACAAAAAGAAAGTCAAATGTGATGTTCATATCCTTTGTACAGTCATATAAATCAAGTAGAAATTGTTTCGAATCTCTCAGAACAACTTTATTAGAATTCAGCACTGGTCTAAGATGCTTTTCTACATACACCGATAAATGTTCGGTCACCCAATCTCGACCTGACACTATCGGTCTCATGGGTGGTCTAGTAGAATCTTTATGTATCTTCGGTAGACCGTGTATAGTGGGTATCATGGGGTGACAAATGATAAGGTATTGAAATAAATCTTGGTCTATTAACTTTCCTTGAAATATATCATTTATAGTATCATGTACATGTCTGATGACTCCTACGACATACTGTGATGTAACCTTCACGTAGAAGTCATCACTCAACATGGATTCCATTCGTGTAATATAATCTGAAGTGTCCATTACAACTACCTTACCACCTTTATCAGCAGGTCTGATGGTAATATCTGAGTTGTTCTGTAATTTCTTAAGACTCGCCCTTTCCCTATAGGTGAGATTGTCTCTTATGAAGGGATGCTTTCTAATAGTTCTATTCTCATAATAATTATGAAGTTCCTCTTCAGTTAATCTCATGTAGGCTTCAACTAGCGGGTGATTAATTGGTGTGTATTCACTGAGATTTTTAAATTTAAACTCACTATCATTATTGGAATTATCTTTAAATATAAACTTTAACATAACATTCCTACAAAACAACTTTAAGTCCAAAACAGTGTCCGTCAATTGACTCTGACATTTGGGGATAAAATTCAGCCCTTTATCAAGTAATCGTTGTTCATCCACATTCAATGTAAAATGAGAGATGTTGTGGACTAACGTTTGTTTGTCCACATCTTTCTCAATGTTTTTTGAGGTACATATTCCTCTGATAGCTTCCTCTTTTGTCTGCCCCTGCCCATGGAGCGAGAGCGTGGCATCTTCTCTGCTCTCACAGGCAGGGGAAAAGACAACTTTGGAAGTCCATCAGGGGTAGGGATAGAAGCTAACTGTGAATTAGAGGTTTTAGGTCTTACAACCTGTTCATTGTCTGTGGACAAAGGTTTGGATTTCTCCTGTTGTTGGTGCCCAGTAGTGTTAGTAATGCTAACCTCAGGGTATAAATTGATACTTTCTGTAGTGGCAGTGTGCACTATATGTATTACATCAGTTGAATCATTCTCATATTCAGTTACTAACACATCACTCTGTCTCCCAGTAATGGCACAATTATCTATGTCAGGATTTACAGTCTGATATACATTCATATCTACTATGGGTGATGCAACATTCGTCACATTGCGTGTTACTAATAAGTTCTTATCGACAGGAACTGTCCCAACACTAGCATTACGTTGTGTCATGGTTGAGGAATCCACATTAACAGTCCTGCCCAGATCACTGGAATTTAACCTGGGCCAAACAAAAATATGTCCGTTTTTAAAGTCGTTTGTATCTCTGACCACTTTATGTCTTTTTTGTTGAAAAAGTTTTCTTTCAAATGCAGAGATACTGTCCAGCATGTTTTCAAACAATGGTGATACTATATCAATGGCAAATTCATTAAACAATGCTCGCTGTTTATTACTAAGTTCCTCAGATAGTTTTGCCTCTTCAGGCTTAAAGAAATCAATGAGTAATTTCAAATAGCTCCGACTCACCTCGATGTTAAGGCGCTGCCATTGAGCAAGCAACTCAGGATAGTCCTTGCCCTGGCTGGGCATATTGAAGACCCGAAGGCCTCTCGGTATAATGTTCCGCTCAAGACACAGCTGGAAATGGAGTCGCTGTGTTTGAAGCCTCTTCAGCTTCATAAAATCCTTCTCCATACTCTCTATTAGTGAATATAACCTATTCGTGTCAAGATTCTGCCCTAAGGCATCGGTAGTAGTTCTTTCCGTTTCCAAGAACCAAGACGCATTCCCGGAACCTTTCAGGTGCTGCCGGAATCTCCGTTCGACAGCACTGTCAAGCGTAACAACGTTCCCACGAACTTCTTCTCTGGTTACGTAATCCAATTCAATGTCAGCCATTGTAGATCAAAAAATGAAAAAGCAACCTGCTCCTGCAGCTAAGAACCAGAAAATATAGTAGATAATCAAACAAGCTTGTCTTGCTGCAAGTAAACGCTGGGTTTCTAAAGTAGCGAAATGGTAAAACAGGAACACAATAAACCAACAGCGTTAACAGATGCTATAAATCTCACTCAAAAAATCCAATGGACGATGAAAAATAAACCAACTCTCTTTTATTCAGTAACGGACATGTAAATACGAGATAAGCGCTTTCACAAAGATGCTTCATCAGATCTCAGGCAAATTAATACAAAATACCCATCATTAAATACTCTGAGAATTAGTTAGCAATTTGCAAACAATTAGTAATTAAAAAGACAGTAATCTCATTTCTGATAGTACATTCTGTACGTACTTCAAAAATGTATATTTAAAATCTACAATACTATAAAATCTATATAAAACTGTACATAATAAAAACCTATAGAACTGTATATAATAAAAACGATCCTTAATGGCATGTCAAATACATATCATGTATATAGATATTAATATTGTTATAGTAAGTGCACAAAGTATGACCTCAAATATGACATGTGTAACATCACACTCTAACATAAGGATTTTAATATGTATGTATATAGTATGTATGTCTAACTGTATACCTGTGTGGATAAATTAAGTATAATACTTTAATATTTTATAGTACAGGTATCAAAAGTGTATATATAAAAAGTGTATATATAAAAAACAGCATGGGAGATATGTATCCTTATTTTTCATATCACTTGATATTTCTCCTTTGCCTCAACTTGGGTCTAATCGAAGCTCTCTCATTTCAGCTCATCATCTCAGCAGTTCTAATTATAATTTACATTCAGCTTTATAAAAGTACCAAGTAACATGCTGAAAGTAACAATCTCTGTGATACCCCCACTTGCAAAAATGTTTCTTATCCAAAAAAGACCTGCTGCCTGACAACAACTTCCACAGTAACAAAAAAAACACAAACTGGTAAAAACAAAAGAGATGAGCGGACTTAAGAATATATAAAGGTTTAAGGGGTATAAATTTTAAAGCTAATATTGTATTTTTATAAGGATGATTAGTTGGAATTTTTAATATTGAATTATAATTGTGTATAGTGATCAATACTTACCAATCTATGTAATTTAATGTAAGACAAACTTTTGGGTTCAGCAGGAAAATAGTTATTTGTGCCTTTAATTTTGAATAGGTGAGTGTTTTTTACTTAATTAATTGATTGCTTGATTGGAAGAGCACAAGGTATAAAAAGTATTCTGGGTTTTACTATGGTTGTATGTATTTTTATGGTCTGAAGAAGTTGGCTTATTTTATGCCAACAAAAGCGCTTACCAATAAAGGAGTTAGTTTCTTAAGTCCGCTCATCTCTTTTGTTTTTGTCTGACAACAACTATATACTTGTTTCATGGGGAAAACATGATCAAAGTAAAACATGAACAGCAAACAAGAAACAAGCTCAAGATAAATTGCTAAAAGGATTACTGCATAGGTTATGGACTACACATGATAGATTGGCATTATGTTTAGTTTACGGGTAAAGCCTGCAAAGATGACTGCAAGTCTCCAACAAATGTAATGAGCTTCTGAAAATACTATAATCCTGTCCTTTATTCAAAGTACTGTCATATGCATTTCAATACCTAAGGCTTATACATTATCTAGTTATGTAAATATTCTCTGCATGGCAACAACAAAAAGGCTTTCAGTGTTGGTAATTCTTTAACAGTATGCTTATTAAAGCTTACTTGTATCTTACAATCTCGGACAAGCTTTCCTCATGGTCATTAAAACATTGCTACTTAAACACAGAGCAACAGGCACTGCAACAACATGCATTTTCTGAATAATAAGAAGCATAAATCAATAGTATAAAAATATGACAGAAAACCAGAACATTCTGCAAAATCAATGACAGATAAAAAGCCACTGTAATACTTGTGTCTACCTTGGATGGGGGATACTCTGCACACTCACACTGCATAACTGTTCCTTGCCTTGCTTGGACACATCCTGAGTCACTATGCAGGGGAGTGGGGCACAAAATGTATGTCACAATTTGAAATGTCTCTGGATGACTGTGATGACTTGACACATTTGTCATACCTCTCAACCTCAGAGCAAGAAATCTGAACAAAGCCATAAATAGAAGTGTGACAAAGGCCCAAAAATAAGGATAATTTTTAAATATTGCTCTTATAAACTTAGAAAGATAATAGAAGAGTAGGTCTTGCATTAGTATGAATTTTCTGAAGGATATGTCTGTCATTATTTTCTAACTTCAATCTTTAATGAGTTGTCACTAATTTGCCAGAAAACCACACTTTTATGAAAAACAGACCAAAAATGTGATGCAAAATTATAACAAAGCCACACAATACAGTTGGGAACCTGTGAAAGAAGAGGCACTTTTTTAGTATTAGTACTGTTAAGTTGAGCAGCTGACAAAAATAAGAAAATCTAGATGCATTTCTGAAATAAATATAATCTAAAACTCGGATCATTACAATTATTTATTAATTGTAAATCCTCCATATTTTCTTCCAAAATTGCCATTTTATGGAGGGATTATTATGGAGAGACCAACATTTTGAGCCAAAGTCAGGGACAATTGAGAAGTCTGGATATACCTAATTCTATAAAGCAATTTATTTGTATGTACCTCTCAACCTCTTAATGCAGGAAATCTGGACAAGGCCAAATATATTGGGGGAACATACAGACAGTACTAAAATTGTTCTTGTATAAACTTAAGACAGTTGATAGAATAACAGGTCTTGCTTTAGCATGCATTTTTCTGACAGGTATGAAGTCTGAAACTCAATGTCTGTCATTATTTAGTGACTTCATTCCTAAATGATTTGCCAGAAAACCACAAATTTTATGAGAAACAAACCAAAAATAAGAAGCAAAAATCCATTCATTATACGAAAATCTGGACAGTTGACAGGTATAGTTCAGCCGAGGCTGTCTTTGAGTTTGCTGCCCTTCTACCCTCACAAAATCATGGTTGAATGGGGCCTCTCCACTGCAGTCATTCCAATGTCCCATTACTTTGCTGTTTTACTCCATTTACCACAGACTCTGTAATGTACATACTGTTTTACTTCTACGATGATTTGGATTTCATTTAAAAGTTTAATTTTACATTTTAAAGCACAAACCCTAATAGACATCTGCTAAACAAAGTAATGCAATCTCACAATGAAAATAGACATAGCATTAAAACTTCTCTGCCCTTAGAACTCACATTCATTGACACAGCATTGAAACCCACATTCAAAGAAAATACATCAGACCAGTGGCAGATAAAGATTAACTTTAGGCTGTTTTCAAATCACAGGCCCCTTGTACAGGAAACATACATGCATTCTTTGATACAAATTCCTGACTGTATTAAATTGTATTCCTTGTATAATACAGTACAGTTGCTAGACAGCATTTTAAATTTATTGTTTTGAACATTTTTCCAGTAAACAATGAAAAAAATGCATGCACCAATGACAAAACTGCCCAGTTCAGAACATCTCCATCATAAAAGTCTACTCAAACTTCTACAATCCACCAGTTTCAGTAAATATGCACAATCTCTGCAGAAGTAAAAGTCATCTAAATAATTCCACATTAAAGAGATCTCTAGTAATGAAGAGGTTATTGTCAGCAAACAACGTTATATTTCATTGTTCCATCTACAAATAAAGTGCCTGTTGCCTTTGAGGAATAAATTACCCACATTACATTAAAAAATAAGCTAGTAATATTCCCAAAGACATGCTGTAGGTGGATCAGACACTCTAAATTGGCCCTTGGCATGAGTGCGTAGATATGTGTGCCTTCTGTGAAAGGTTGGGCGCCGGGCTGGCAACTTGACACCATAAAACTCCACTGTCAATCCTGAGCAGACAAGGTTATCCACTGTGGTGACCCCTAACCAGGAAAAGCTGAAAGAAGAATTGCAGTAGAAAATGGATAGGAAAATTATAACAGGTTCATTGTTACTAGGTATTTCTGCCAAAGTGGATATTCTTAGGACTGCAACATCAACCCCCTTTAAAAGTACAACACAGTATAATATCAGCAATGCATCTCTATACTGTGGGAGTAGAACCCATAGCCTTCTGCATCAAAAGCAAGTACACTACCTGTTGTGCTATTAACAATGCAATTGGACTCAGCATAAGCAGTACTAAACTTCTCTTCAAGCTCTCAGCTCCTTGTATAATCCACTCGACATGCAACTCTATCTCTCAACTTTGAAGCACAAGAAATTTGGAAAAATTCAACATGTATGGGGGGGGGGGGTAAAAGCCCATAAACTAGGGACACATTTTAAACATTGCTTGTATAATCTTGGAAATTTGCTAGAATAAAATGCTGTATTACCACCACACATTTTATTGCCAAGTCTGTAACCCAGGACCCTGTGCACTATAATCAGAGCAACATACCACTATATCAAATCAGCTTTTTCTTGAAAGGCAGGTAGACTGAAACTTAAATGGTTATCATTTAGTGAATTCAGTTCTCACCATAGCTCTCAACCTCTTAGCACAAAACACCTAGACAAAGCTA
The DNA here is from genome assembly GCF_019279795.1 of Protopterus annectens. Classification (NCBI taxonomy): domain Eukaryota; kingdom Metazoa; phylum Chordata; order Ceratodontiformes; family Protopteridae; genus Protopterus; species Protopterus annectens. The sequence goes on along the minus strand of NC_056736.1, from coordinate 483,610,157 downwards.
ATAATGGTGGAATACAGCTCCAAACATATTCAGTGAATTTAGTTCTCACCATAGCAGTCAACCTCTTAGCACAAAAAACCTGGGCAAAGGAAAGCCAATAATGGGGAAATACAGCCCCAAAAATAGGAACAAGTTTGAAATATTGATCTTATAAACAGAAAATTGCTCAAATAAAATGTTTTGTGTTACCATGTACTTTCTGAAGAAGATGAAATCTAAAATTCACATGTCTGTCATTATTTAGTGAATTCTAAATCAGGAAAACCACAAATTTCACAAGAACTAAAATATGTGGTGGTGGGTAGGGAATCCAGGCTCTTGCTACCTGCTTCCAAGGTAGAAGGTTTGAGTCTATTCTAGCCACCAGGTATATTTAACTGGGGCATTACAGACACACATGCACACACACACACACACACACACACAAACACACACACACATACCCCCCCCACACACACACAGACACACACACACACACACACACACACACACACACACACACACACACACACACACACACACACACACACACACACACACACATCCCTCCTACCTGGGTCCACACACATACCCTCCTACCTGGTTCCACACATACACACACTCCTACCTGGGTCTGTTGCTATTCCTTCTATTGCTCGTCCTGCACTAAAAAGCCCCACGAGAATTCCTTCCCTTGTCATGCTGCACTAAAAAGCCCTGCAAGAAGTCCTTCCCCTTCCTGTGAGACATCCCAGCCTGCAGACATTGCAGTCTGATCCCTTTCCAGTCTTTGAAGTTCTGGGATCTCTGATCTTGAATGCTGTCTTCCTAGTCTGGACTGCTGCTGAGACCGTCTGGATTCTGCACATGCTCTGAATTGGTTCAGCAGCAGTCTGTTTATTGGAAATGCCATTGTGTTTGTTTTTTTTTTTTTTTATTTTATTTTCCTTCATTTGGTTTTTCTTTTCTTTTCTTTTCTTTCTTCTTATACAACTGGGGAGGCTGCAGTCCTGCATTCCAATAGCATGGGCCGCCACTGCCTAAACATGAATAAACCATATGAAATGGTCCCAATAAAGCTAATGAGGGGATTACTGAGATAGTTTTGAATCCAGAAAACATCTGTAGAAGTGACGCATACTGCACACAAGGACCCAATGAAAGAGATATGAACAATCCTTAGACTAATCGAGTGGGATTGCATTTGCATCATATTCCAGCTTTAAGTATATACTTGCTGTGACAGAGGGTGATAATGCCAGTACAGCTATCTGAAATTTTGTAAATAATTATATATCAGTTGTGAATGTCAACATGATCTATATAAGATGCTTATGTTACAAATATATTAGAACTGTATGTCATATAAGTTGATTTGTACAGACATATGTTGAAGAAATATTTTGTAGAGAGCTTGTGCTAGAAATGTATCCACAGTGTAACCTACTGGATGAGAGCCGAAGTGTACATGCACTATTGTAACTGTTTAAATGTATATATTTTAATAGTGGAAACTGGAATACAGGTGGTTAAGTTCAGTCCAGCAAAACTGTTGAAAAATAGCTGAAATTAAATTACTTTATGGCAGCAAGAGACATTAGTCTCTGCTGAGAAGCTTTCTGCATTGTCTTCAGAGTGAAATAATTACTAGTCTTGAAATGTGAAGTAATGTAATTATTTTATGACATCCAGCATCAGCCAAAGATTTCAGGTCTATGTATTTTCACAGGCAGATGCTAAATACAGCTATCTTCAAGCACTGGGGAGTTTTCACCTGGGATAGAGTAAGATGACAAGAAATTATGTCATTCTGTAAGCTACCCTAGCAGTAATATTTGAGATATTAATTTGAGAAATCTCTTAGAGAGACACCACATTCTGTATTCTGTCTTAGACCTGACAACATGCACACACACACACATACACACACACACACACACACACACACACACACACACACACACACACACACACGCACATACACACACACACACACACACACACATACCCACTCTTAAGTAAGTTAACTAGTGTATAGTTATTCTATAAGATTAAGTCAGGAATGTAGTGAAACATAGTTTAGATGTTTTTCTTTATTTATTTGATACTGGCCTGCAATGTTGTTTTAAATATTTCCTGTGGTTTTGAACCCTGATATCACTGTGAATATATACTGAGTATTTACTTGTTCTTTTATTATTTAATATTAAATAGATTTAAAGCGTTCATTGTATCTGATGTTTTTGAGACATATTTAAGTTTTGAGAGTACTTGCATATTTATTTGGTGACACTATGAGCCAGTCCTAATAGCCTTGATCTTTGTCAAACTACCATTTGTATTAATATCAATATTACACAGTAAGATTGGGCACCCTTTGTTAAGTGCTTTAAAGTAGCTGATAAGAGTCAGCTAGTGGCAGTGATAAAAACTTTATAGTCTAGGCAAAAGGGGGCAGGTTTGTGTGTGTGTGTGTATGTGTGTGTGTGTGTGTGTGTGTGTGTGTGTGTGTGTGTGTGTGTGTGTGTGTGTGTGTGTGCGTGTTCAAAGAGTGTGTGTCAGCTACTTGGGCAGGGACACAAAACAGTGGTTGGACAGAGAGGGTGCTGGAGGTCTTGGTTTGCCCACACAGTTGAGATCTCAACTCTATAGCTGTGCCAGTGATGAGTCCTACTGGGGATCTGGAGAAAGAGGGAGAAACCAGCCCCGTACTGACCGTGGTCTCTGCGTGCTCTTAAGGGAATTTGTACTTGATGCAGAAAGCTGCATCCAGAAATACTGTGCATGTACCTTGTCATCCTCTCAGTGTAAGTACCCCACTGTTGCCAGTGTTGAGGATTGAAGCTACTTGATGACTGGTCCAGGGGTGGTCATCACATTTACTGGTTGGAAGTGGCATATATTGGGATTCAGTGGTGTGGATATTGAACTCCCGTAGCCTGTAAACAGAGGTCAGTAAAGAAGGTGTTTGTTCTCTCAGGCTGCCACACAGTGAACATAGTTTTATTTATTTTTTTTGTTATCTTAGTTAGGCAGGCAAAGTAGGCAAGGATGTCAGCAGAGAAGTATGGCAAGCTGACAAGCACATTTGCTGAGATGTGCCAAGTCAAAGGACTGGTACATGCCACCCTGACTAAAGCAGAAATTATTTCATCCTTAATCATGGCTGTATCACAGACCAGCAACCAGGAGGGCAACCAGATTGGCCTTGGTGATGTACAACTCTTAGAAAATGAACAGTTCAGCTTTACCTCAGAGGACGTAAAAATCTGTCTGGAGTTAAAAAGACTTGAACTGGAGGCCAAATGGTTAGAGCTACAATCAGCAGAGAGATGACGGTGTTTTTGGCTGAAGAAAATGAGAAAAAGATGACATTAGAATCAGCAGAGAGACTGAGACATCTGGAAGGTGAAGAAAATGAGAGGCAGAGGCAGCATGAAAAGGAGATGTTGACTGTTACCCAGGGTCATAGATGTAATGGGGAAGGGAGTAATTGAACCCCAGAAGCAACAAAAGTCAATACATTTCTTCCACAATTCACAATTAAGGGTGTGATACATTTGATAGTTTTTTTCATATGTTTGAAAGAGTATGTAAACAGTATAATGCTGACCAAGGGCTCTGGGGACGGTTCTTGACCCTTTTAGTCCACAGTAAAGCTGTAACTGCTATTTCTAAATTGTCTGATACTGATTGCTTAAATTATAATACTGTTAAAAATTGTTTATCAGGGTGTTTTATGTTAACACTTGAAATTTATAAAAAAAAAATTGTGAGCATGGACACAAGGCAGATGAAAGTGTGTGTGAATATATTGGTGAGTTAAGCACTTATTTTAATAGATGGAAAAGTGGGTGCCAGGTCACCACTTTTGAAGGTCTGACAGACCATTTGGTGAGGGAACAAGTCCTTAACACTTTGCCTGAGGACATGAGAATCTGGTTTACAGAAAAGATATATAATACCACAGATGAGCTGGGGAAAAAGGGAGACCTATACCTAGCAAGCAGGGCATCACTGCACAGGAGAGGGATACCCAATGCTGCACATGGGTCTAAGGGAAGCCATGGTGGGCAGTCTAAACCACCCCAACAGAGTCCGCCAGTAACATGGGAAATCACTAGTTTGGATACATGGACAGGATTAAGGAGTAAATGATTTATGTGTAACCAGTGGGGCCATGTAGCATATAGATGTCCATGGAAGCATGGTTGGGAGAAAAAGGGGGGAAGAGCCAGTAAATGGGAATGACAGAATGCCAGCAGTAAATTGTATGGAGACAACAAGGATACAAAACTAACACAAGAGGTTATATCTTATATTAGTAGATGGGAAACAGGCAACTGCTAAGAGAGACACATCCTCTGACCTAACCATTGTTAAGCCTGCAATTTGCTTTTTTGCTTGGGCAGTCTACTCCAGTCAAAGCTTTAGGAGGGACCCTATTCCAAATACCTTTGGCTTGGGTTCTCCTTAACTAATAAGTTGTAAATAAGTAGATGTATTTGAGAATATCCCTGCAGATGCCCTGATAGGGAATGATTTTTATAATGCAGTACCTTGTGTGCATGCAGTGACATGCAATCAGGCTTGGAGACAGGCATGTGGGTCTGGTTACCTGGGGGAGACCCAGGAAGACCACACACTTGAAGCCAGGGCTGGTGAGGTTGCTAGTTCAGGGAGGGAGCTACACTGTAGCAGTGAGACTGAAGGTGATCCACAGCTACTTGTGGGTACTGATGTTCCCTTGGACAGATTGAATGCAATGGGAGAGGTGAGTAGTAGTACTCAGGCTGACAGTGAGGCACCACTGTCAGAGGATACCAGACTTCCTATGGAAGGGGAGCTGGGAAGGGTTACAAAGATAGAGTTGAGACAGGCTCAGCTCTCAGACCCTACATTACAGGGATTGATGGAGGTTGCCAGAGAGGCACCTGATTCTCAAGTTAAAGGGAATGCTATATACTGGGCAAAGGGTTACTATATAGTGAGTAGACCCCTGAGGGAGGGCTGGAGGGTGAGATAATACAACAGTTGTTAGTGCCCAGAGCCTATGGTCTGGCACTTTTAGCCAAAGCCCATGATATTCCTTTTGCAGGTCATATGGGCATAAAGCATACAAAGATACATATTATGCAGAACTTTTATTGGCCGGAGATTTCCAGGGAAGTAACAGAGAACTGCAGGACCTGTGAGCAGTGCCAAAAGGTAAGTAAGGCTGGAGACAATGTCAAAGCTCCTTTGACACATTTGCCTGTGATTAAGGAACCATGTCAGAGGGTAGCTATGGATATTGTTGGGACTTTGTGTACCCCAAGTTCCACAGGAAAGAAGTATATCCTAGTGGTAGTAGATTATGCTATCAGATACCCTGAAGCGGTGGCCCTGTCCTCCATTGAGGCAGAAAAGGGAGCAAATGCTTTGTTAGAGATTTTCAGCAGGGTAGTTTTCCCAAAATAAATGCTGATTGACAGAGGTGCCAATTTCATGTCAGACCTGCTGGCTTGTCTGTGATAGTGCTATGGGTTGAAGCACCTAAAGACCACCACCTACTACCCCCAGACTAATGGTCTGGGAGAGAGGTTAAACTCTACATTAAAGACTATGCTACAGGCATTTACAGACCCATTTAAGAGGGAGTAGGATTAATATTTGCCCCATCAGTTGTTTGCTTACAGTGAGGTGCCCCAGGAATCCACAAGTTTTTCACCCTTTGAGTTGCTTCTAGATGTGATTCACGATGAGGGTGAGTGTGAATCCCACAAGAAGACTCAGGACAAGGCACAAGAAACTCATGGGCTTGGCACAGGAGAATCTGGCAGAAGCCCAACAGCAGAAAAAGATCTGGTATAACAGGAATGCTCGAGCTAGAGTGTATGCTGTGGTGCAGCAGGTTATGGTTTTCATTCCTGTCACACACAACAAGCTGCAGGCAGCTTAGTTGGGATGCTTCAAAGTGGTAAGGAAGGTCCGTGATGTTAACTGCATGTTAAAACTGCTAGGCAGGAGGGAGGGGCATAAACTGTACCATGGTAACATGATAAAACCTTACCATGATAGAGAGGCCCTTATGCTGGATATTGGCAGAGGATGACAGGAGGAGTCTGAGAGCAATCCAGTGGGATATGGTGACTGATCTCCTCAGTGAGGCTTGGACTGACACCTCAGTGGAAGGGGTAGCAATGTCCCAGCAGCTATCCCCTACCCAGGTCCGAGAAATCCAAATAGTGTTACAGCGGTTTGAGAGCATGTTCACTGGGAAACCAGGTTGCACCCACCTGGTGCAGCACCATGTGGGTACATGACCCCAAAGGCCTATTAAACAGGCCCCATATAGGGTTCCTGAGAGAATCAAACAGAGTCTGAGGGAGAAGATAGGGGAGATAGAGGAGATAGAGGAAATGTTGAAACTAGAGGTAATCCAGGAGTCCAGCAATCCTTGAGCCTTCCCAGTGGTGCTGGTGCTAAAGAAGGATGGGGCACCAGGTTCTGTGCGGACTAGAGTAAATGAAATTGTCAGACAGAGTCAGATGCTTACCGCATGCATAGGACAGATGAAACCTTAGAGTAGCTGCGTGGGACTAAGTATCTTACCACCAGTGGCGGCTGGTGACTTCAAATCAATGGGGGGCTGCAGGAGACAGTTGAATGGGTGTGGCGAATGGGCAGGGGTGTGGCCAACTAGAAAGGGGTGGAGCTATGCTCAAAACCACAAAAACCACACAAACTGAGACTTAAATTAAATATGCCGCTCTGGGTGCCAAACCTTCATTATCATAGTTCAATCAAGACAAAATGAAGTGTAGAAGAAAAAAAATATTTCAATGCACTGGCTAGATGACAGCTTACTTAATATCTAGATGAAAACAAAAAGGTTGTGAGGCATGAAAAAATAAATTACTTTTTAAATACATTACTGGAATGCCAGTCAACATCAAGTATACAAAAACAAGCAGCACTCAACTCAAACTACTTCTCCTTGCACTGCAGTTCTAAATATAATTTATATTCAGCTTTATAAAAGTAGCAAGTAACATTCTGAAAGTAGCAATCTCTGTGATACCCCCACTTGTAAAAATGTTTCTTATACAAAAAAGACCTGCTGCCTAACAACAACTATCTACTTGTTTCATGGGGAAAATGTGATCAAAGTAAAAATGAACAGCAAACAAGAAACAAGCTCAAGATAAATGATTAAAGTATTACTGCACAGGTTATGGATCACACATGATAGATTGGCATTCTGTCAAAGAATATGTGTCAGCTACCTGGGCAGGGACACAAAGCACTGATTAGACAGAGAAGGTGCTGGAGGTCTTGGCTTGGTTACTAGGCTGAGATCTCAACTCTAGAGCTGTGCCAGTTGGGAGTCTTATTGTGGATCAGAGAAAGAGGGAGAAATTAGCCCCAGACTGACTGTGGTCTCTGTGTGCTCTTATGGGAAACTGCACTGGATGCAGAAAGCTACATCTGAAAATACTGTTTGTGTACCCTGTCATCCACTTAGTATACATCCCCCACTGTTGCCAGTGGTGAGGATATAGGCTCCTTGATTACTGTTCCAGTGGTGGGTCGTCACACTTGCTCATACTAGTGATAACCTACATTATCAAGCAGTATGAGGGAACAGATCAATTAGGCAACTGTATGCAGATGAGGAGGCATTCCAAGCAGACTCAAAATAGTAACTTCAATAAATGAAAGTGGACCTGAATGCAAAAGTAAAGGTCCATGGAGGAGATTGATTTTTACCACAGTTCAAACTTTTTGCACAGTAGGACTATTGTTGCCTTTAAGGTAAATCTAGATACCTGGATAGGCAGACTCAAATTCTTCCTCAGTCTTTCTTGTCTTGACTTCCTTGAGTCTGTAGGAAATGTGAAAACATGGTAAATTTGCTAGCTGTAGTGGTATGTAGACTGATTAGCTATTACTTATGAATCTGTGATCCTGTAGGATAAAAATGAGGACAGGCAAGGCAAGGAGTCATTAACAACAAATGGGCAAATCAGTGGAAGCTGAACACTAGGGCAGAAGAGGAAATGAGGGGATCATGTTAGCTTAAAGGATATGGGAAGTGTAGGTGTTAAGATGTGAAGGAGAAAGCAATATATCCACTTTAATGATCTTGTAATAACAGTTTATGACTGTGATCATAATTACTGTACATGATATGGTATTATTATACATTATGATAGCAAGATGACAGCTTCATTTATATAACCATTCACAATGGAAATTAATGTGAGGAGGCCAAAGCTAGAATCAGAAGTGCTGTAGTGAAATGGAATGAAAATTATGGGGTACTCTGCGTGGCAGAAGAATGCCAAAGAAGTTGTTAAGTAGTCACGAAACAGTGATGTGACTAGTGCTTCTGGTTACCACAGAAAGTGAACAGTGAATGTAGTGACCTGAGGAAGCTAGAGGGGATGGGGATGGAGATGAAGCTTGTGAGGTGGGTATTTGGATTTATACTGTTGGACTAATAAAGAAATGAGAACATCAGACCAGAAACAAAAGTAGTCCTGATTACAAAGGTCTGCCTTATCAGATCATGGTGGTTTGATTATATCTGCTGGAAAACAGAAAATGATTTGGCAAAGCAGATTTAGGATTGACAGGAAGAAGGTGTGAGGAGACAAGGATGTCCAACCAATGGAAAGATGGATTAGAAACATTTTGCAACAGTTTTGTATGACTGTTGAACAAGGTAGTACAGTTGATCTGAATTTTTAGAAGTGGTAAAAGTTAATGCAGCATACTGACCTTGTAAAATGGAAAAAAATGGTTTGATAGTAATTTGTAACGTACTAAAATTATGTTGTTGGTTTGTACACATTGGGAGTTGTAAAATTACTTTGTAAGTTAGTTAACAAATTGTTCAGATTGTAAGGGGATACATTTTTTTATAATCTTGGAATGTACTGTGTAATACACAATCCCTTTTAAATTTTGATAGGCTAAAATATTTTTCTTACTTTGTTAGAGATTGACTGATCAAATTTCATAGTGCTTCTTGGTCTTCATTGGTATGACATGTTTATAATTATGTCATTTTTGCATTAACAGATTTAAAGTTTTTTTCTATAGACTCACTTTTTTGACATTGAAGGTCAGGGCATTACTAATGTATCAAGTATGAATGTTTTGTAGAACATCTTAGAGAATTTTGGCAGCTTTCAGTTAAGTACTTAAGTTATTTAGTTTGGGATCATTAGCATGACTAGTTATTCAGAATGCAATTCACACTGTCTTATCTGAGAAATTTGAAAATATATGGTCCCAGCAGAGAGACCTGCTGGAATCTCCTAAACAGATGAATGAAATATCTATCCACCCACTTGTGTCCTGTTTCTTAATCACTGTTTTACCCACTAAAGAAGATGGATATATAAGTCATATGATTTGTCACTTATCCCCTGATGCTGAATACAGTGGAATGAATGCCTTACCAAAGTCAATATGATCAGCACTCGCTAAAAGTCATTCGTCAAGTTCTTCTTTTATCTATTCAGTTAAAGCTACTATATTCATAAGAAAATATCTTTGCTTAACAGACCTATGATATCACATGTTTAAATTATATTTTGATTTTATTATCCTTTGTTGACAAGTGTTACCATCATGTTACTTACTTTTCTTAAATGGCATCCTTATATAATGCCGCCATGATGCTCTTCCATGTTTTTCCAGGTATCATGGGGCTTTCCTGATGTGCCGTGCAAGCATACAGGAATTTTGTTCCCACACTTATGCAGTACATCAGTGCTATGTAAAGGAAACAATGCAGAAAGGAAGATGTCCATTGCTTTTTTTTGTTTTGTTTTGTTTTTAGTTAAAACAACGAAATCCAGAGATTTCAAATGAACAGGTGAGATGAGAGAGAGAAAATATAAGGATAATTAGGTGTGCTTTCTAGTTTTGTATAACGTACCTGATTATCCTTGTATTTGTTTCTGTCCCATCTCTCTTCTCCGTTTTTTGTAAGTTTTTTTTTTTTTTTTTTTTTTTAAATGAAAGAAAAGTAAAATTTTAATAGCAGATATAAATGGAAGAAAGTATGGGTGACCAGACTTTTTTTCCATTGTTATATGCTTAATTTACAATGGCACGCTGGTTGGGCTGACCAATCAGGTGACTCATTTTCAAATGTGACTGGCCACTCATTGTATAACTATAGCTATCTTATCTGTGATGCATTAGTTCAGGAGCGGCCTAAGTTCAACTGGTGCCCTAGGCAAAAGGGCTGTATGGCAGCCCCCACCACACCAGCTGGTGCCCCCATCCTGGTCTACCTACATCAAATAAATACTGGAAAAGTGCCCCTGCTAGAGCGGTGCCCTAGGCAGCGGCCTAGTTGGCCTATGCCTAAGGCCGGCTATGCATTAGTTTATGTATAAAGGCTTTGGTGCTTACAGTTTTCAGAGATTTTCCTGTTAATTTGAAATCCAGGGAGATTATGAAAGGAGATATGTCATTGTTGCAGCATACCTTCAATTAAAGCAAGTTTATCTGAAAGGAAAGAACCACTATTGGGGTGACTCTTGTACCCATATACAGACCATGAAATATGATAACTTCCTGTGGAAGTTTGAAGAATCTGAATTTCTGAAAAGGAAAAATGCACAGTAGGTCATCAACAATACTTTCTGTGCATAATTATAAATCTACTGTCATGTCACCAGCTTCTTCTATCTCACCTCCAGATCATCCATTCTATCCTATACCAGTCTTCCTACTGCCCGACACTATCCCCTCTCATCTGACATTATTCTCCCTCCAGACATCTCCGAAGCTCTAACCAAGACCTACTACAAATCTGAAGACCCAAGTCTAAATTTGGAGGCAACATGTACAGTTGTCACCCCACTATTACCTTACACATCCTAAACAATTTAAGACATCCACCAAAGAGCACTTTAAAAGTCACTGGTCCTGCCACTGGATTCTTCCTCCTTAACATCCCCTACTTCTCATACCTGAATCTACCTTTCTGCCCTTAACTCAGTCTTCTCACTAGCTCTCTCTAACCTTCCTTGACTACTCTTTCTACTGTCTTCTAAAACCTATTAAGCAAATCACCTCGGTGAAAAATTCTACAGTAACTGTCTTGCCTTCATGCAAATACATTATGATAAAACTGGGTTTTTGTAATCACTTACCCCAAAAACTATATTCATCTTAATGACATATTTTCTTTTTATACATCTTGAAAGAGCATTGCTATCCTCCTGATTATTGTCACTGTATAACATTGTATTGCTACTTAATGCCTTGTAATAATCCTGTAACACTGATGTTTAATGCTAATTTATAATGAAAATTGTATAATATGTTGGAGCTTTTCTCCCCCGGCCTCCGCTGAAAACGGGCTCTTCAACTCAGTCGGACAAGCCCGGTCAAGAAATGTAAAATAAATAAGTAATACTAATAGATAAAAGTATCTACAGTAAATGAATGTTCTGTCAGTTAGTGTAATAGATTTTGTATTTATTTCTACCACTTCAATAGAAGAAAGAGTGGAATATTCTTTCAGGAACATGAAACTGTAATCATTGCTCATCATAGAACTACATGTACAAAAAATCAGCTAGGGCTTTATAAGAAAATGTAGATGAACAAAGTCATTAAAATCATAGTTTTGTATCCACAAAAGCTTTGTGTACATAGAGCCATGATGCAGTAGTTAGTAACTCTGCAGATGAAATCAAGAATTTATTACCCAAAGCCAGTGCAATGGCACAAAGTAAAATAAAGTTCTGCCTATGTCCCTGGTGAGCTGGTTTCGATTAGTGGCTCAGGCATCTCAGGCATTGGGAGGGGTGGGGGTGGCCATGCCTATTCCAGGGTGGATGGCAAACATCAAGGCTTTCCTTTGTGAGGAGATTCATTCCATAGAGTAGAGTAGCCCTCAAGCATAACTGACCAGTGCTGGGAGTGTGGGTGGGGTGGTGCCAGGACACTGTAATGTTTCTCATTGGCTCCAACCCCAATGGAGTGAGTCCATAGGAGATTAGTAGAGATAGGCTGACATGAAAAATAATGGGAATCACTGGTACGAGCTGATGGTTGGCTGCATGCAAGTGGAAAAAGAAAATAATACTTTTTAACCAAAGTTGCAGGTTTACATGACAGAGATATAAATGATGCTGAGATGTGAGTACAAGGCTGATGTCCATAAAGCAGTACAGAATCAACAGACCTCTATGATACAGCATATATGTAAAGAATCAGATGAAGTGCAAGCACTTTATGAGGATTATATTAATACCATCAGAACATTACACTTTAATCCAGCCTCATTGTGGATGTATGCATATAAACCATTCACTGTTTATTGCAAATGGCAATAATAAGGCATATCAGCTGCAGATGTGAGAAAACGGGTATTGTAAACAGGACAAAGTCTAAAGTTGCCAACTGTATTGGACTTCCCAAGATCCATACTTCCATTTAGTAGCTCTGAATATCAGTAACTTGGATTGTTCTGTGCAGTATATATGCTGAGAATGATAGGGTAGACTCAAAACTTTTATTTTCTTTTATAGCATCACAAGAATCTCTTAATGAGTGGACAGGGTAAGCTGGCATTAAGATATATTTAGGCATCTGATGTGCAGAATACAGCACCAACTATTTGGAATAGAATGTATATAAAATTGAAATATAATATTTACTTTGTTTTTATTAGAAGTTTTAAACAGCTTTTTTTGCCTTCTTATTGTATTTATTTATTTATTTATTTTTTGCTGTTGTTAAACAGCTTTTCTATCTCTTAATTGTTTTATTTTTATATAACTTTTGTTTTTCAAAATGCTAACCTATCTGCATGTTTTCTTTTTCATATGTCTATATTAAGAATGCATAACATCTTACACTCTGTAGTATCTGGGTGTGGACAGTGGATCAGACAGGGGAGGTGGATGTCTGACTAATCCCCTCATGTTTAATATCTCATACATTCGTATAATCTACAACACCCACTGATGGTTTTCACCAATAAGCATAGGGGTGAAGAATGCATTTTGCGTTGCTCTAAAATTGTACTTTTGATGTATATTGTTGAGGTATATTCTCAACATGACAGCTTCCAAATCAAAGATTTAATTTTCCCTTCCTGTCATCCATCCATCCATCCATCCATCCATCCATCCACAACTCCATTTCCCATATTTAAACATGAGGTTAGGGTGTCACTTCACTTCTAGAACTAAGGTTCAGCTAGCTCTGCTGCTGCTGTTCTTCCATACCACATGCTCACATGCACACTCACACCTTTGGCCAGTTTAGAGTGTCCAATCAACTTAATCCCCCTCATTTAAGTCCTGACTCCTTCCTATTCCATAGCCATGCATTTCTGTTAACTCCACTCCTACCTCCTATCTACTGCTTAGTCTCTTTTACAAAAGTGATCATGTTAAATGCCTAAAATAATGTATTCACATAAATGTTCTCTATTAACAGTTTTGATTTCTATATGTACATTTGTCTTATTTTTTTAATTGTATCTGTATGAAAACTGTGATGCTCCCCTGCCTGTACAATTTATTTCAATTGTTCACATTTGTAACATGTATTAGGAGCTTTTCTCCCTGGGCTGCCACTGAAATCGGGCTCTTATGGCCCAGTGGACGATCCTGGTAATCGAATGCCAATAAATAAATACAGTACATAATGCATGTGTTTGGAATGTGTGAGGAAACAGGAGCATCCAGTGGAAAACCATGGGAACACATGGTGGATATGCAGTCCCAGTGTAAAAGGTACCCCAGTCAAGAATCGAACCAGAGAACCTTTAGCCACATATTATCCACTTTGTGTAGTTTAGAAAGCCATACAAGAAAAGATATATCAGGTTATTGGATGAAGTTCTAAGGAAAGCCATTAGAAGGCTGTATGTAATTGAGAGGAAAAATTATGACCAGAGAGTTGAACTGAGGGTGATAATCTCCTCAAGAACTAGAAGATGGAGAGAGTTTCTGATATAGGTCCTGAAGTTCTTGGCTACTCATTTTGCATTCTCTCTGATGCATTTTATCAGCACAGATATGTGGAAACCTAACTTTCTTACTTTGGTTATTAACTAAGCCATTTATAGCAGCAATATTAATATATAAATAAAATGTAGCATGCCCGAAAGAACATTTTATAAAGAAATATGCCACTTATGTGCATTATAATTAAGTGCACTAAAAACAAGAAGGTTATCAAACTGTAGCAGTTCAGTATTTAATTCAATAACTCATGTAAAAACATAAGGACTCCTTGTTTTCATGCTTTTACACGAGTTATTGAATTAAATACTGAACTGCTACAGTTTGCTGGCTCTTTCTTGTTTTTAGTACACTTTGATATTTTGGAGCCGTGCAGTTGCCATACCTGCAGGGGCTGCTACATTATAATTAAGATAATCAGTTCTATAATTCTTATGCAAAAATATCAGTCAACTGCTATATTATGTTTAACTGAAAATGCTTATTTATTGACTCACATTACCTTTTAATTTTTTCACTTCCCTTCTCCAGAAAAGACAATGACAATAAATTAAATTTGTGTATTGAGGTTTTATGATAGTAGTACAGTGGATATATTTAGGGCAATTCTTCAACTTAGGGTCTAAGCCTGTGGGTTTTTTTTTGTGCCAGAAATCCAAAAAGATTATATTCTGTGAACAGACTGATCCCCCTTAAAAGCCCTGCAATTTGAGTCACTGGAAGAACAATCTGTTTCACTTAATCTGTTTATGAGTAAGCATCAATCCTAGTCTAAATTTTAGAACCAGAAGAATTTACTTGAATAAGTCCAGAAATGTAAAGTCTTCTACTAGGATTTCATGGAAGGACTCATATTCACATAGATACCACCTGAGAACTGCCATATTTGCACTCACTGTTTTAAACCATTCTGCTTAAAAGTGTTCAGTTGATTTTATGGGGAGTAAGTGGCTTTATAAATTTGGACAGTCTTGTGAAGTATGCAGTGTGTCTCAAAGTGGCTTGAATATTTCATCAGCAAAGCAAGTCCTTAATAAATAAAGTTATATTTTCAAAGGTGCGATTCTGCCTCCATCTTGCCTACTGTGTCAAATGGATATGTTTTCTGATTTATCTGATTTGTTCTATTTTTAGAATATCTGTAGTTGTTTTCTGCCTAACCACTAGATGCCTTATCTTCTATTATTGCTTTTGAATGAAATCATGCAACAGACTGATGGAACTTCTACTCAATGCACATGGTGCTGTTCATACAGCCAAATGGACGTTATTTTCGTCAGCAGCCTATCTGAACTGCTGATTCAAATGAGGTGATGGCACTTTGCTAAAGTTCTTGGCTGTTCACTTGTGATAAATTCAACTCAACAATCAAAAATCCAATGGTTTGCATTGCTACTTAAGACATTACTGCATTATTATTTGTAAATAAATAAAATATAATGTGTTTGACAATTTTATAATGAAATCAAATATGTCATTTATGTACATTACCATCAATCACTTGCCTTTTAGAAGCATGCATTTTTCATTGTTTTTTTTTTCTTTTTAAAGCAGTGGTATCTGAGCAACAGACGGGATCATTATTTTATTGACAGATTGCCTATCTTTAAAGAAAAATACACCCAAGAGATGTTTCCTTATAGCTTGTATAGCAATGTATTCGGTGCATAACATGAATTAGTAATTTGGTAAGTAACATTCTTCTCCTTAAGTAAATTATTCAATTTGTATCTCTGTTACATAGAATTCACTAATTTTGTCACATTGATTTTATGTTCTCTATCAGATATGATGATATGAAGACAATCCTTGTTTTTTTTCCCCGTATTTCCAATTTACTTGAACAGCCAGAATTATTCATCTCTGATTTTTATCAAATATTTTCCCTATTGTCTTCTATATCATCTTCTATATAATATATACGTTTTTTATATATATATATATATATATATATATATATATATATATATATATATATATATATATAAAGTCATGTTTCCTAGAGCATCCTTTTTATGTCCTGCTTCAAATAAAGTTCTGTACATGTCTGTCTCTGTCAAATGGCAATTATTTGCTCATTGACCTGAAATCCCTAAAATTGTTACCTTTCAGCGAATAGAAGTCTTTTTTTTCCCCAGTCATTGTTGGCATCAGCAAATCTTTTGTATTTTTACTCTAGCACAAAATTACTGTTTTTTTCCAATGTCACGGTCACATTACTTAAAATGCATAAATACATAAAGAAATAAATAAATAAATAAAATAAAATAAAAGGTGTATCAGTTCTACCGGGCTGGTTGTTATTCACATTCCTATGACTTTTGCTAAATACATGAAAAATCTGCAGTTACCCCTAAGTAGTCAGGCGAACTCCCTGTCCAGCAGAGTGCAACTGCCTAATAGTCTGCCTGCAGCTGAAGCATTATAAAAAGTGAGCACACTGCTGAATGTCCCTTCAGTATCAAAGCTTAGCAGGTGGCCAGTTATTTGCATACTGCCATTAACAAAGTGCAAAACAGTGCTGTTATCATGTCATGGCTTTTATTATAATATAGCTTTAAAAACACCCTAAGGGTCATCTGTCCCATTTCCCTTTATGCAAACATTATTTTAAAACATTGCTATGTACAAATCTAATAGCTTTATATAAAAAAAAACAAAAAATGCTCCCTCCTGTTAGGAATTAATTTTCAATTCCTATATTTCTCAGTTTAGCCTTAATAGCTTTATTGACATATCAGCATGCTCTATACCTCTCAACTGTATGAGGCAAAAATCTGGGCCTTCTGTGATTTTCACAGAATGCCCAGATTTTTGCCTCATATTTCTGGTCTATTCCTCATAAAACTTGTAGTTTTCTGGCAAATCACAGTGGAGTGAAACGATTAAATAATGTTATACATTTAAGTTTCATCGTATCATTTCCTTTAGAAAATGCATGCTAATGCAAATGCTGTTATTCATGTAACTTTCTAAGTTGATAAGAGCAATATTTAAAATCTGTCCCTATTTTTGGGCCTATGTTCCCCATTATTTTAGGCTTTGGCAGATTTCTTTTGGTAAGAGGTTGAGCAGTATGGTGTTCTCTTCTTTGTATTGTGTAAT
This sequence comes from Protopterus annectens, assembly GCF_019279795.1. NCBI lineage: Eukaryota > Metazoa > Chordata > Ceratodontiformes > Protopteridae > Protopterus > Protopterus annectens. The sequence goes on along the minus strand of NC_056736.1, from coordinate 483,593,079 downwards.
CTGTATCAGTAGAATTTCTGCACCAGGTAAACTGTTCCTAAATAACTGTTAGCATCATTTCAGTTTCAGCACCAGACACACTGCTCCTAAATAATTGTTTGGATCATTACAATTTCAGCATCAGGCACATTGTTCTTTAATAATTGTCAGCTTCTTTGCAGTTTCGGCATTAGGTACATTGTACCTAAATAATTGTTACCATCATTACAGTTCCCAGCATCAGGTACACTGTTCCTAAAAATATTGTTAGTATCATTACAGTTTCTGCATTCTTAGTCTTTGCAATCTGAACAAGAAAAGACTGTCACTCTGCAGACAAGTAGTCTATAGAACACCATAACATCTTTAGTTGTTGTTCCTCATATTGACGTTTATGTCCCTACAGACACCCGGCAATATAGATCTTCACTGCTTGCTATGTGATATCTGCTTTCTAGGTGACTTCTGACAAGGAAGGGGTTATTATCTTACATGTAGTGGGGAAAAGGAGTAATTTATGGTCTTTAAAAAATCATTTGTTTTATGGTTTGAGAATTGGTGACTTTACACCTGGCATAGACTCCGGTATACAGAGGAATGGTCAAAATAATGGGGAAAATGTAAAGAGCTATGACACAAATTAGGAGATGGAAGGAAGGAAAGGAAGAATATAGTGAATATATAAGGATTTGGGAGAGGACAATGATAGGCAGACATCTTGATTAAAGAAAATGCAATGGTGATAGATCATGGGAAATGGAGTGAGACGTGAAATGGTGAAGACCTTAGCTTAAAAGTGTGTCAGGACCAGTGACAGATTAATTGTCACTTGGTGTATAGGATTCCAAAAGGATTAGGAAAAAATCAGTGACAGAACTCAGTGCACAGGAAGTGTAGATAACAGAAGTAGAGAAAATTCAAAATTGTACAGAAAGAATGACAGAGTATGAAAAATATGGAGTTAGTTAAACAATAGAAAAGTCAAAAAGGCATGGCTTTATGCTTGTTTGTCCAACACGAATGGCAGGGGGACATAAGGAAGAGAACAGAGGAGAGAAAAGGTAAGGATAGGTAGCGTGGAAAACGAAATAGTTAAGGCATAGAAGTTAGGCGATTTCAGCCATGTAGAGGAGAAGATAAGGGATTAGGCAAGTGCTACAAGGGGAGGATAACCAAAATTGGGTTAAAAAGGTGAAACAGAAAGAAATTGTATATAAATTAAGTCAGCAAAGGGAAGGGATATGTGTTCATCAAAGAGATATAAGAGACATTTGTGAAATAGTATGAAGAATGGGTTACTTCTGAAAGTTAATAAGCCAGATATAGAAATGGAAAACATTTCCAGGTGTGGGGTGAATGTGTACATGATGCTTAGGACAAATGATTTTAAATAAACAGCTTAATATAATTAATTATAAGTGAGCATAACATTTTCAATAACAATTAATCAAATGTAGACCCTGCCCAGTGTTTATATGTGCAGTTTTCAATAAGAAGTAATTTAGAGGAAAAATATGTCATTAAGATTGTTATTCTTTACTTGCTTTTATTTCCAGCACTGCCTGCTTCGCTCTTCTAGGACTTCTCTTTTGTGTATCTGCACACTGGCTGCTACTTAATTGATTGCTTGCCCACTTCACTCTACAGTGTCCTTCATTTTATGCATGCTTATCCCTATCTATCTCTAACCTATTATATTCAATAGAAATCACAACTTAAAATTTGAACTCCCACCACATGATATACTCTCCTTGCAGAAATAAAGATGTGAATTACCATACTCAGTAGACTGCCATACAGCCTAAAATAACTTCTATATAATAATTGTGCATATAATCTTATGTTTAACTATGATACTTCACCTATTATCTTTATTTTGTTATGTTTCAAAAATGTCATCCAAAAATATGACAATGATGAAGTTGTAGATCAAGTAAACCAAACTACGACTGATGGCTCCAAACAATACAATACTGCAATTATATTAACTATGAGTGGTGGTTCCAAACAAAACAATACTACGGTTATATTAACTACGAGTCATGGCTCTAAATAATACAATACTACAGTTATATTAACTATGAGTGATGACTCCAGACAATACCATACTACAGTTATATTAACTACGAGTGATGGTTCCAAACAATACAGTACTACAGTTATATTAACTACGACTCATGGCTGCAAATAATACAATACTACAGTTATATTAACTATGAGTGATGGCTCCAAACAATACCATACTACAGTTATATTAACTACAAGTGATGGCTCCAAACAATACAATACTACAGTTATATTAACTATTAGTTATGGCTCCAAAGAATGCAATATTACAGTCACATTATACTCTTGGTACATCAGTCTCCTAAAAGCTTGCCATCCTCTGGATAAACAATCATTTTGATATACACTTAAATTGTTTTATAAAAAGTCTCCATTAAACAGACCACTAAAAGAATTCAGACATATTTTACTTGTAGTTCTATGACATAAACCAACAGGTGATATTTAACTCAACCCTGACTCTGTCACTTCCCAAGTTACAATCAAAAATATCTGCAGACATCTTGATATGTGCTATATGAAGTATAAGAAACAAGTGACCAGAACTCAAAGTCTAGATTTCTTAATGTAAAACAAGAATCATAGTTTTAACTGAAACTTCAGTAAATGACACTTCTTGGCATGGGTGGCTCGTGCTATTGGACTTTGGGACTGCAGCCCTCCCAGAAAAAAGAAGAAAAAGTGTAGTTGACATTTTACATTTACATTTCATTTTGCCATAAAAAAAGTTCCATTCATTTTGCGTTTTCTAACAATCCCGAAACTAATTTTTTTTTTTAATTTTTTAACAACATAGCAGCATGTAGCATCTGACTGCTGTAAAATGCAGTCCAGATTAAAGAAAAAGCATCAGTGTGATGCCCTGAAGTCTAAGCGGTTTAACCGCACTGTAAATTAGAAGGGGGTTCGGACTGCCACGTCCGCAGGCACGTACGTGACGTGGATGGCTGAATTGCTACTGATTGGTTCTCGCTCTCTTCTCAAAAAAGAGAGCGAAACAATCAGTAGCACTAGCACAGAAGTACTGTACTTGTGTTGTTCAAGAGGTTGGGACCGTTGGATTCAGTGGCGTTGTCGTTGGTGTTAAAAGTTTATTTTTTTTGTCTTGGGCGGCTAAGGGCATGCACTGACTGCAGAGAGAGAGAAGAGAGGAAAACGAGATACATAAAGTAACCAAGGTATGTGCTGGTCTGCTGGAATCGACTCTGTACCCTTTTTTTTTTTTTTTTTTTTTGCTGCAACTGTCTCAAACTCTTATACACTTGCTGCTGTAATAAAAAATGGTAACCTGAAACTAAATGAAGCACACTTACCAATCATTCCTTAATGAAAAATGGCCACGCAATGAAGTCCAAAGATAACTCACTTGATTATTATTAATCAAGTGAGTTATCTTCTCTTTCGGACTTCATGTGGCCGTTTTTCCATCCGGAATTGGTATTGATGTGCTTTGTTTCATTTTAGGTAGAAAAAGCTATATTGACAAGCAATTGAAGTTTTGTTTTTTGTTTGTGCATATAAGGGTTGTGAAATCAACAGCTCTTGTCAACTTGGTCACAGAGCTGTCCTTCTGTGAGAAAAAGCAGATGTTTGTGCACATATTACATCTGAAGAGCATCTCATTTTGTTGTATCTGCTTATCTCAATATTTAATGTAGAGCATTTATAGTGTGCTGTGTAACTCAAAAGTCCAAGTCTGACGAGACTGAGCCATTTGCTGCAAGGCTACAGCTAACAGAGAACATATACGTCATGTGTCAGCTATGTGAGGTATGGTTGAATGATAACACTGTTTTATGCCTTCAGGTTCAAGAACATTAAGCATAGGTGGTATACAAAACCAGACAGAGAGCTGTGTTTCAGATGGCTTGCATACTGAAGGTGAATGGTGTCTCATCAGATCTAGGTCTCACGCTTTATTTTTGCACAAAGGGCAGATAATGCTACTGCTGCTGGACACAGTGCTTGAGTTTGCTTCCAGAGCTACAGATCTGCAGCCTGCCCTAGCTCAATACTTTTCTTTTGCTACTAATTGTGGGGCTCACAATGCTGGTAGCCAGACCCAGGTGCCTGGTAAGACTGAGACTGAAATCAGGTATTATCCAACAGATAGGCCATCATGTGGGCACTATAGCCTTTGACACTGATGACCACTGAATTTAATTATAGAAATCTCTACTGTTGTTCTCCTGCAGCCGTCTGCACAATCTGTATCAACAGTTCTTATGTCTAATGTTTAAGACATATGTTTTAGCTTGTTTCTTTTGCTTTACCACTTTTTTTTCCATTTAATTAAATCTAACTAGCTAATCAACACTGAGCTCAGCATTTTCCTCTGTTAATGTATTGTTGTAAATTATTACTGAATGGCATATGAATGTTTAACTGTGCTGTTAGTTGCTCTTCTAAGGTTTTTTTTCTCTAGTTTGGGTGTGTGTTAAATAGTATAATAGGAGGCTACTATGCTAATGCCCCTGGGGCCCTTACAAGCCTAGTCAAGCGTTTTATCCCCAAAAAGAAACCTCAGTCAGTACTTGTTGCCACTGTCAATGAGGGATACTGGTGGAAGTTGGAAAGCAAAATGTACATGACTGTTAACTTAAGTGACATAAGACAAATCATTAAAAGACTGAAGTTAGAAAGTAATGACAGACATTGGAGTTTCAGACTTCATACACCATTCAGAAAATTCATGCTAATGTAAAACCTGTTATTCTATCACCTTTCTAAGTTTGTAAGAAGAGCAATATTTAAAAATTGTCTTTGTCTCACTTTTATACAAGGTTTTGTCCAGATTTCTTGCTCTAAGAGGTTGAGAGGTATGCTGCAAGATGTATATTGTTGACTCTTATCTGACCTAGGCTAAAATCCACTCATCGTACGTAACCTTAAATAAATGCACACAAGCCTGAGAGATGTTTTATGCTGGCTAATGCAGCTTGAAATACACAGAAGGTGTAAATGGGCTAGGTATACATACAAACATACAGCATATGTCTGCATTGAAAGTAAATGTATGGCAATGTGGATTTTATTTTACTACTTTTACCTTAGCAGACATGTTTGTTATCTCAGTATACTGTTATATATGTTATTGTTATGTATCTATATCTTTATTAGTTGGATCCTTTCTCCCCAGGCCTCATTGAAAAGGGGTTTTATTGCTCAGTCGGATTTTCCCAGTAATCAAATGCAACAAATACATTTCCATATAGCAGCTACCTACACAATATGTTGTTGCAGCTTACTCATGTCTTGGAGAGGAATACAAATGCTAAACAGACAATGGACAGGGTACATGGCAGAGCTAGGTTGGAATCTGAAAACTGTCCAATGGAAAGGAAGGGCAAACTACAATGTATAGCTGAACATGCTATACTGTAAGTAGGCAATATGAGACAGAGAATAGTTGGAGTTTTTTGAGTCTGTCCATATAGGACAAGTGTTTAAGGCCTAGGATCCTCTTTGTGAGGTACATTTGCAGCCTCTTCAGTTGCTTTATGTACCCTATCTTCTACCTGCTCCTTTTGCACTGCCTTCTCAGTTCTGCAAGAAACAGCTTCTTCATCAAGGATTATTGTAAACTCTTTTATTGATGCTTAACCCTATCTGTACTAGTTAGCACTGAATATTAAGCTAGTCCCAGTAATGCTGGCATAACAAGGAATATGTGCCCATTTTAGATGATGTTGGGACAATTAAGTGATATCATCTTGAAAGTCATCCACAGTATCTGTATGCCAGTGAGGCGAGATTAGGTTGTTTTGGATATGTGCTGAGGAAGGGATGATGGGTAAATTGGGAAAAGTATGATAAGGATGAAGCTGCCAGGTAAGAGAAAAAGAGGAAGGCCTAAGATAAGTTTTACAGATGTGGTGAGAGAGGACATGCAGGTGGTTGGTGTGACAGAGCAAGATGCAGGGGACAGGAAAAATTGGAAACTTATCTGCTGTGGCAACCCCTAACAGGAACAACAGAAAGAGAGGACTACAAGCACTTATTTGGAACCAGGTGGGGTCACGTGAATAGTGTTTGCTTGGGAAACTTTAAAACTGTCCCTTTTGAGCCTCCAAGAAAAAGGGGGGGGGGTCCAGTATGACCTGATGTGCTCCAAACCAGACCACAGCTTCTCATCAGGTGCAGATGCAGAAACTGAGTACAAAGTACTGTTTGCAGCATACTGCAGAGGTAAGTCTTCAAACCAACCTGTATATACATGTAACAATGTGTGCTGTGTAGAGTATTTAGCATGTGCCATAGTGACTTGAGCTTTTATTTCAATTAAATTAGTAAGCATGTCCAGCATTGAACCCACAGCACCATAGCCCTACCCGTTTTAGTTGGCCACACCCCTTTCCATTGGCCCCACCCATTCATCTGTCTCCTGCAGCCCCCTTTGATTTGAAGTTATCAGCTGTCACTGCTTCTTGGATCTCACCCAGTAGAACTAACACTTTCTTCTTGTGTATTGATAACAGAAACAAAATAAATGTTTTAATTAGAAAACACTCCAACCTCTGTTCTTTAATATTTAAAAGAGCAACACTCTTTAAGATTACGAACTAAACTGCTTACTACAGTAACACTAAAGCCATAGCAAACCTATTAATAGGAATAATTTATGCTCTACCACCCTACCTCACCACTATTACTGCTCCACAGCTGACTAGTTACAATTCTATTGCATGTTAAGCACCATAAAGTAATGCAGATTGGGGATATTGATTTACATTGGAATGGCAAATACAAGTCATGGCTACACAAACTAGCATTAATTAATAATCTAGCCCATATAGTCAAACATGGACCAAGATCATGTAATGCTACTAACAAAGAGTCAGCTCTTGATAATGTACTATCTAATTTCCCCAAAAAATATCTACTCAGTACAATGCGTGTCCATTGCTATATAATAACCTTGTCTATACATTTGGAAAAAGGAAAAACTTGGTTAATTTGTTGAAGACTGATACACGAATCAGTCAAAATTGTATTACACAATTAGAATGAGAACAACTAGAAAAACATCACATTTTATTGTATGGGATAATTTACAAAATTTGTTAAAAAAAAATCTAATTTCAATAGCACAGTATTTTAGTTTAATTAATTGATCTGATTGTAGTGGATGTCTTTGTAAATACTTTAGTTGTTTTGTTGAATATTATAATAATACCTATTTTTAATTATTTGTATAAAATTGTTATGATATTTCTCTTATATGTTAAAACAATAAACTTGTTTTGAAAAAAAAAAATTGTATTACAAAATTCCATCAATTTTCAATGTTTGAGTACTTTCCATTTGTAAGGATGTTTAAGCATTTATGATGGTTTTATTAAGTCTATAGCCATATTTTTGTTTACCTACAGTTTTGTGTATAATCCAGTATTTGTTTATAAACAGTTCTAGTATTTTTGCCAAAGGGCAGATATTTGTAATGGGGCACAAATCATTAACAGTACTAGGGAACACAATTTCAAATAATCGAATAATACCATTACAGATAAAAAAAAAAAAAAAAAAAAAAAAAACTCCAATACTGATGAGACAAATGACATTTTCCATGACGTCTTTTTGCTAGTGATGACCACAACTTAATACAAAACATGACTCATTTTTCTATTAGGAAGTCTTACAATGAAGGCCTCAAAATTGTTTTAAAATAGCCTAATCAGTACAAATTTTAGACTCATCAGAAAAAGCTACTCCTCTAAAGCAGGCAGCATTAGAAAAAGTGACCTGCACGGCACAATTTTTGGCAACTTCTGTTTTTCACTCTTCTTAAAATACATTCCTTGGGACCTCCTTCAATGTAAATACATCCTTTATGTCAACAACAAAATACTAACCCAAGTTCATGAAATCGAACAAACCTTTTCCAACAAGCAATAGGATGACATTGTGTTATTCTGTAAATGGCTAACTAAAACAAACTCATACTAAATACCACTACAATTATGATAATGCTGTTAAGACCAACAATTAAAACAAATCAACAGCAATGACACACAAAAACCTCCCTCTCTATACAAAAAGTACGCCAATATGCAACTGGATGAATGATTGCCATTTCATTCCCACACTGAAGACATTTAAAAGTGGCATACACATTTTCATACCTACTCACCCTTGAAACTAGACGATCCAAATCCACAAAATATGCTTTTCTCCTGATAAGAGTATGCTCTACCAATGCCATGACAATTATTTCAATTCCATCTTCAAAAAACACAAATTTCATATGAAATGCCACAAAACGTTAAGATTTATTAGTCTTTTTTCTGTCAATGAAAATTGCTACGATATCATAATCCCACCAAGATGTTAAGATTTATTAGTCTTTTTTTCTGCCAATGAAAATTACTGCGATAACCTTCATAAAACTTTTACCTGTAAATGGCAGGTCCTTCTTACCAATTCATTTACTTTATACTCATATATGACTTATATAATCCACCACAGAAAAAAAACAAATATTTATAAACTCTGCATACTCCTTAAGCAAAAACATTTATGCTCACTGCAACCTTAAAGCCTTTTCTAAAAGTCTACCCATGCCACCATACTAATGAGTTCTAATCCTAAACCAGCCCTGAATTCTAATCCTTACTTGAGTTAGCTGTAGGGTTTTTTCAATGGATTGCAAAAGGAAAATGGTTGCTTTCATTTTGCAACTCTTTTTTATTTTTGTGTGGTTTTGTTTTTTACGGTTAGTGAATTCAGCATTTTTTATAATCCAATACATATATGTATATATATGTGTATATATATGTATATATATATATATATATATATATATATATATATATATATATATATATATATATATATGGTTCCCTATCAGAAGCCTGAAACACTATAAGCCTGAAAATCAAAATCCTGAAAACTATAGCCTGAAAATTCAAAATCCCGAAAGCCCAAAATCCTGAAACTCAAAATCCTGAAAACACAAATAATGCTAATATCTCACTATAAAGACACTAATATCTACCAACTGACCCTGACCCTAACCCTAACCCTAAGGTCCGTCACTATCGCACACTCACCTGACCCGCGCCCTAACCCTAACTCACTTAAACCGCCCCTAACCCCAGTATTTGTCACTATTGCATACATGCCTAACCTGCGCCCTAACCCTAACTCACTTAAACCGCCCCTAACCCTAACATAAAACCAACCGCACACTTACCTGAACCCAACGCATGACCTAACACCACAGGGCTAAGAATAGCAAAGCCACAATGACGTCAGTATGTCCATTTTGTGTTTTCAGGATTTTGAGTTTCAGGATTTTGGGTTTTCGGGATTTTGAATTTTCAGGCTATAGTTTTCAGGATTTTGATTTTCAGGCTTATAGTGTTTCAGGCTTCTGATAGGGAACTATATATATATATATATATATATATATATATATATATATATATATATATATATATATATATATATATATCAAACACACATGCACACACACACACACACACACATATATATATATATATATATATATATATATATATATATATATATATATATATAGAATTGTCGCCTCACAATAAAACGCTGTCCGGTTCGATTCTCAGCTAGAGCGTCTTCTGTGTGGAGACATGCATGAATGGGTGCACCTTTGTTGAAGGTTGTGCATCAGGGCTGGTAACTCGGCATGTAAAAATCAACTACCAATCATTAGGGGGCCGGAGTTCCGCTGTGGCGACCCATAACCGGGAAAAGCCGAAAGACTCAACTATATATATATATATATATATATATATATATATATATATATATATATATATAATTAAATGTCAGTATTCTGACTGGCAGAAAACAAATTTATTTATTTATTTTACATTTGTTGACTGGGAAAGTCCGACTGGACACATGCCCATTTACAGTGGAGGCCTGAAGAGAAAAGCTCCATTTTACATACAATGCAGTAACATACAAAGAATACAGCAGTATACAAAGCAAATATAGAAGGATTAATATGAATCTACAGTACTATGTGATTATACTTCCTAGGACATTTTTACATAGTAGTTTAGTATTTACTAAGGATACATTTCTTAGAAATTAAGTAATTTTATAAAGGTGTAATGTTTTCAAAAGGTAGCATTAAAAATAGAAACTTGATTAGAAGAGTAGTTTTTAGTATCTTTGTTTTTACCCAGGGGTGTTACAGGAGCATAGCCATTTGTTAGAAAGATGGGTTTTGAATAGTTTTTTAAATTCAGTAGTGGAGGTATTGGATGTGAGGGTGGCTAGTAGAGAGTTCCAGAGTTCGGAGATGCAGTAGCTATAGAGAGATTTCCCTGCTTCCATTTTATAATTGGTGACCTCAAGAAGGTTAAGAATATTAGATCTCAAAACTATTTTTGTGGCGTAAGGTTGTATAAGATGTTGGAGGGCTGGGACATTGTCTGGTTGGTGGTATAGCACGTGCTAGTGACAGTTGATTGAGTTGCAATAGTTGAGGGAGTTCTAACCAGTTTATTTTTAAGAGCAATACAGTAATGTGTTCTATATGTACATTCAGTGGCAAATCTAGCTATTTTGTTGTAACAGGATTATAACCTGTTAAGATCAGATTTACGGAGGTTGGTTAGTACTGGGCAAGCATAGAGAAGGGTGGATAATAGATGTGTCCTGGCTACTGTGATTCTAATTGTTTAGAGAAAAATTGTTTGCAATGATAGAGCAGACCTAGTTTTTTATGTACTTTCTTGAATGACTGGTGAAAACAAAATAAGTTAAAAAAACACATATCTCTACACAGGTTTACCTTCATTTTGTCTGAGTGGTTTGTGCGATGTCCTTCCATCGAAAGGACAAACACAAAACACTTACAACGGCCACTCACATATGTTCAAATGGCTACAATGCAAATGCAATTACCCATTCAAGCATATGGGACTAATGTCAAAAATGGATTTCAGCAAAACCATTTTCGACATTTGTCCTCGGAAGTGTTCCGTAATTAGCTCTAAAGAGTCACACAAAAGGATGATTGTTCATGCCATCTGTGACAAAATGAGCTTAAACCCTTTACATATCATTGTTTTGCAAACTACAAATCATCTACTGTTACCATCAATCACATTCAAATATCAGTTATTGCTTGTTAAAGTATCACCGACTTAAAGTTACAATCATAATTTTTTATGACATTTTAAGATGGCCCTTAGTGACTCGTTTCTACATTAATATTGTTTACTTGAAATTGATATTTGTATATTCCTCACAGCCATCTTAGATGTACTGTACTTGTATGTGAACATCACAACAATAGATATGAAAATAAAAAAAAAAATCCTCGACTACATATTTTAATAGCTTTCTTTACTTATTCCATGGCACAAGTTAGGACAAGAAATAAGCAAGGAAGCAAGACGTCAACATTATAGAAACCATAAAACCAAAATGCAACTTTATGCTGTCATAAAGTTTTCACTTATGGACGGGTTTTTGGATTGAACAATATATGGAACAATGAAGTATTTTACTTGAAATACAAACATGAGAGAAATAACTTGACGGGTTGGTAATGTGTTTCACAACTTCTTGGTTCTTTTTAGTGTCAGACATTCTGAACAGACTGCACTGATGCATTTTATTGCCATAGGTATTAATTCTGCAAAATAACACCCTGGAGGAAAAATTCTCTCTAGGTATATTATGCAACTTCATGCTTCAAGGCTCAGTTAAAGGTACGCTTGTCTTTAAGACAGCAGCTTTGACTGCTCCTGCTGACATAGCCTTTTCATTGGCCATCATTTAATTTTATTAGCTTCATGGCTTTTCACTCCACTCCATTTTGTACTCTACAGCAGAGATTAGGTATCACTCACTTGCCTGCCTTGCAAGAAATGGGGCATATGTGGTTTCCTTTAGGCTAGATACATAAGTCATGGCAGGATCTTTGGACTAATGAATACACTTCGATTATTCTTTACATAAATATATATCTTTTCAGAAATAAGACCACATAATCAAAGCTGCTATATTTCTAAATTTGATTGTGGGCTTCTCCCAGTCTGGATCCTGACTGACTGCTTCGGTCTTTGCTACAATTTTTAATGGTATAATTAATGAACACATGCTATCTTAACATGATCATCTTCACTAAACATTGTATTCAACTTCATTATATCTGAGCAAGTAAAGACACCAAACAAATGTAATGTATGCTTTAGCATCTGAATAATAAAAAAATAAAATAAAATAAAATGAAATAAATAATAGATGAAGCAATTTTAAGGCATGATACTAACTGCAAAGGAATTTTGTAAGCAGTCTCTTTCCAAACAGCTGGAATGTTTGGTGACTTTTAATTGTTCTGCACTGTGAACTCAACCTAGCCCATGAGGCCTATCTTAAAGATTTGGACTACATCCAAGACTGATAAAGCATAATGTGTCTTTACAAAGACATTGCCAAAGTGACTTGTTACTGTGATATAACCTCTTCCTGCTGAGGTATGATTTTTTTTTCTCTAGCTCTCTTCAGGGTGTCCTGTATCAGCTACAATTTATTTTTTCTGTAATGTCAGTCCATCTCAAAAAGAAGCATAGTCATTATTACTCTGGAAGATAAATGCATCAATTACAAAGTTAAGCATCGTAAACACAAATGGAAAGAGCTGATTTGGAGTTTGAGAAATAAGAAAGTTGAATATTGTTGCTTGTGCATAGCTATTACACCAAGCATTCACAATCCCTATACCTGTAGTCCTTTTTGTGCATTACAATAATAAATGTGAAGAAAATTTAAACTTTATAATGCATGTGCTATGAGTCCTTACGCTATGCAAATCAGAGTACAAATAATATTCTGGCAAACATACACGAGCACATACACATGCATATAAACAAAAGCATGAATGGACACAGACCCATAGATACACACACACACACACACACACACACACACACACACACACACACACACACACACACACACACACACACACACAAAATCACATATCACGTTCTTAGAATTTGAAAATAAACTACAATGTATCCTTCACACACATGTGTTATCTGATTATTATGCCTCAGGTTTGTCACAATACTTTTGCAGTTAACACACTGGTCTACTGAGCACAATAGGAATTTGAACTTATTAACCATCAGCAACAAAATCATAATAATAATAATAATAATAATAATGATTTTAATGATAGTACTGACACATTCCAATTTTCAAGAATGTTGGGTTTGAAGGATGGTGTGTTGTGTTAATGTACATGTTAGAAAACAGTCATAAATGGTATACAATCTTTTTAATCTCAACTGATTAGGAAAAAAGACTCAGAAGCTCTGATTCTCTCCTGGTTGACTAGCAGTAGCTGAGCCATTTTGTTAAGCGATACTAAAGCTGGAAACAGCTATACTTCCCAAAGTCCTTATTTTATTGCTTTGCAAAGCTACAATTATGAATACAAGTATGAAGTTCAAAATCCAATTATTTGACAGGGGTATGGATTTTTATGTCAGATTTATTAAATTAGCTGTAGTCAAGTTGAGGTTGAAATAATCCTGATTTCTCTGGTACATAGTTTTAAGGGCAATGCAAGAAGCTTTATCACCGTCAGATGTGCAATAAAGTTAATAAGTTAGAACAATAGTTTCTGTTGATTTGGAGTAATCTGTGTCCATAAGCAGGATATGATAAAGGTATCACTTTTTGTTTTTACTTGTCCCTTCTTGTGCAAATGCCATTTTTATTTTATTTTTTGTAACATTCTACCTCAGTTTTCAGTTTTTTGAACATCTGATAAATAGACATTATTATTATTATGTTCTATTTAGTATATTTTTGCTTGTATAACTTTGCCGTATCACCATATATTGCTGGGATAGATAATATAACACAAGTTAAAATTTAAGCTTACATAATAACAAAAATATTAATGTCTCTACTTTTGCAATCTAAAATAATAAAAATATTACTTTTATAATTCAAAAATCTTTCTTATTAATTTCATAAATCAGATTTCTTTCTTTCTTTGTAGACTGTCCCTGGTATTCAGAAACAAGCAATTTGCTATTGAGATATATCTCCCTTTGAGTATGACTTGTAGTGTCATATGGCCAGAAGACCATTATAAATTAACTATCTGGAAATTTATGGTCTACGCCACCCACTAATTAAAAAAAAAAACTGAAAGACAAAATGGCAGACCCAGCACAGAGGGAGAGAGGGAGAGAGAGAGAGAGAGAGAGAGAGAGAGAGAGAGAGAGAGAGAAAATCTGATGACTACAGCTGGCACTGATGCAAAGAACACTTTCAAGAAAGTAGCATGTACACACCTAAGCAAATGAACATGTGCTACATATCATTAGTATGAGATAGCTTGAAAGCCAAATTAACATGCCCATCAATGTTTATAGCCATCCTTGACCTTTAATATGGGCAGATTGCATACATAGGAAAGTAGCAATAGGGTTACAGTAGGCAGAGGTGAGTTACCCAAGAAAACATGAAAGGTAATATAAGAATGGGAGGGTGAAAGAGGACAGCTATAAACCCTTTTTCAGAGTCTAGAACCCATTTTTTCTTTTGCTTTTTAAGAAGGGAAGATGGGAGGTTGGCATAATGGTTAAGGTATTTACCTTATACATACAAGGAGCAGGGTTTGATTCTCACATGGGGTGATTGGCTAGGCTTAAAATGGCTCACAAGGGCAGTTAGCCTAGTACTAATCTATGAACCTATGAACCTATGTAACAATAAGACATGGGATGCAAATGGTGAGGTTTAAAGGCAGGGACATCCAAGCAATCCTAAAACAGAGATGGAGATTGACACAGGAAGTCATGATATACTTGGAGAGATGACAGTGGAAATGCTGATATGCAGACAAAGGGAGGCCACTGCTGGTGTGGGGAATTGGATCAGGCGAGAGATGGCAGACAAATAAGGAAAGTTGGTATAATAAAGCAATAACCGATGACATGGTGTGGTATATTGAAGATTTACCCACGGTTGGTGTGGTTTAATCATAAGGGTAAAGCCCGAGTGATTAAACAAAGGCAACCATGGGTAAATCTTCAATATACCATAACCACAGAGTTGGTTATTGCTTTTATACAATGACATTATTTAAGAAAAAAAAAATACTTACTTTTCTTAAATAACGTCTTTGTATAATGGCGGATTACTGTTCTTCTGCTGGTTGTGGTATACTGCTTCTTCATTTTGATGTACTGCGTATGCGTATGGGACTTGCATTCTCATGCATACCCAGTACATCAATGCTTTGAAACTGAAGCAACGGAGAAAATAAACTCTTTGTTGCGCTGTTTTTTCTCTCTTTTTTTAATTGTAAAAAAAAAAAAAAAAAAGGTTTTGGGGCACTTTATACCAACGGAAAAAAAGTCCAGGCGACCGAATCTTTTTCCATTGGTATATTGTGGGATTTACAGTGGGCATGCTGGTTGGGCTGTACCAATCAGTGTGCATGTTTTTGAACAGTAATAGGGAGTCATTGTATAATATACCTTTATCCACACAGCCTGGAATACATCCAGGAAGATGTCAGTCATCACCAAGACCACCATACCTAATTGGACCACAACTGATGTGGCAGTGGTGTGACTCAGTAAGCCAGAGGAGGACTTTCTCCAGACAGCTGATTTAGGCTTCCAGATATTGGTCTACCAGCTTCCACATTACCTCTACAAATCTCTGTATATTGCAAACTAGACACAGGTGGCAATACCACCAAAGTGAATGACGGCCATCCTCTCTAGTGAGTGACTGCCAAGGTGCCCCATCACAGTGGATAGGGAGAAAGACTTGAGTCCAAGTGGACCTCTGCAGGAGAAGGCTGACACTGGTGGAAGCAAGATGAATTGAGTAGCATCTCTGGCAAAGTTGTGGCAGATAAGTATTGTGCAAAATAGAAATACAATGGAGAAAAATTAAACAATAAACAGGAAAAGACAATAAATGATAGGAAGAAAGAGTAAGACAGGAAGAGAGAAAAAATATTACAATTTTGTATGTGACACATGACCTATCAGATCGCTATGCAGCTTTATACTACAAAAGCATAACATATGCTAATATGATGCATAAGAAACTCCTGCCTACATGCACTAACACATGGCCTTATGGCATTCCTCTAAAAATGCTTTGCTCAATAACTCTGGACAAATCTAAAATAATGGGTGTTGGAGGGTCAAGATTAAGGACAGATTTTCAATATCACTCATATAAACATAGAACATAGCTAGAATAACAAATTTTGTATTACCATGCATTTTCTGAGGTTTATGAAGTCTGAAAGTCAAATGTCTGTCATCATGAAGTGACTGCTGTTCTCAAAGAATTGCTAAATAGTTTATTTTATAAGGAAAGACCAAAACATGAGGCAAACATCTGGACATTCTGTAAAATTATGAACATTTGAGAGCCATGCCTTTCTACAGCTAAAGAATACAAAATTAAAGACTTCCTTTCCATTGTTCTTAGGTAAAAATGAATGGGCAGTATGCCATCTGTATTTTATCTTTCTGCCATATTAGTTGAACTATTGGCAAGCCACATCCCTGTACTGCCACAGTCCAATATTCCAAAACTGCAAGACAGCAATCCACATAGTTTTAACAGTTATTTATTATCACTGTCCACTGTCTGTGCATTTCTTCCAATCTAGCCATTGTGTTTTGTATAGTATAAACATTTCCCAGTTACTTACAACGTTTTTAAATTTGTTTAATATGCATTTCAGACCATTGTCTGAAATAAGAATATCAGGTGTCTCTAGACTATAAAAGATAGATTGTAATGCTCAAATCTCACCTGTACATATTGTGCCTATAAGTTTGATTATTTCAGTCAATATGTAATTATAATGCACGCATTCAAGAAGCACCACTTCTCTGACCTGGAACACATCTGAACCCACCACTTTCCAAACACAGCATTGAAGTGGGTATGCTAGTATCTCCTCTTTAGAATTGTTGGAATGGAATGCACTGAATATGGCACAGATCAGTACTACATTTTATAGTCCCGGAAAAAGGACTGCAACTTTTCATCCTTCTTCCTTTCACTTTAATGTAGCCAGATGTGGCTTGTTTTCTTCCAAACTTTGTTTTTCTCAGCTGATTGGAGATTCTGATATATTGTTGGCATTCAACAATGAGTACTGGACACAACTATATGTGTATGTATCCTCCATATATAATTATATATATATATATATATATATATATATATATATATATATATATATGTGTATATATATATGTGTATATATATATATATATATATATATATATATATATATATATATATATATATATTGTATCCTCCATATATAATTTTTTATATATATATATATATATATATATCTATATATATATATATGTGTGTGTGTGTGTGTGTATTTTAGATGGCCTTCCTACCATTGCAACACCTTTGACTAACTGCATTTCTAAATCAACATTTGTGCACCTCTGAAATTAGTTTACTTTTTCTTCTTCCACTACTAATGCCACTATTATCCAAAGATGTTCCAGTTCTTCTTTCCTCTGTGATTATTAGTATCTTCTGTATATAGCACCATGTGTTGTTTGGCTATATCTTTAAGGTTGTACTTTGTAGCTTTAGTACTACTATATTGTGGAACATCAGAAGCACCTTGTACAAAACTCTGGGAATATGCTTTGCAATGGACTAGTTTGATTATCTAACTAATGTATTCTCTTATAATAGTACAACTTGTATAGCATTGGGACTGGCATCTAATTGCAGCACAACTGGTTTATTCACATAATAGTAATTCAGTGTTGGCCCTTCTGTACATACTCTCTTGAACATCTTAAAATTCTCACAATTCACAGCAACATTCTAAGGCTACATAGTCTGTAACAGTTTTCTTAAATGCACAGTTGTCTGAGATGCATTTGATACAAACTTTCACCATATCAAAAAACATCAATAGTACCAGTTTGCCTTCTGAAATTGATATTCACATGAATGCTTTGATTTCTCTGCAATAAATTCAGAACCTCTGCTATTTAACTAAAGGCCATATATTTCATATCTGTAAGTGTGACTGTATATGTGCTCTTATTTAATCTGAAATTATACTGTCTTAATCTACTCAGGACTATTATCATTCTCTAATCATGCTCTTTCTGAGTCTGATCTAGCACTAGTGTTTTATCTGTTATTAAATACGCATTCCAATATTTAAGTGCAGCTCTTTGGAACACCTCCAGTAATGATAAAATAGCAGGTGGAAGTCTAAACAATATGTGTTTTCAAAATGGCACATTATATGCACACAATATAGCTTTATTTTGGAATTCTTTAAAAAAAATCAGTGGTTTTCATCTACTGCTGGTATAAATATAGCATTTACCAATATTGAGGCATAAGCAATGGTGAAAACTGTTTCTTACTCACTTTATTCTGACCATGCAGATCAGTGCTTTCTATCTTTACAACAGTGATCATACTATTTATTTTTTCTGTTAGCTCCAAGTGCAGCTTAATGATAGCAAAGTTTCCATGTGCGTCAGTTCCTATTCAGCTTCACTTGTGAAAGCTAGCATTACTTTTATGTAAGCACGCTGCACTGACTCTGCATCACACTTTATTCATATACAGTTATGTACTATTATCTTAACATGTGTCCTAAGTCTATAACCAAGTCTGCATAGCCATGTAGATTATCTCTGCAATGGATCTGCTCAGTATTTGAACTATCTTTGGGACTTTGCTAGCTTTTGGACAGACATACATGTTGTTTTTTTACTATAGCATTCTTACCTTATCAAAACCATATATTCCAAAATATTTGTACTATTAAGTCTATTTATTTGAAAAAGGAACAACAAGCCTTTTAGTCATGTGTTTCCCTGTCAGTTTTATTTTTGTTTAAATTAAATATTTTCTCGCAACTCCTGTTATATATTTTTTAAGAATTTCAAATAAACTCCTCATACAAGGTACACTCCTTAGTAGTGTTTGATAAAATGGTGATATTCAATGCCCAGAATAATTTTAACAAAGTACACTTTGTGAAAAAGAGAAATAAAAGTTGGGCGGCAACTCAGTGTTAGGCCTTGTCTTATTTCTAGCCCCAGTGCAAATGATTTTCTGAGAAGATAAGACTCAAGTTTACATAACTTACTGTAATTAATTCTCAGTATTTCTTCTCAAGCGTGTAAAATACTCCAGTATTTCTTCTCAAGCCTGTAAAATACTCCATCCCTGGCTAAAATACTATTTTGTCTCACTTAATTATTTATTAACTACTCCAGCTTTTTTTTGTTTTGACACCAGCTGATATTTTATGCTTTCTCTTTTATTACTAACTCATCTCCTCTGGCTATTTTATATTCATGTTCCCACCACGTAAGGTGTACTTATATTTTTATTGTTAAATGTTGCTGAATGTATGCTGCACTTATGTATTCATAAATTGTTGAATTTTTGGTTTATTTTCTGCTCTACAACGGTTTAGAATGTGTATTGAGACGTATGAATTCATGTGGAGCTTTTCATTCTATGCCTCCTCTGAAAACGGACTCTGCCAGTTAGATCATCTTAGTAAGCAATTATAAATCAATAATTCAATCAACCATCAATAATCAATGAATCAATCAATAAATAAATAAGTACATTCCTGTCTCATTGCCACAGATGAATTTTTGATAAGTCACAGCTTCAAGTACTTTCACTTCCGTGGTACTAATGGACAGCCAGTTATCATATTTTTATTTATAGCAATACAATTTCTTTTAAACACACTTTTCAATGTACATATTTTATAGAAATGTCCTTTTTTAGAGCAGACTGTGCTGAGTTGATTAAATGTTACACACTTTCTGTAATGTGTATACAATTCTTCCAAGGCTTAATTCTAATGATGTGATCAGTCTGCCCTGTTTCATTTTGACTGTGCATTGCCATATTTTTATTTAACATCCATTACTTCCTTAATACACTCTACTTTTATTTGTCATTGTGTCTTTATTTTTTGTCTGACACTTCATTTCATATCTGTCTGTCTGTTACTATATTTAATTATTTTAACTACATAGTAGTAATCTCCCCTGTTCTGCATGCATCCATGCTTTTTTAAAAATGCCAGGTTTATCTTTGTCAACACGCTTGCTTTTTGTTTCATCATTTATTATGTGATAAATTATTCCATCTCTTATTAAAGAATTATGTGGCACACCATAGGCTCTGTCTTTGTCTCTTTTCTTCATCTCAATATTATGTACACCTATGATCTATGTAGAAACTTTGAACTTGTAAAGAACACATGCCAAATAAATGACAAATTATTTCTAGCTTCACAGCAATTATTGAATTTATCTACAAGTTCCCTAAATCCTACTACTTTGCTTTTCTACTGTTCAGCAAGATAAGTTTTTAACATATTGATTTGGCTTCTTCCACAACAACATGCAGAAATTCAGCACTGTGAACTGTTTCAGGATTCCTGGACAATGCACTTGCCATAAATAATAAATAAAGCATCTGTATTTGTGGCATCTGGATTTGAGCTACATTTTCATCTTACAGTCCAAGTATTCCAGGAGGGACCAGGGAAGCCTTATTTTCAGTGAAAATTATGCTTCTATATTTCTACATAAAAAAACACTTGACATCAAGCATATTCCTTTCATTTTACAATTGAATGTCTTCAGCTTTCACAGCTATTTCATCATTAAAGCTTAATGTCACATCAGGAGACTTAATAAAAAAACATACGGAGATAATAGATGTAGTCTAACCTCCATTAAGCAGTTCTATACTACAGCTGAATTCTGTGGAACTTCTATGCACCAAGTGGCATGCAAGTAAATATTGTTATCTCAATGACATTTAAATCTTCTTCTTCTTCTTTCGACTGCTCCCGTTAGGGGTCACCACAGCAGATCATCTGTTTCCATTTGTTCCTGTCCTCTGTATCTTGCTCTGTCACACCAACCACCTGCATGTCCTCTCTCACCACATCCATAAACCTTATCTTAGGCCTTCTTCTTTTCCTGTTACCTGGCAGCTTCATCCTTAGCATCTTTTTCCCAATATACTCTGCATCCCTCCTCACCACATGCCCAAACCAACATAATCTTGCCTCTCCGGCTTTGTCTCCAAACCTTCCAACCAGGGCCGACCCTCTAATATACTTATTCCTAATCCTCTCCACCCTCGCCACACCCAGTGCAAATCTTAACATCTTTAACTCTGGCATGTCCAGCTCTGACTCCTGCCTTTTTGTCAATGCCACTGTCTCCAACCCATATAACATAGCTGGTCTCACTACCTTCTTGCAGACTTTCCCTTTCACTCTTACTGGTATTTGTCTGTCACAAATCACTCCTGACACTCTTCTCCACCCACTCCATCCTGCCTGTACTCTCTTCATAATGACATTTAAATATAGATGCCCAATGCCTGACACAACCATAACATTCTGGTTAAGGGATCAGTGTAGTGATCTGTCTAAAACTTTACACATTGCCAAGTCAAAGAATGCTATCACTGTCTTTAGCAACAGTATCCCTGAGCTTATTCAGAAAAAAAGGAAAATTACCTGTTACAAGCAGGCTTAACTGCAAATAACTGAGACTCCTACCTGCATTGGTAAGAAGAAACTCACTACTCATGGTCAGAGGATCCAGATTACACATTCTGTGAAGTAATAGAAAGCAGTACAGACCACTGACAGAAGACAACCACTTGGAGTGAAATTCTGCCTTCTTATGAAACAGGTGTTCTTGACAAACAACCTAATGATTATCCAGCCAAAACATGACCACATGGCCAGCATGAGGTCAGATCTTCACCATTTATGCTAAGGAATTTCTCCAGCCTGGCCTGGCTTATATTTTTTATACGTTCATAGCTTTCTAGGTAAGATCCAGTCAATCATTCCTCACACCATTACAAGTCTAGCCAAAACATTTATTCAAAATACCTCACCCCCCCAATTCTTATAAGAAGGGAGATAAGATAGACTTGTGGAAAGTATATCTATTCAAATATCTAGAATTTCCTCGAAGGTGGCTATTGTGCAACCCTGCTTTATGTGTAGTGAAGGCTTGTTACAGAAGTGATGGATACATTGAGATATGACCTGTATTTCTCTGTGTGTTATTTATCTGCTGATGAAGGTTTACTTTGTTAACTGGATATTTGAGGTAACATTTATTTTGTAAAGTAATAGAATTTCAGTGAGGGTATGTTCTTCTATGGCTCAAAATGCTAGACACAGATCCCCATAACAAAGTCAATAAGAGAGTGAGCAGAGAAACAGGGCTCCCAGTCTGTTGTGATAACTAAGATTTCTGAAGACACTGTTCTCTTTATTCATGACTCTGAGATCTCTGAAGTTGAATGACATGTTTAGATAAATGCAGGGCAAAAGGAGCATTATATTCAGTCTTTGTTTTAATAAAATGTGTGTAAAAGGGAATTAAGACTTCTTTGGATTAAGAGGAAATGCATTTGGAAATTAGCTGAGGCAAATAGAAGGCATTCTAAAATACTACAGAAACATGAAGGTTAACAAAAAGGACTTATCAAAAAGACTGCTTAGATCCCTAACAGCAGCGTCTCATTGGATAGATGTGTTATCCATACAGTATGGCAAAATGTTTTGTTTATCAAAATGAGACCATTGTCCTTGCACCAATTGTTAATATGGTCTAATCCACATTGCAATTGCAATTGTGAGTCAGTGGAATATAAAATAACAATGCTCGATTTCCATTCATTTGCAGACTTAAATAATCATAGGACAGGACTGTCGACCTGAATGTCTGAGAAATAGATTGTAAATAGAAGAGGGTCTAACACTAAACCCTGTGTTATACCACTGTTAACATTTTTGCTTTCAGAAGTAATGTCTGCAACTCTAAACACACGGGTTCAGTCACACAACTAGTTAGTGATTGACCACATACAAAAACGATTAATATTAAGATTTACAAGTCTGTCAGTAATGCTTGAATGGGAAATAGCATCAAATACCTTGACAAGGTACAGCTATGCTGTATGTACTGCATAACCATTATGTTCTGATATGGTTACTTTTGCAAAGATATTAATGTGATTAAAGAAGCATGGCCCTCCTTTCACAAGGCCAAATTGAAACATTTCCAGTGTTAAGAGATATTTCAAGATCCAGGTCAGTGATGTCTAAGATAATCCTCCCATTGATTCTAGATCTCGCTATTGTTAAGAGAAGCTGCAAAACACTGAAAATGTTTGTCTCCTCTCCCCTACTACAACAGTGTACATGACACCCTCCCATTGATTCTGGACTGCACTCTTCTTCAGAGAAGCTGTAAAACACTGCAAAGTTGTATGTTCTCCTTTTCTGAATTATTCTCTGCCCTATGTAAAACTGATTGCAGTACTAAGTGGCATGCACATTACTTGTGGTATCTCCACTATTTCCCCTACATGTATGTCCCTGTTATTTTCCCCTAGTCTATAGTCATTGATGTACCACCTTTTTTACAGTATAACAGTTGGCCTTTGCCCCTTGTACCCATCCTAGTAACCTATGCATTTTTCCTCTGCATCTAATCGTAGAACAATTACTTGAGTAGTGGTCAGCCTATACAGTAACACAAACAGACAATGGCCACACCAGCATATTTCTATATGACTGCCTGAATTTCCCTGTAAAATAGTTTCTCCCCATAAAAAAAAACTGAAGCATTGTAGTCACTTAAAATTCTGCTTCAGTTAATACTGACCTGACCCACTCTTCCATTTCACTGATTAGCTCCCAAAATCTAACCCACTCTCACTGCACCTAAACTTATACTGACATAGTTCCACCCTTTCTTACCTCCATCCAGTCACAACCTATCCTTCTCCATCTACATATTCACACCCACTTCTACTCTCTCCCAACATGCTTATACATTCTGCCACACCTATCTATCTATATTCATTCACCATCTTCCTATACGTCACTATTGAACACATTTCAGTAAATATTTACTCCCTTGCTTTACCCTCTCCTTTTCCTACACCACCCCATCATAACCATGCTTTCACTGAGAGCACTCACTCTCACTCATTCACTTTACATCATACTTTTATTTTCTCTAATGCATATCACTGCTCTAAACCCAATCTCTTTGCCCTCTAAATTTTCAACTACCACAACTTCTTTATCTACCCAATTTGAAAGCTATGCAGCTATATCTGCTGGCCTCTACCAGATAAAACCCTCTTCCAATACAAAGTGATAATTATCTCTATCATATATAACCTCCATTTTATCAGAATAAACAACTCCACCACCTATTCTCAAGCACACTACAATAAATCTCCCACTAAACAAAAATAAGCCTACACAATTAATTTTACTACTGTGCCTTTATGTGGTGCCATACACCCCAATCCAGGTCCTGCTTCTAACAGTCCTACTATACTCCCATTCAAAAGTAATACATGGTAACCCTTAATCTCCAAAGCATTTGAAACAAAATTCCTAACTTTCACTCTTGGATCACTCATAATCAACCTGACATTATTGCTGCCATTGAGACCTGGTTAAAGCCTTCCATTAAAGATTCTGAATTTTTACCCCAGGTTTTCAGACTATAAGATCTGACAGGCCCCGCAAAAAAGGAGGGGGTGGACCATTCATTTTTTCCGATACCTACAACATAGTTCCTAAAACGAACCCTGTTCCACAATTTTCCAATGTCGAAATTCTCATTTTTCTCCTAAAATTGAACCACTGCAAAAATCTGTGCATACAATTTCTTTACATACCCCCTGGCAAGAACATTCCCTTACTAGAAAATATCCTAGCATGGGTTTCTACTAATATCAAAGATGCAACTGCAGTCCTAGACGACGTAAATTCAAATTGGCTGAACCTCAACTCTAAGTTCCTCTCTACAAATATTAATCTGTTCAACTTTACACATCTCATCAATTCCCTAACCTGAGCTAATAAGTACAATGACAGTGGATCTATCTTAGACTGGATTCTAGTCACTGACTCCAACAAAATATCAGAAGCTGGCACTCTCGCAAAAAACATGAGTGATCATCTTTCTGACTTTATTATTCTGTACTCCCTCTCTTGTCATAACTAGCATCTATACAAATAAATAAGAATCTTGACTAAATTTAACCTGTTTACATTCATTGATATTCTAAAAAAGATAAACTGGCATATCCTAAAAACATACACACTTGACACACACTCAACTATTTCAACACCAAATTTTTGAATGTGCCCTTCCACACAAACAGAATCAAGTCATATTATGCCCCATGGCTATACAAACTTACTAAAGATCTTATGCTCACCAGGGATAAAATTTGGAAATGGTGGCAAGCAGATAAAACACTCTACACCTGTTAAAATTGAATCAACCCCATAATCAGGCAAAAAGACTAGTCAAGAAAGACAAAAATGAATATTATTTAGAACTGCAATCTAGAGACAGAAAAAACAACATATTTGGAATTCCATTGCACTCATAAATCCATTTACAAAAAGCAACCTATGTCCACATTCTGACAAATCATCTCTAGAAATATCCACCCTCTTTAACTTGTTCTTTATCAGTTCTATAGCTAACATTATTGCTATGTTTCCCCTATCAAATTGTAGCCTGTGCAACATATCAAAAACATTCCACTGTTTCCCCCATTACTACACCCTCCAAACATACCCAGGAAGAACACAATACCAACTCTACACCCACATTCACTCTAATCCCATTCCTATCTCCACTATATAGAGATTTCTGAAACTCAAACCTTGCTCTAATGCTCCTAATAACTTACCTTCAGAATATTTAAAACCTGCAACAGATACCATTACCTACCCCATATGTATACTTCTCAACAGATCCATTTGGGAACCCTATGTCTGCAAAACCTAGGAATTCAGATCAAGGGGGCACGCCTATTCTCTGGGCAGCCTCAATTACATGTGTAATGCATGCAGATTTGTAGTTAAGCTGTTGTCTTTGAGTTATTCTTCCTGAGTTTTATTTTTCTTTTGGAATATGCACCTGTGATAACTTATCATTTCTAATCCTGGAAGACTGGTGTCAGATAACCCATTAAGCTACAATGGCTGAAGTACAACAAAACTAGTAACAAAACCTGCACCTCTAAGTGACCTCAACCAGATGCAAGCGCCAAAGTATGTCACAAACAGCAGATACTCTTTAAACAACTTATTGAAGATTGGTTAAGCTGTTTTATCTCAAAACATAGACTTTATCAGAACTAATAGACTAAAAAATAACTAACACATTTAAATCCGGAGAAACCACTTGACTTGAAGTTAAAACTGCATCATTTCCTAGTCCGTTAGTAAAACCCCATGTATTGTGTATGACCCACTTAAAAATGATCACTAGTACTGCATTTTAAAAGAGATATTCAATCATAACTGTATGTATATATACACAGATTACTGTTATTATTAAATACTAAATGCATAAGGATATAAATATATTTATGAAAATAATAAGTTATTTAAACACCATAACATCCATAAATAATAGAAATTCATGGGCATTTTTGAAAAAAAAAAAAATGAAAACAGCCCATGTTGCTTTAGTGGTCGCCACAGCGGAACTCCGGTCTGCTAATGATTGGCAGTAGATTTTTATTGTGCCGAGTTGCCAGACCGATGCCCAACCTTCAGGGAAGACATGCCCATTCATGCATGCCTTTTAGATACCACTCAACTGTGGGGAGGACATGCAGATTCCACACAGGAGGCACTCCAGCCCAGAATCGAACAAGAGAACCTCTTGCTGTGAGGCAACAACACTACCACTGTACCACCGCAGCGTCAAAGAAACAGTACAGAAACAACTCAATTTAAAATAAAATCAATCACAAAACTGACTAAAAATCTTTTAAAGTTTCACTGCCCTAAATTTTAATGCAGGGACTAACAAAACCTATTCAAATAAGTTCTATATATCCCAACAAGGTTTCTCACTGCCCCCCCTGGGATTCTGATCAACGTGTTCAATCACCCAAAATAAAAATAGACTTGTCTTAAAATATAAGGTATGTTTATGAAGTGCATTGATCATTAACCGCTTACTGATTTCATAACTATGTTCATTTATCCATGTTTTCAAGGCCCTTTAGTTCTTACCCACATAGAAAGAAAAACATCATGAACAATAGATTAAATGCGTTCCTCCCTTCAACCAGCAATTAAAATAGTGACTGACCTGAAGTGTTCTACCCAAAGTGAGAATATTTAGAGAATCTAGTTGGCAATGTAGGGGCATTGTTTGCACATGCTTCAACTAAATGTTCCTCTCCATCTAGAAATTTCATCAGGATTGAATTTGTTATCCTTCTTCTCTTTAATATTTTGTCCCCTTTTGTAAGCAAACAAAGGATTGTTTGAGAAAATTTGTAAGGTGCAAGGCATATGGGAAAAATATTCCAGTATTTAAATATAATATCCTGTAAATGCCTGGAATACTGACCACATTTTAAAATAATGTTCTGATATAGTCATCTGCATTATCTGCATTGACTAATGCTTCTGAGGTAGTCAAAATACTCCCCATTCTTGGGAGTTAACACTTTTTTTATGGACAGAAAGCCAGATGACAAAAACAAATCATAGGCAATGTCTCTGTAACTTAGGATTTCTCTGTTTCCTTTTTAATATAAGTCGTTCTCCTTCATGTAGTGTGTTGCAGCAGTTATTAACTATGTATTTGGTGCCATGCAACCAGTTAGAATTCATTCAGCTTGCGTGGTTGTCTCCTTGAGTTCAATTTATGTATCTTGAAATACATTGTGTGCCTATTTTATTTCATCATTTTCTTAATGCACACATTTGCAAAATTATTCCTGGCAGGTAACCAGGTATGGGCTTTGTCGGCTGATGAACAACTGTATGTTTATATAAAATGGAGACTGAAATTTGTTTTGCAGTCATTATTTTATTTTATTACAGTCGAACATCTGAGTTTGCACAAATTATTCTTATTAAGTAACCAGGTGTTGGCTGGAGGGGGTAGTGTCTGGCAAGCAGCTGCATGTATGTGTAAAACTGAGTCCCCAAATGATGTGGACATCCTACAGAAGAGCCTCAGTGAGACAGATGCCTGGTGTCAGAGGCATGGCCTCAAGCTCAATGCCAAAAAGTGCATTGTCATCCCCTTTGGTACAAACTCTGTACCCATGAACTACCACATAAATGTCAGTCTACTTAATGCTGAATGTGTAATAAGAGACCCTGGGATCCATGTGGACAGTAGTCTCTCCTTTGATAATCACATTGCCACAGTAGTCAGGAAATCCTTCTATGTGGCACACCTCATCACAAAAGGGTTCTCATCCTGGAAAAAAGAGGTCATTGTTCCCCTTTACTCAGCACTCATTAGACCCATTATAGAGTACAACACCCCTTTTGGAATGTACCTCACAAGATATCTGCAGCAGCTGGAAAGGCCACAAAAGTACCTCACAAAGAGGATTTCAAAAAACTCCAGCATTACTATGTAGCATATCACCTACTCTGAGGAGATCTCTACCGAACATATAAAGATATGTTAAACCCAGAAATGTTGGACATGCTACACCTAAAGAAATCCCAATTCCTTTGAGCTACATGCGCTAGGGACCTAAACATTTTCACCACAATAAACAGGATATGCTGGAGGGATAGATTCCTGTACCAGGGACTTCCTATACTCTGGAACAAGCTACCCATCTATGTCAAGCAAAGTTCCTCATTAGCACTCTTCAAGAAAAATCTTGATGAGTGGATGGGAAATAGGAAATACACCCTAGTGGTCAGTTCTGTTGCTCTGCTCAACAGAGGCAGAGGAAGTTAACTTTCCTGGGTGGCGTAAGCCAGGAACCTTGTTGGCTAGGCTTACGTAGGCCCTTATGCCGACAGAATAGAACTTACCTATGAACCTATGTTGCTATTATTCTATTTTTTCTTAGTATTATAATCAGGCATCTGAGATGAGCATAGACAACAAAGCAACTACAATCATTAGGGACCTGACTTGTCTCTAAATGCTGTTTGGTCATTATTCTGGCTTTACAGGATTAAAATGATTTTTGTAAATCAAATTAGATTACTTTACTGTGGCTACAGTTTGTGTGAAACAATGCTAGAATACATTTACTGTGGTCATTCCTTTTTATTGCAAGCAGATATCTGTCCTATGTAATAATTTTTCTGATTTGTTCTGATTTGTGAGTCATTTATAACATGTGCTGCAACAACAGCTATATGGTTTTAATTATTTCAGTTTATTCTCTACCATGAACAATGAATTAATACATTGATGACTGGTTCATATTATATAACCTAAACGTTTGCATTTTATATGTTTTTGTACTAGTTTTGCTGCCTCTAACAATTGTGAAGGAGTTGACATTTGTCAGTTCAGCATAGCTCTCATAATTTGGAGTGATGCTCATAAATGACTGATGTTCAGTATCCATTATGCTGGCATATTAATGTAATACAATCTCCTCTACAAGATCAGGTTGGAGATGACTCTACATTTAGTTAAATGTTTGATATACTGTGACCAGTTTGTGGCTAATCCCTGATGCAAAGCTGATATAGTTCACCATTAGAGCAATATTTTTTCACCTAGAATAAGCCATTTACTCTTAAAGCAAAACAGGCACTGCATTTGTGGAAGAAAAAGTGATATGCAAAAATGTGTTCAAGGAACATCATCTGCATTAGTAACATTTTCTTTCATGTGAAATGAATGAAACATTTACTTCTTCATGAATTGCCTGTATTGAATTAACATATGGTGCTACATGGCTAACATTTCTTCTTATATACTCATCATGCCTGTTCTTCTCTTTAAACCATGCTATACATGGCTAGAACTTATGGTGTGATTATAATGATTTAAGTTCATGCAATTCATCCACTTTATTTCTTCTTACCTATAACAGGTGTATGCTCTCAACAAAGTGGATATAATTATTGGTGGGATGGGGTGGCTTTCTATGGATGAAAGTATCCAATACTCTTGTCATCTCATTTTGGACGGTTTGTAACCAGTCTTTGCAGGACAAGCATACATTTGTTGGAATACTTTACTGTTCCGTGTTTTTGTGTGACCTAAACTTGAAATATGTTACTTTGGCTTTTATTAATTTGTTATTGATTATTCACCACAGTTAGACATATAGGTAAATACAGTGAATGATGTGGTTATAATTGCTGGGAATGATGGGTATGATTGCTGTCTGTGGTAAAAATCGACTGATACTAGAGTTATTAAAAAGGTAAACAGTCACTTTGCCTCACATTCTCAAAAGCTTGCACAGAGTGCATGATCGGTGCAGGAGCTCAAGTAGGTAATATGTCTGCCGTGTGATCCAGGAGCAGCCTTCAAGGGAGTGCACAAGCGCTCCTGCACTAATCCTGCTTGGACTAAGCCCGGGTATGCAAATCACCCCATTTACAGGTGAAATCCATGCACATGAGGTGATATTGCAATCCAGGAAGCTTGCAACAGTCCATGCAAGACTAGTATTATCTGTAGAAATGTAACCAAATACATTTCTGCAAAATCCAAACGGAGCTATGACAGCTCCAAATAAAGGCTGAATATCATGTAGTAAGCATGCCAATGGCCAAGTATAAGACCACTGGCATTGCAAACATAAATAAAATACAAAAATCAACTTTTTTTTTTAGTCGATCTTGTCTGTTTAAGAAAAGGGAAGCGGAACGCAGATGGGATCAGGGGGATAATAATAAAATAAACCCAAAATAGGCTGTCTAACTAAAATCACTATTCTGCCATATAAGTCAATGGCAGGCAGAAGACAACCTGGCCAGTTAGCAGTGGTTGGGTGAGACATGTAACTATGCATTAGCAGGCAATCCTATGCAAATGAGGGGAAGGATAGTGAATCCCAGTTTCCCCCAACATGTGAGTCAGGTCCTAATAGTGTAAGAGTAGTAGGCATAGTAACATAGTAATACAATTATTAATAGTAATACATAGGAACAGTAGGAGTAGGAATAGCTTGGTGCAATCCTAGGAGTTAGGTGACGTCATGGGGGTGTGTGTCAGGCATACTGTAAGCAGATTGGAGCCTTGCGGCTTGGGTTTGCTCCTAGCTTAGCACAGCTAAGCTAGGGGGGTGTCTAAACTTGCTTAGCACTCTTTACCAAGCCAAAGCGGGTGTGCATGCTGTGCACCGGGTTTTATAGGAAGAAAAAGGAGGTTAGACCAGGAAATAGCAGCAGTGTACACATTTGAGCACTACACATTGCTTACACCATGTAAACTGAGCTGAGCAATGCTTAGCATTGCTTAATATTTACTTAGCATTATATTTTCCTTTTGACATAGATTTATTATTTGTTACATGTTATATCTGTGTCTGGTATCTGTGATTCAGGTGTATGTACACTGTATGGGGTCCTGAGGACTTCAACACTTTATTACAATAACACCTCACATCTGACCTTACTGCAGTACTCCAGTTCACATATTTATGTTATATAGCAGGTTATATAACATCACACTGTAGATGGATTAATTTCACATGTTCAGTTTGATTTCCCTATGGTGAAGATTTGTTTGTTGAAACCTCAGTCTTGGGTACTGCTATAATGGCTTAGTGGTTAACTAATATGACTGTAGTGTACAGAGTCGTGGGTTCGAGTATTGCATAGGCTGTTTATTTTGTTGCTTGGCAGAACATGGGCCATTGGATACAGAGGGATTAAGGCACTTTAAAGCAGCTGTAAGCCGGTTTGCCTGGTTTTACACGGCGGTAAGCACTGCTAACGTTTGGTTACAGTTTCTTACACTCAGTTAGCTTCTATATTGCTTAGTCTGTGTAGGCAATGCTTACCCCCATGCAAATGCACTTAAACATGCTTACTTTTGCTTACATATGCTTACTACTACTTATTTGTGTTTAAACCTGCTTACTAGTACCTTATCCATTATGACATTGATACTTCATATGTGTATTTCCTGCAGTACTCCAGTTCATAAATATATGTTATTTACTGGGTTTTTAACAAAAATATTGGTTATAACATGCTTTGCCATGTAAAATAGACTGTGCTGCAGTGGAACTCGAAACGGGAATGCCTGCTCATTAGGTGAATACTCTGCCGACTACACTATTGCTTTGCTGCTTCATTTGCATATATCTTCCTTGTTATCCTCTTCAGCCTTTTAAGCTGCTTTAACCATAGCTAAGCGATGGGCCCACCCGCGCACCTAGGTTTAGCTGTACTCAGATTTAAAAAAAAAAAAATAAAGGGGTTTCTTCATTTGACTTTTATGTACTGTTGCTGTTGTACATATGGGGAACTGTTGGTGGGGATATGCAGACACCTAGCGATCTTGCTTATTTCTTATCACTTTCTACTGTTCTACATTGCAGGGGGCATGTTTATTCTGAGAGCTCTGCTCTCAGACATGCCCCTACACTCATACACACGCCATGTAAGCCTAGGAGCTCAGGCAGAGTGCCTTCATTAATATGCATGGTGCACTGCCATCCTACTCCTAAATGGGCGCTTCCATGCAGGACTAAGCTAGTCCTGCAAGAAAGATTAGTGAATCCGGAGGTCTGTCTTTTCAGGACTAATATGCACTTGTGTAAAACTAATTATAGAACTTTACCTTGGCCACTTTTATCACAATCAGATATGAAATGTATACATTCAAGAAAGTGTCTGCAAGTAATGAGTATGGAATGAATTAATTATAACAACAGCAGTGTGACAGGACTTTTATAGTTGAAATGGGTAATTGCGTCACTGGTAATTAGAGTTTTTTCACATCTTGATGGAAAATGTTCAAGACTACAAATTTAAAATACAATATAACAAAATTTAATATATTAAATAATAAATCAAATTTCAAATAATCTGGTAGGTAAAACAATCATGAAGGTGAATCCTAACGAATGTATGCATTTATATATGATACAAAGAAAGTGTACGAGAAGACTGTGGTTGGAAAACAGACCTGGGACCCAAGGTACTCATTTGTCAATGCTTATCTGTCATAAATATTTGCTCCTACATGCCAGCTTGTTATCTTAACTATTCCCAATACCATTGTTAAAAGGTTCATAAGAAGAAAATCTTAAAAAAAAAAAAATCAGGAATTAAGTCATTCAGGATTAAAGTGAATCTTTCATAGATGGAACAATAATTATTATATCTTACCATAGTAGCATGAAATATCTTTATTTTGACCTTTTATGTTAATCAAGTATTTATTTCAAGTAAGTATTCGAGAAATGTCATCCATTTATGAGTATGGCGCAATAAATATTTTATCTCCATATTAGACATGTATTAAGGATAATAAAGTACAGGATTAGAAAAGAATGTAATAAAAGAGAAACTGGATCATGTTCAGCTACAGCATATGGCAAATCACTAAAATAGAGTAATTAACTAGAACAGTCATAATAATCCATGCTCTTTATTCATTAAAGTTACCATTTGTTTTTTTTGTCCTTTATTTAAGTTTTAATATTCTATACACCTTGAGATAACTTTTCATTGTCTAATTTGTCATTTATGATTTTTTTTCCTATCAGAAAGAAAATTATTCAGGGGTATATGCATACAAAGATGACACAGACAAACACACACACACACACACACACACACACACACACACACACACACACACACACACACACACACACACACACACACACACACACACACACACACACACACACACACACACGTATACACATATACATTTTTGGTTATTCAAGGAAGATAAATTAAACATGTGGTCTGTATTCATAAAATTACATAAAGTTCTGTTTTATACTTTCAATCCATGTTTTCAATATTTTCATTCTGAATCAGCTGCATAACAGAAATGCAAACATTTAAACTTGCTTGGCCGAATGAGAACAAATATGAAGGTAAAAGCCAAGTCTGTCTGATAAAAAAAGAAGTTGGGTTTTGAGTTTAAAGGAAACAGCTGTTACAGTCATATTTACAGTAAGAACTAACTTTGGAGAAAACACGGAGAACACGTTTAAATCCTATAAATGCTGACAAGCTATGTTTTCAGAAATTAATATATGTTAATATATTATCAGTATAAAGTATTGGAAGAAATAAATAAATGTAGTTTTGTCACTGAGGCACAGGACAGAGATATGCTATGGTCCTGGCAAGTTTAGATCTAAGGTTGGCCTAGTGGGCAGCCACCAAGGTACCATAGCTATTGCTGTTCTGATGGCCTGATGGGTTGGTCCTGCAGCCATGGTATACAGCAGAAGGCTCATCACATTACTTTGAGGGCATCCAGTTGCCAATAAACCTCAATAACCACCTGCTTCTGCAGCTGATGATAGGACACCAGGACATATTTCTCCAGACTACACTCCAAAGAGCAGCTTTGGCACCTTCCGGAAAAGTAGCCATATAGGTCTCTACTAAAATCTACAGGTCACCTCCAACAAAAAAAAAACACAATACCCTTGCTAACTGGCAGCCTTGGCAGCTATGTATGACCTAGTTCCAAAGGCTTTAGCTGTCTCTAATTAAGGAGGGCTTAACCTTAACTTCTCCTGTTACTGCACAATCGGACCTGCAGAAGGGTGACACTGTTAGAAAATATGATTATACATGTGCTAGCAGCAGTTTTGATTTTAATAGGTGTTATAGCACTGCACTGCAGAGAGGGTCACTACTGCCTTGAGGGGCAATCAATTGTGGTAAACCCACTTTCTTCCCCCACTGTAAAAGAAGCCATGTGCCCCTAGGTATCTAAACTGTGCATGCAAAACATATGGCCATTGTATGGGTAGAGAGAGTGGGACAGATAAGACAAATGCAAGAAGCATAGCCAAAATTGTCTCTTTTAGTGTAAATGACAAGTAGCTCTCTATTTATCACACCAGTAGTCTAACTCTACCGTAAACCTTTCAAGCAGCTGTGATCACTAGTCATGAATGAAACTCTTTATATGACAAGGATATTCAGTCTGCATTTTTTTCTGTTAGAAGCCAAATTAGCTAACAAGCTGACCAGCAACAGCCATGTTTTATTTAAAGTCTTTTCTTTCTATTTATTGTAGTCTTCAACTGGCCTAGTAAGGGGAAAAATGGAATTTACACAGGGCAGCTGAGAACTTAGCTATGCCACTAATTAAAAAAGGCAATATACCAGAAGATATGGACATTGAAAAAAATACTTACAAAACTTTTCTGTCCCTTAATCTCCTATCTCTGTCTCCCAGTGTTGGAGTATGTCAGGGCAGTGCTTAGAAGCACTGCACTCCAATATGAGTGATGCCAGTGACCTCGATCACCATCCTGTCAAGGTCATGTCTAGCATCCACATTTAGCAAGTTTCCATCATATTGCCCTAACAGATGCACACATTCTGGAGATCTGAATTTCACAGCTTGAAGCAACCAAGGTCACTAAGTCAGGTAATAGATTATATAATGCTTCACATTTTTCACATTATTGTTACACTAGCTCCCTAGCACTGCACTAGAGTGCTAGCAATGGATATTGTGCTCTACAATGGAGGTACATGCATGCCTATGTCATTTGCATAAACATAAGGTTTACGTGATCATAGTCAACATGACCTGCATGGCTACTGTGAGAATGTCTGGGATGCACAGTTTACTATGGCAGCAATCTAGAACCACTGATATTTTGTAGCTTCATTGGCATAACTGATGCATGAATTGGACATTTTAAGCATAATATAAAATATTGGTGCAATTTTGTGCAGTCCTGCTCAAGGTGATGCAATCGTGAAAATATACATTCCCTTGACTTAGTTACAGAGTTAAGGAAGAATTGCCACCTTTCAGAAGGAATCCTCCCTGGCAAGGTACCTCAGTAAGAAGATCGAAATCTGCAGTTGATGTCAGTGACGCTGACACTAGTATTTATGGTGTGCATGTAACTACACATGTAACTGTGAGCCCAGGAAACATGAAAGGCACCACAGCATATGCCTGTAAATTTTGTTTGTGATGAGGAGTAACAATGTAAACACCGTAAAGAATGTGCTTCAGTGAGATTAGAGGTCTATGGCCACATATTGAGACAGAGTTTCAGTATGCAATTTGTGGAGAAAGTTTTTATGTTCCATTAAATGCAGCTAATAAACAGGTGAATAAAGTACCAAACTGGGAATAGCCATTAAATAACTGTAAGTACAGCAAGGTGCATTAAGTAGGGGCTATAAGAATAAATATAGGCATCTCGCAGATTTTTATGCACACCTGCTGACTGACATACACTTGTACATCCCTGGGAATCAACAGCTGGAAAAGTCCATTAACAAGGAGAAAGAAGTACTACTGCAGACCCAACACAAACATGGTATGTACTCTGAGGCAATACGTCTATAGGAAAACAATATTGGGACCACATTTGTCATAGACTGGCACAAGTTGTGTATGCACTTGTTCACAATAATAGTTCTCTGAAGCAGGTTCAACTAATAGTCACTTGGATAAGTCTTTGTGGAAAAGACAAAAAACATGTGACATTGTGACAGACAGATCCTCACAGAGATTGACAACCAAAACAAAAGTATATAATTGAAGATGTGGAGTTTTTCTTTAAAGCTGTTGATTGGATTGCGGGAACCCTCACATCTGGGGTAACTGGATGCAGGAGCTGGGATGCAACAGGGTAGGAATTGCCATTACCATACAGTGAAATACATGGTCAAGACCCACCTGCATATTTGATTTCCAAGGCACTAATTGTCTGGTTCTGCAACAATCTGTATAATAATACATGCATGCCAAAGTATATTATAGCATAGTGTGTATGTTAATGTGTAGAAGTATGTGTTCCACAGGTCAGGCTATGGGGACATGTGTGTGTGTGTGTAATCGTGGGGAGTGAGGGTAGAAAATGTTGTCATTTGTGTTTCGGCTTTGGAAGGCTTTAATGGAGGATCACAACAAAAGGATGCCTATTGCTGAACAGTTAAGATACGATGTGGTATGATTTATCAAAGTGGCATGATCTATGTGGTATGATTTATCAAAGTGGCATGATCTATGTGGTATGATTTATCAAAGTGGCATGATCAAATGACATAGTAACACTCTCTGCAACACTACAGTGGAAATATTCACCTACACTCATCTTTGCAGGTGGCACTGCATAGGCACAGGATGAGCTAGAGTTACAGTTGACCATTATGGACAACTTCTTATAGTGTCTCCCTAATGCCCTCCACTTGTGCCCTCAGTGTACACAGCATCTTAGCTACACAGCACTTTTAGGTGCACATCTGAGCAATTTCAGAGGGATATATGTAGAATGAGATAGTTGCTACCATGACTCTCTGACTGTCCCTGATATGCCTCCTACAACTGCATTAATATCAGTAATCCAGACAGAATCAGCTGCTTATCATGGAATTTGGCAGACAGTGAAGGTGGAATAGGGATTCTCAGATGACATGCAGTAAGTGCACATGCCATGCAGTATAAGGAGAAGAACCAGGCAGCACAGAAGAGGTCACTACAGTGTCAAGTGTTGTATCCATCAGTGCTTTCATGAAATATATTACAAATGCCCTTATATATTCTTCTAGTGGGACACATTTCATGCCATTGTGATGGTCGAGATGGAGGGACATTGATACAGACTGGGCAAATCACATTAAAAAGATGGGTGACTGAAAACATCTGCCATGCCCAGTCATGGGTATTGTCCAGGTCATAGCTATGTCTCATATGGCTGCATACACACACACACACACACACACACACACACACACACACACACACACACACACACACACACACACACACACACACACACTTTCATGTAGTTTTATATCCAACTTTTTCCTTGTCACCTCTGGGTACAGAGTTTGCCACCCCTGCCTGTGGTCAACAGCTTCTTCATGGACAATGATGGCCATTATAATCAATACATAGTATGCTCTGTCAGGGTATATATTCATGGCCCTGTAGTCGTACCCTTGTGGCTTTAGGGCATATCTAGCTTTGCCTGAAACACAGAATAAACAATATATAACCTGCTCCCTGATTGCATGGTATGTGTGTGTATGGACTAGTCTTTTGTGCACCCACCTACTACATGACCCTGTGGGATATACCCTGAGAAGAGCCATGGTATATGTTAGATGTGTGCTAGGTATGAGAATCAATAAAACTCCTGATGACAAATGGACGCATTATGAATATTGCCCTGGGCAATAAAGACCCTGTGCCAAGTAAGAGAGGTGAAGCCATTCTTCTTAACTTATCAGTGGCCCTCTGGTCCTGGTGGAACACTGAGAACAATATGTGTGCAGTCCTTGCCTTCCTGGACCTTAGGGAAACAAGCAATGCTATAAAATGACTGCAAAACAACAATTGTCTCCACTGCAGTTCTGGGGAAGCAGATGAAATGTTTTGGAATTCCTGAGGCCCACTTGTGATATCTTCAGTGTATTAACAGTAGGTCACTGAATGGTCACTGTAGGTAACATATTTAAAGCAGCACTTACATTACTAGCTGCAAGAATGGATATAATATGCATACCCTTCAGTCCTGCTTGTGGGCAGCATACATCAGGGAGGTGTTTTGAAGTCTCCTTTTTACAGGTAAATGCTGCACAATGTGTTTGTCACTCAGGTGATGATATGTTAGAAATTATTTTTACCACCTCAGTTAGCGCAGATGGCCAAAATGAGAAACACTCCTGACAGTAGCCTAGATGGCAGTTGTTAACATATTTCTCACTTATAACTGCTGCTAATCCAAGTATCTCTCCCCTTGCATCCACCAGGATTCTTGGTGCAAAAATTGAGTATGTACCACATTGCAGTACAGCCACTGTTTTCATTTAGGAATCAGTAGTCCATTTTTTAGAATCATGATTACTTGTAGAACCCGGCTCACTTGCATGGAGTACTTCATCTTCTTATAATTAACATGCGCCCCATAGAGTGATATTTTCTTGAATGACCTTGCTATGTCTTTCATATACCCACATGCTATGCATTGCCAGTAGCTGTGCTAATTTGCACTGCACAATACACTAAATGTCAATAAATTCTGGTTCTGGACTGCTGACAGTGGCATTCCTATTTTTAACACACATAGACAGCCTTCACTGTCAATTGCTTTACATCACCATAGTAACTCAAGGTAATTGTCCATCAAGTACATGTGTGTATTTGCTACTTTCTGGTTTAGCACTTGTATTTGCTCTTATAATATGGCTTAGTGCTATTTTCTGGTTTATGCACTTGTATGTATTCTTATTATATACCTTAGTTTTGTCCCACTGTAGGATTTTAGTAACCACTTACTTTCCTCACCTACTTGTCCTTTCCAAATCAAGCAAAATGTGCTAACAAATGGAAACTATTTTCTTTATTTCTTAACTTTTACTTATATGTTTAGTCACATTGGAGCTGTGATTTGTTTGCAGGATCTGTATGGGGAGCTACATTAACACCTACATTCGAATAAATTGAATACCCTTCTTCTGTACTCAGTTAGGTCCTGCGTTCACAAATACAGTACACCTACAATCATGGGGTTGGGGTATCACATCAGCAGATAGCATCATCTAGAGCCAATATACACAATATTATAGTGCAAAATGTATTTTACAGCTATAGCTCTGGGCAGCAGAATATGATTAGGGTGATAAATTAGTACAATTTAGAGTTAATCTGAACAGAACGCACCTTAACTGTACAGCATATGTCTGGGACCAACTTTTACTTTCTAATGAGAAAAGATATTTAGACTACAGAAAAAACTTCTAGTTTTATAAAATATTCTTTTTATTTACACCTGTGTCATAAAATATTAGTCAGTATTACGGTCTAACTACCTTATCATATAGGTAATGTTGTTTTGGAGCAGAATCATGTCTCCAACTGCCTATGTTCTTTTGATATATTATGTCTGCATGATTTTTTTTTTGCCATGTTTTCTCTACCATTTATCCTTCCTAAGCAAGAAAAATGATTTTAAAAGGTCCCGAATGCTTTTGGTAATATCCTTAATCCTATGTTTGTTCCTTATATTAATAATTTTTCTCATGGCATTTCCATGCTCTCCTTTAAATGCTGAGTTAATCAGTGGTAGAATCTGTTATCCTTTCAAGTTTTGCTGCTCTTGAAGAAGAAGAATGCATAAAATATACATCCCTTCTACTTACTAACACCGAGGTGACCCCTACATGGTTACGTTGTACTTCCCAGTTGTCCTTCATCCCATTGAAATATATCTTCTCACCATGAACCTTCCTGTTCGGAAGAACGGAAAATAAAATCTGCCATGTCTCTTGCTTTTTCCTTCTGATTTAAATTACAGGATATGCTTCTTGCATCTTTTCTGCTTATTTATTATTCATAATGGTTTGTTGCATTTTTTTTTACTTTTGCATTCCAACCAGAATTGTTCAAAAGTATTTTTATGACAAAAAAAAAGAATCAGACAGTATGTCAGTTATGCTTCAAAAATTTAACAGCCAATGACAATGTCATTCTCTTTACAAGATGCTGAAAATTCATTATGCTGAGAGAATGGTATGTTTACTGTTAAATAATTATTGTTTTTCATGCTAATATTTAAGCTACAGAACAGTATTCATATATTGCATCACCTGAGGATGAGAAATAGCATTTTCTGTCTGCAGCCTTTATCTGTTTTAATAAATGACAGAAGTGCAGTTGCAGCATTTAACAATATGAGGTAGTTTCTTTCATTTCAGACAACCTAAAGGCATGCAAACTTTCCTTAGAGACCTGTCCCTTCAACAGCACATTGCTATTTTCTAATATATGAGTCAGAATGGGCAGCACCATTAAAAAACTTCACATGGTGTGTCTTTAAAATGAATATTTTCTGGACAAAGCACTAATACTAATGGGGTCAACATGCTCTGGAGACTCATACTAGAATATATTGAGCTCATAGCATAAGTACAAATCACTTTCATCAACATATATCACCTGATTTTGCTTCAGAAAAAGGAAGGCTTTACAATATCAGGCTTGTCTGGCCAGTCTGCCCCATTCTGAGTTCTGACCCAATCTTGTTCCCTGGGAGGTGACTTCACAGTGCCTTGCCAAACTTTTCCCATACCTAATGCCCCAGTGCCTACTGAGACTTGCACTGACAGCATTGCATTTAATTGCATTATAGTTGTGGTACAGATTCAAGTGTTTTTCAGAAACATTTGGTGGTTAATAAAATCTAACACTTAAAATAACACTCTTACTTCTCTGCTGCTTAGTACTCAGACTTATTCTCAGACAAAAACTCCTTTTTTTTCTGGTCTGATATTACTGGAAATTATTTTAACTGCTCAGAGCTCCAGTTTGCTGCTGTCCTTAAAAAGAATGTACAATTGTGAGAATGATGAATTTATAAATACTCAGCAACAAATAGCGATGGTTCCATGGGAAATGCATGTAGTGACATATTGGCTAAAAATTCAAGTTTATGCATGTATGCATGTACATATGTATGCACCTTTACATTTATTTATTTAGTTATAAACTTTTTTGCACAGTAGCAACAAACAGTTCAATGAAAGAAAAACACCAGTGTAGAATCACAAACCTCCACTTTAATAACAAAACATAAAATCCACGTTAAGCGCTTTCACCCAGGAATACCCCGAGCTTCATCAGAACAATTGATAATTAAAATAATCAGCCTTTTATACTATTTTTTGTACATTTCCTACTTATATAACAACATATAGAAATACACACTAAGTTGATACAACTACCTGCAATGGATTTTAATGATTATATTTTAAGTAGAGTGACATGTTAATACATATGTACAGTTTTTGATAAAACAGCATGGTTGCATATTTTTGTAATTTTTTGTATGTACCATTTTAAAGTAGTGAGGTTTTGTTAGGTATGAACACCCATAATCATGAATTTAATGTCGCAGGGCTTAACAGACTGACATCATGTTAATTAATATTAATGAGATGTTGCTATTGGAGGAAATGTGCAAGAATAGTATAAAAGGCTGATTATTTTAATTATCAATTGTTCTGATTAAGCTCGGGAGATTCCTGGGTGAAAGCACTTAACATGGATTTTATGTTTTGTTAGTTAAGTAGAGGATTGTGATTCTCCACTGGCGTTTTTCTTTCATTGAACTGTTCATTGCTACTGTGGGTTGATTTTTGGTCCGTGACACCATGGCAGAGTCATTGGAGCTTTCTGCTTCTATTTCTAATGGTTCTATTGAGAACCAAGTGTTAAATGAAGATAAACCGGTTACTAGAACTGAATTCCAACAGCTAATGGATCTGGTAAAGAGAATTGCTGTTATGCAGTCAAGCCAGCTTAATATTTTAAAATGTAGTTTACTGGGAAACCAACATCAGTTCCTGGCTAAGGGAATGAACCAATCACAAAGCACGGCACAGACGTCAATGAAGAACAGCAATGATGAAATGGGGCTGAACAGCCAAGTGACGAGAGGATCTTCTCTTCCATTTAATGGAAATAACAAAAACGGAGGAGCTGGAAAGGGAACTAATGACTTTAATGTAACATGCTATGACTTTGACTTTAATACTTGGTCTGGTAACCAATTTAACTCTTTCGAACAGCAACAGCCCAGTGCTGAGACTTTTACAGACACCTTAGGCTTGTTTAAAAATAAATTGCTGTAACTTAAAGGGTTGCAGATGAAAATTTTTATTTAAACCAATGTATTAATGTAAGGAGGGTTCTAAAATAGCTTAGAATTGTTAAATACCCAAATAGTGTTGAAATTAATAGTTTATACCACAAGGAACTTATTGAATTGTTCAACAATTTTGGTTTGGAGCTTATGAAATTATTGGTTAGGAATTACTGTGAACAAAAAGATAAAATGCTAAATGAAGTGAATGTTTTGCATGGTAAATGAACTACTGGTTGATGTTTGACATAGAGAAAGTCAAATACGCAAACATTTTTCAAGAGGTGGACAAACACTGTAACAAGGTTTTAGAAAGAAGGATGAGGAAGGTGAACAGGGACTTATATGAACATAGGGAGGGGAGGGCATACCGACCCACTAGGAGTATAGAAAGGATGAGAACAGAGGTGAGACAGGATAACTTAGAAGAAATGAATATGGGAATTGAACAAGTTCAAATGGACTATATGGAAGACCCTTTAGACCCTATAGGCACACAACCCCTCCCCCCACCAAGGAGAAGTGAAAGGCTAGCAGAAAAACAAAGAGCCAACAACAATTGGGAATACAGGAATACTTACAACAGGGGCAGAGGAGGGGGGAACA
This sequence comes from Protopterus annectens, assembly GCF_019279795.1. Lineage (NCBI taxonomy): Eukaryota > Metazoa > Chordata > Ceratodontiformes > Protopteridae > Protopterus > Protopterus annectens. The sequence continues at coordinate 483,549,735 of NC_056736.1, read as the reverse complement.
CAAGGAGAGGGAGTTACAGGAGAACATACTACAAGGAGAATCAGTGGAATTAGATACCCAAAGTTTGGACAGTGACTTAGACATAAGGAGGTCACATTCTGGGATTGTTAATAATTTCCATATTTTAACTACATAGATTTAATAATTAATGGAGATTATTTCAAACTATTTACTAAGGGATTCCAATATGTTCCAACAAGGCCTCTAAGAACAGTTGACATGCTGATTGAGTTGAAACTATTTTTGAGAAAAATGAACCTCAAATGTGTTTTTAGAGCGATACTAAATTAGTGCAATCTGGTCTGGCAAGGAAAAGTATGCTTAACGCTTAACCCCCCCCCCCATTAAACCCTATTTTTAAGGTTTTTGAAGAATTAGTAGAAGACGAGATAAGAAAAATGAACCCCAAAAAATATTAACAAATCATTTTTTAGACAGTGAGAAGGAATTAGTCAACATGTAACTAAATAGGGGGTGTAGGGTTATGAAACCTGATAAGGTGGGTGGGGTCGCACTGATGGATGGTATAGATTACGAGATGAACATGTTAAACATTTTAAATGATGATAGTAAATACAATGTTGTATCCAGAAACACAATTTTTATTACTTATTCTAAATCAGATTTCTATATAAATGACCATTTTTTACAGAGCTCAATAGACAAGAAACTTTTGGACTATTTGATAGTAACTAGGCCAAGGATTCTGGTAGTATTCAGGATACCCAAAATACACAAAAATATTGAAAAAACACCTTTTATGCCTATAGTTTCTGGTGCAGGATCCAAACTTGAACCATTGGCTAAATGCATTGACCATACCCTGAATGAGTTTGTAACATCTTTGAAACACATTTCAAGGGATTCCTGGGACTTTTTAACTAAAGTGACCCAGTATAAATTTAGTGTAAACCTGAGTATGACGACTATAGATGTGATTGATTTATTTCCCTGCATTCCACATGATGCAGGGCTTGAGTGGTTTCAAGATGTCTTTACTGAATGTGATTATTTAAGTAATGACCAAAGGAATTTAATTATGGAATTTATGGAGACTATACTAAGAAACAACTATATGTATTTTTGTGGTGAATATTATAAACAGGAAAAAGGTGTTACTATGGGGGCTGCATGTGTCCCTTATATGCCAATCTAGTTGTATACTATTGGGAGAAAAATTATGTATTTCAAACACAATGGAATGAAAATACACTATTATATACTAGATTTTTGGATGGCATCTGCTTGTTTTGGAAGGGTTCAGATTTACAACTAGATCAATTTTTAGAATATATTAATACCACAACTCCCTTTTTGAAATTCACCTCTAATACATCCAAAGAAAGTATCAACTATTTAGATGTGACCATATACAAAAATTTCAATGAAAATAAATTCCATTCGAGATTATATCGGAAACCTACTCATTCCAACTCTTATCTACACTATGATAGTGAACATCTGTACACCCAGAAGAAAGGCATTGGTAAAGGCCAGTTGATTAGGGCCTCTTGAATTTGTAGTGAGGAAACCACATTCCTAGAGGTAATTAAATTAATAAACATTTTTTTAAGGAAAGAGGGTACCCTATTCCCTTAATAAATCACTCAACGAGGGAGGTTAAGAAAGATAGAGCAGGGAAATACCAATTGGTTGTAGGTAAGAGATGGCTACCAGCAATAAAAAAGAAGATGTGGCCATTAACTATGACCTAGCATTTATTTACACTCATATTCCTTTCTCAGCTGATATTGAGAATGTTATTAGGAGATATCGGAAGGCTTTGACTACTAATGTCATGATTAGTAAACATGTTCCTTCAGCCCCGACATTTATCAAGAAAAGGGACATGAAATGCTTGAGTATCAGAAAATGGGGATTGGGACAGAAAGGACCTGGAAGAAATAGGAGTACATATAGATGTGGTTTTTGTAACCACTGTCAAATATTTTAGAACAGGATAGCCTGAACCTCCCTGTTAGGAATTTTAAAATGAGGGCCAGGGAACATTTTAATTGCAATAGTAAGGGAGTGGTATATATTGGTATGCGTGAAAAATGTACTAGCTTCTATATAGGTAAGACGGAGTGACCCTTAAGAAGACATATATACAAACATATGCATGAGGTTCTAGTACAGCGGGATACCAATGAACTGTATAGGCATCAAAAGGAATGCATGGATAGCAGATTCAAGTTCTACGTATTGGAACAAGTGAAACAGGACTTAAGGGGTGGATTATGGGAAGCCTGATTGGAATACAAAAAGTTGTTCTGGTAATTGAAATTAGATGCAACAAGAAAACCAGGGTTAAATGACCATCTAAGCATCAACAGTGTCCTTAATTTAAGGGCAGCAAAGTTCTAACAACATATAGAAATCCACACTAAGTTGTTACAACTACCTGCATTGGATTTTAATGATTATATTTTAAGTAGAGTGATATGTTAATACATATGTACAGTTTTTGATAAAATAGCATGATTACATATTTGTGTAATGTTTTGTGTGTACCATTTTAAAGTAGTGACGTTTTGTTAGGTATGAACACCCATAATCATGAATTTAATGTCGCAGGGCTTGACAGACTGACATCATGTTAATTAATATTTATGAGATGTTGCTATTGGAGGAAATGTGCAAGAATAGTATAAAAGGCTGATTATTTTAATTATCAATTATTCTGATGAAGCTCTGGAGATTCCTGGGTGAAAGCGCTTAACGTGAATTTTATGTTTTGTTATTAAAGTGGAGGTTCATGATTCTACACTGGTGTTTTTCTTTCATTGATACTTTTTTTGCAAGTTTGCCTGATCTTAGGGATAGATTAATTAAGTAGCACATCTTGAGTCTCACACACATGCTGAAGTATTTGTCACTGGGAACTTGGGTGTTGTTTCTGTTATTATGTGAGCTATCTATTCACTTCCATCCATGTGTGCTTGAAAAAGCAGCTATTCACATAATCATCTAGAATCTTTCGTCTGATTGCTGGGATAAAAAAAAAATGATATCCTAATTTTGTATTGGATACTTTTTTTTCACTTCAGTGGCTACTTCAAGTCTACCTTTACAAAATGAATTCTGAGCAGTTGAGGATTCTTTTGATTGTTTCTGCTTCTTACTGATGACATAAAGTACACCATGATGCAGTGACAAAATATTCACACATCAGGCATACTTCTAATTTTCTGAAGGCTGAGCAAACACTTCATGTACACATGACTATCTTCCTTTGTTGTTAAGTGTTGTAGGACTTTGTGAGACATGATATATGTATGAGACTGCCAACTAAACTATGCTGAGTCAAAGTCCTCAGGTACATTTTAAATCTCTAGGAAATATTCATATGGGAAGAAAATATATGAATATATGATTGACAATCTATTGGTTTACCCCTTTTACCCTTTATCACTTGGAAACATGTTGGGAATAACATTCACTGACAATGTTTTACTGGTTAAGAATCATTGAAGACATGCTTGCCACTCTGTTTCAGAGCACATTCCAAGTACTCTTAAGTATTTCTTTCATACTATATGACACTTACAGGTTCGTAGGGTCATAGTTAAGTACTAAGCTTGCTGCCCTTCCAGGCTATTTTAAGCCTATCCAATTTCCTTTTTTGCACTCAAAAAGAAAAATCCCATTTTGTTAAAGATTGGTCTTACCCATCTCAGGGTCAATAATGATACATTACCCCTAATGGGCATAACTGGGATCATGCCAGTCAAACCATAGATAATTTATGGGATAAAATACTTACAACTAAATACATACTTTCATGCATACTTTTTTGTAACTATACTTTGGATGAGATGTTATTAATCTTTTGTCAATTAAATCAATCTCTGGGTCAGCTGCATAGATATTAAAAGGCCCTGATATTTCGATGGAAAAAAAGATCATGGATAGAATCTAAAAGAGCAAAGTGTGTGGCTTATGAAATAAGAAAATTATATACAGTACATTACTTTTTGAATCAACAGTATTGTATTGTAGCTTAATCCTGAGATAGGCAGGTAAGATTATCTTTTCTGTAAGGAGTGTGGTCTCATCAGTTTAGTCAAGTAAAACTTAATTTTTTTCAAAATACAATATAGTGCACTACTGTAGCATATTGTTGTCTCCATTTTACACATGGGAAATCAGTAACTGTGGCATCAAATGCCCAGTGGTCTAGACATATATGTTCAAATTCAAATCATAGATAAAGACATGAATTTTAAACTTAAAAGTATTATTATTCTTAAAATAATAGCTTTAATACTAAGCCATGATATCTTTTGTTATATCATCATTCAGCCTGCATTGGCCACTCATTAAGTTGTCATAATAAGATTCTCAACATAGTAATAATTAAATTTCATGTTTTGTTATATATAATGTTAAATCTAATAACCTATATTTCTGTAAAATGCAGTCATATAACATTGAGATGTCAGGTTCCCTTCTTCTGCAGAAAAGTTTAATACAACATTACTTTTTTGTTTTCCGAACATTTGCAAAAAACCTGAGGGTCTTTGCACAGTGGGAGACATTGACAAAGTAATTCCTACAAGCTCTGTCACAAAATATTCTTTCAAGCTGCCACAAATGAATGACATGCACCCACCCCAAAATACATTTCATCACAAAAACAAGACAACACGGCACTATTCACCCTACATTCCCTAATGCTGCCTTTATTATTTTCCTTAAACGTGATGAATTTTGGTTTCAAGTATAATGTGTT